>NW_008239321.1:722588-791899 GCF_000691975.1 Corvus brachyrhynchos | reverse complement strand
ATGTCGGGAAGAAAACGGGGCGGGGCCCCATATTATTATTATTTTATATATATATATAAATAATCCGAGGGCCTGTTTTCGCTCTTCAGGCTAATTAAACAATCCCTGATTGCAATAGAAGTGACAAAACAGCCGAAGCCCGGCCGCAGTTGTGTTCCCATCTCCCGCCCCAGCTGTTAAATATTAACCAGGCACGGAATGGAGGGTTTGGAACTTCATACGAAAGGTTTTAATTAGGGGTTGGCCCCCAAACCTGCCCTCCAGATCCAAGGATCCTCCTGCCCTCCTTCTCCTCAGCCTGCTCCGAGGCTGAACCCGGGGGCTCCACAGTTCCCCCACCAGGAGCTGCTCCTCTGTCCAGAGCCCACCTTGGTCCAGCTGGCAGAGCTGATGGACCCCAGCTTGGCTTGATTTTTATCATTATTATAGAATCACAGACTGGTCTGGGTTTGAAGGGACTTTAAATCTCATCCCATTCCACCCCCTGCCGTGGGCAGGGACACCTCCCACTGTCCCAGGCTGCTCCAAGCCCCAGTGTCCAGCCTGGCCTTGGGCACTGCCAGGGATCCAGGGGCAGCCACACCTGCTCTGGGCACCCTGTGCCAGGGCCTCCCCAGCCTCACAGGGAAGAATTTCTTCCTAATAATAGAAGTAACTCTGCCCTCTGTCAGTGTGCAGCCACTGCCCCTCATCCTGTCACTCCAGGCAGGGCAGTGGCAAAGCCTTTGGAGCCTTTGGCAAAAGAAGCGGCACCTTCCACGTTTGCTGTGCCTGAACATCATTAGGGCACCTCCTGGGAAATGCAAATGCACAGTGCAGCCCCTCGATGGACCAGCCCTTGTCCCCAGGCTGTGGGGTCACACACTGCCCTGTCCCCACCTCTGGGGCACACTCCAGAGCCCGTTCCAGCCAGCAAAAACACCCAGAGCCCCAGGAACCACAGCCCAGATGGACCCTGCTCCCAGCACCGCGCTGGTCCCAGCACCTCACCCTCTCCCTCCTGTCCTGCAAAGGGAAATCCCAAGGGAATGACAGGGAACATGGGAAAACAGCAGCGGGCACCCCGGGGATACTCTATTGCTGATCCCAGGGACTTAACCTGATCCTAAATGTGCGTTCAGAAACAGGATCCTGGCCACAGACCTGTCCCTCTCCCTTCCCACCTTCTCTGTATGAGCTGTTGGAAGAGCTGTTGGTTTGCACCATCCCTAAACCCAGAGCCTGGATTCACCCCACGGCACAGAGCTCCCGTTTCCCCAGCTCCAGGCCCTGCTCAACCCCCTCTGCACCAGTACACAAAGCAAACACCCCAGGAGGCTGAGTGTCATGGTGGCCCTGGACGTGATGTCCTTTGAAGCCACAATTTTGTCACCCATCCAATGGCTGAATCCATCTGGGAGCCTCACACAGCAGCACAGAGCTGACCATGCCTGGACTGGGCAACCTGGGCTAACAATGAAATAACACGTGGGTGAATTTGTTGTTGCTGCCCAATTACACATTTTCCAGGCCTGGGAATGGCCACCACTGGGCATGGAAAGCAAATGTCCTGCCAAACCCACGAGCTGAACGGTAAAAGCCCTTTCTAGGCACAACAAGCAGTTATGAATTATTAGAATTATTAATATTTTTGCTGCTCATAATGCCAAATATCGATGTGCCACTATGCCAGATGCTACTGAGCCCTACAAAATGGTTCTTTCCTGGGCTAATGAAGAGCCTGTGTCCCTCTGGGCTCCTTGCGACAGTGACAGTGGTGTCACCTCCAGCCCAGGACCTCCAACCACCAGAAGGGACAACCTCTTTCTTCTTACACCTTTCTTTGAAACAATGTCAGATAAAAACCTCTCCAAGTCCCATTTACTGCTACAGCACAGAAAATTAAGCCATTATAATGGAGGCTGAAAACCTCGGACTCGTTTCCTTTGGAAGAAAATCTCATTAAGTCTCATTCATCCTATTTCATAAAAATGTCATTTAACCAACTGGTTCTCTCCAAATCCTGTTGTGCAATAACACCGCCCTGCTCCGATGCCCTGGGAGAGCAACCCAGAAACTCAGACAGGGACTTAATTTACCAAATTACTGGGGATTGCACGTGCAGAAGAGCAGCCCACCCAAACACCTGCCTAACTCAGCATCCTCTTTATGCCAGCCACCAGAAAGGGACACTTAGGGAACAAAACAAGGGGAGGGCGAGCCCCTGGGGCCGTGGCTTTGTGTGGAGGTGCCCACGGAGCAGCTTGTCCTGCCCAGAGCGGCGGTGGCCCCGTTCATGTGCTGCATGTCCAGTCAGAGAGTCGATTTTCTCCTCCTGCCAACAGGGAAGAGTCACGTAGTGCCTGGGATTTGAAAGTAATCCGATGAACTAGGCAGGCGGTGGCAGGTACAGGAAGGTCTTCCAGAGTTTTCTTCATCTTTATCAGCTTCTGGAAGTCCTTGTTCACAGATCTACAGGGAATCTCTGTGTTCAGGTAGCAGCTGCAGTCATCAAGAAAGCAGAGGATCTTTGAATTTCCTTCTGATTTTCCAGTCTAAACTTGAATCTGAATTCCCAGGTTGAACAGAGGGAAAATTAACTATTTATATTTTATTTGTTAGCCCTTCTGCATCTGAGATAAAAACTCAGTTAAATGAGGGAGAAAACGACTGCAAAAAGCTGTTTAAAGCAGTGTCCTCCAGCCGTGCTCAGCCCTCCTGGTGCCCAGCAAAGGCCAGAGACAGCCTGTCCCCTCCTCTCTGGCTGCTGCTGTGTGTCATGTTCACAGGCAGCAAAGAAGCTTGAAGTCAGATTGTGGCACCAAAAAGGAATAATTTTAGATTAAAAGAATCAGTTCACAGTGAAGCTACACAATAAAGAGAAATTAATTTTTTTTTCTGCAAGCTTTTTTTAGAGCAGGTAGTAAAAAAAAAAAAAAAGCGGGAAATAAAAAGGCAGAGGGTTTTTAAGGCCTGAAGTGCTCTGGGAGCATTGCAGATGTGCCAGCCCACACTCCCTGGGCTCATCCTGACTGCGCCCAGCTAGCCTGGCTCCTGGCTGCCCACAAGGCAGGTGCTTTGCTCCAAAAGAGATGGCTCCAGGTTGTTGTCTTCCTGCAGAACACCAGGTCAGACACCAGCAGTGTGAAGGCTCTGAGGGCTGCACCAGGGCTGTTCTGTTGGCCCCTGTAAGGGCTTTGTGGAGGTGACAGGTGACCAGGAGCTCAATCAACTCAAATCCAGCAGCCCCAGTACATCATAGCAACATCCACATGGTGCTTGTCAGGAGCCACAAATCCTAAACCAGGGGGCAAAGTCAGAGCCCTTCCCTGTGCACAGGGACACACTGTGGGCCAGGGCACTGCCTTCCTCATGGAGAGCCTCAAAAACCTGAGAGATGCCACCACAGCCTGTCCAGCCCCCACCATCAGGCCAGAGCATGGTGCTGCTGCTGCTGCCTGATGCTGACTCTGCTGATGCACCTCGAAAGTGCTTCCTCTGCTAAAACCATGGTAGGATCACAGAATCACAGAATCCCAGACTGGTTTGGGTTGGAAGGGACCTTAAAACTCATCCTGTTCCATGCCCCTGCCATATGCAGGGACACCTTCCACTAGACCAGACTGCTCCAAGCCATGTCCAACGTGGCCTTGGACGCTTCCAGGGGATCACAAGGACGCTGATGGAAATCACAGAGGAAACACGAAACAAAGATGCTGAGCTCCCTCCTCTCCCTGCACACCCCTCACCAGCCCCCACTGGGGGTCAAATCCCCTCCAAGACCCCCTCAACCCCTCCCCTCCCTGCTCCCCACTCCATCCCTGTGCCTGCCCTTCCCTGGCCAAGCACGGGGAGGGCAAAGCCCTATTTACTTTTCCCACCTTGGTAATTTAGACCCCGAGACAGAGTGGGCCAGGGGCTCAGGGTCTAAAAATCATTTTCCCAGCAGGAAAACTCCCCTGTGATAGGCACAGCCCAGGGGGGACCCACAGAGGGCAGGATCCAGCCCCACGAGTGTGGCTGACGTCACCCTCTGTCACCGCACTTGCACTGGTGGTCACATTGATAACGAGATCAAAGGCTTGAGACTATTTCAACAGAAGTGCTGGGAACAGTCTTGATCAAAATAAGAGGAAGGCCCTGTATACAGAAGACATGAGAGGTTTGCAACCCACATGTGAACCTTTGAAGTTATTCTCCTTTTTTTTTTCTTTTTAATAAACTAGTTTAACATCATTAGTTTAAGAGGTATGAACCCGACGGGCTGTGTAATCGCCCAATACGCTGCGGGCACAGGGCATTATCCACACACAGACATGCTTTTCCAGTGGGGGAAAAATAGCACCGCCAGAGATACTCACAAATAAGACAAGAAAACACACAATTAGATTTATGGGATTTGAAGTTCATTTCATAAACCGACACACTTTTGTTCCTGAGTATCACCAGATAAGTCCGATACATTTTCTCTCCTATAATCCTTTTACCATTTCCATTCCCCCCTACAGACTCTTTCGCTTGATGTTTTGTTCAGTGCACTCCCTGCTATCTGCACATGCTTGCCCAGATTTTTTAGACTTGAAAGGGGCACGGTATCAGCATTAACCATTCCAGGAGAGCTGATAAAACACACACGAGCACTTTGCTATCTATTAACATTTCTGAACTCCTTCCATCACCTGCACAGAATCGTGATTGAAGAGAGGGTGGAGGCAAAAGAGGTAAATGAGGATATTTACGACCAACTTCCCATAACTTATTTTTTCCACAACCCCTTCCTCACCGTGCCCAAACGAGGCATCGTCTCTGCCACCTTCCTGTTTGAGTAACAAGGACACCAGGGCTGCAAGATTCCCCATCCCTGGAAATGTGCAGGGCCAGGTTGAAGGGGGCTGGGAGCAGCCTGGTCTAGTGGAAGGTGTCCCTGCACATGGCTCTTGAAGGTAGCATTTAAATCCTATTGATTTTTTTTAGTCAAATACGGATATTTTGGATGGAAAATTGAGCACTGCCGTGGCTTCCAGGGATGTACCCGTGATGCCATGGCAGAACAATGAGTGTGGTTCTCTTGTCAGGTCAGTGATGGCTCCTTAAAGTCCTGTTCAGGGCCACATTCCTCCTTTTTCCCCATCTACTCACTGCTTCTGCTAAACAATGGTGATTCTGGGCTTCATTAGTGCACAGTGCCAAGGAGAAGCTGGATCTGAGGTGGTTTAAAGCCCAGTTCCTCCACGCTCTAATGCTGTGAGTGCTTATGAAGTGACTTTTAGACACTCCATCAGGCAAGCAACCAGCTCTACACAACAACTGCTTGTGAGCGTCCATCACCCCGAGTGGGACAAATGACACAGGGGGACAAACCCCTCCCAGAGGTTTTGCTAAAATCATCTACAGACACTGTGTCTGTGGCAGCCTGGAGCTTTATCTGCCAAACAGGCTCAGATTTAAGGACTTCCCTTCTAATCTCAGGTGGCTCAGATCCACCTACACGTGCCCTCCTCCTTCCCACCCTGCACTCCCACATCGCCCTTCTCGGGCACGTGAGGTGCAGCAGGAGGAACGTGGGGAGGTGACAGGAGCATCAGTGCCAACAAGGCCTGAAAGAGATTCCATTCTATTTTTTCATGGAAACAGGAACATTTTTTCCAGGCATGCTCAGGGATGCCCTTCTCCTGCGTGCACAGAGGGGTGCCCTGGCTCTGGATGCTCCTGGAGGAGAACACAACTTGGGGCTGATGGTATCTTGGCCTGACTGCAGAGGAAGGGAAATATATGATGTGTTACCAGCCTGAACTGATGTGATTTGATTCTGCAATTTAATCTGGTTTGTTTTCTGGCTGGCTCCTAGGACTGTGTAAAAATGGCTCCTTGAAAACCCAGCTAAGTATAAAGTGCACTCCCTGCAAATCTCGGCGAGGGAAGGAAATCCAAATGTTTTGAGTTTAACTATTAAACATAGTTTCCAGCTAGTGTGCTCAGAATTTGAAATTAAACAAATGAAAGAAACATGTTTCAATGGTTTTATGTAGGCAATAATGTCATTAACAGGAAATAAAGAAATTGGGCTTTGCAGCTGCAGCATGAAGTTTAACCCTTCCTGTGCAGCTCGGTGCTTGCTGGGCTGCCACAGTCCACTCCCACCCCTGCCTGCTACTGGGCATCCCAAAAAACCTTCCTGGACCTGAATATCCTGATCCACACAGCCCTTAAAGCAGGATGGTAATGGAAAAAGCAGGAGGAGAGACAATGGTTAGGAGAGAACTGGCTTTCCTGACTAGTGGAAAACTTTCAGATCATAAAGTCAAATAAAACTTTTCACTTCCAGGGGTAAAAAGAAAAACCCAAGCCCTTTGTGCACGGTTATTTTTAGGTGCGCTGTCGAAGTTGAGTACCCTAAAATTATACCTGCTTTGGTTTGTTTCTGCCTGTCCATTCAATTCTCAGAATTAAGGACATTGAAGGGTGTGAGATTCCAGCCCCTGTGGTGCTGTCAGGAGCTGGGTGATGCCTCTCACAAGCTGGACCAGTCCTGAGGCCACAAAAGAAACATTAATTTTCTTAAGGATGCCTCTATCTCCAGGTGTGAAATGCAGGCTGGGGAGAGGAGGCTTTGCATGGAGAAAGCCTCACCCTCACATCACCAGACCTTCAGGTCACCCCTCCTGAGCACCTGTGTCCAAACCAGCACCAAATTATCGGTGCCATTTCATCTAAAATCACATTGCACTGCTCCCCCTTCTCCCTGGTTATCCACATTTCTTTTTAGTAGATCGTATCTTCCCCTGCCAAAGCCCTATTGATTGTATGAAAAGGTGTTTTCTTCCACTGTGGGAACCTCCACCATAATCCTTAAATAATTAATATTGGCAGCTTTGTTTTCCCTTTTCATTAAAAGGAAGGGAAACCTGGTGAGTGTGAGGTTGGTCTCTCTCCTGACTAGACCCAAAAAGGCTGCTTGGACATACATTGCACTAATGATTTTTTTTCTTTTTACTAGAAATCTTCATGCTGGGGGAGAGACCATCAAAATACTATTTTAGTCTTTTCTTCTTTTGCTTTCTAATCCTTTCACAGAAGCCTGGAAATTACCTGGTATCCTTTCTCCCCATAAGAAACTGGGGATGGACTGAGAACCTCATATTACTGAAATCAGGAGAAACTGAAGCATTATTAGACCACATCCCCATTTCTGCATCCCCAGTCCCAAAACAGCTTCTGGGCTTTTCCCTCTTTTTTCAGCAGGCCTCAAATTAGAACACTTTCTTTTTTTTAAAAATATTTGAAAACAAATCTAACTCGAGTCTCCTGTTATCCTGAGAGCACGTTCCAGGCCCTTTCACGTCACAACTGAGAGTTCCCCCCTGTCCCCCCCTTTTTTGGTAGCATTCACAAGTGTCTGGATAATGATTTCCCCTCTAAGCACTCTATTCCTCCAAGAGCCTTTCCAGCTCATGGGACTGAGGAACAGAGCCCATCCCCAGGAGGGTCCTCTGGCACTGAAGCAGTTCCTACCTTGCTGTTATTACCCTGGAAAAGGCCAGCACACCCCCTCCACGTGTCTAATCAAAGGCCTTCTAATCAAACATGCAGATCAGCTCATTAATGGTGATGCAGTGGGAGCCCCTGACAGGGGATGGTGATGGTGGCAGGAAGCACTGAGGGGAGCAGGAGGTTGCTGTCACCTCCTAAGTCCCAGCTGCTGCTTCCTGAGATAAGTTTGGTTTGTAATGGGAACATTTCCACCTGGGGGAAGCCCTAAAAACTCCTAGAAAGCAGGAAAAGTTGAAATCCTGTTGTGGGTAACATAGAGTCAGGTTGGCTACAGGACAACCATGCTGCTGTGGGGTTTCACACTTCCAAAAAACACTGGTTCTGAGGAATTTGCCAGAGATACATTTAGGGTCTATTCACCTCTGTGCACGGAATGGAAATAAGATCTTTCACACAAGCCCCTTGCAAGCTGGAAGGAGAGCACTCCCATCATCTTCATCATGGATGAAGGGGTTTGCTTAGAAATGGAAAATAAACTTTGGAAAGCAAGGAAATAACACTTTGACTATGATCTCCATCCCATACCTGGCTGTTTAAATTAATTAAGAGCACTGCCATGATGTGTCTCTCCCACTGAAGCCCATTGGGATGATGATCAGCTCCCTGGAAAATGGGGCACCTCCTGCTCCGGGCTGGCCTGGGGGACGGCACAGGAGGGGCAGCAGCTCCAGTGGAACAAACTGGCCACAGGGGCAGTGATTTCTGAGCACATTTTGTGCAGGTCCAGGTCTGCAAGGGCTTGCCTTGGGCATCTGCAACACGTGTTTTAGTGCTGGATCCCATTTATCCACCCTCTCTGATAATGGACTCAAGAAAAGAAATGCTGAAATAGCTGATTATTCTTCTCGCCATAACTTCAGACAATAAAGTCAGATAAATTCCATAGATTTAAGCAATACACCATTGTCCTTTCGTTACACAGGCCCAAGCCAAGAACAGAGAGAGCAGCTTATATTAAATTGATTTCAGTTCATGGAGAATGTAATATCGGAGCAGGCTCAAAACAGAGTTATTTAATACATTTAAAAGGATGTGGTTTCCACAAGCTCAGACACGCTGACATCTGCTCTTGAAGTGAACACGGATAATGAGGCTCTCCTGTGATACACCTGACACCAGCCAGCACTGGGAATGTGGATCTGTCACTCGTGGCTCCAAGTGAGGTGACAAAAACCCTGGGTCAGAGACCCGGGGTCAGTCACCAAGCTCTGGCCTTCAGTCTGAACAAACCCACTGTGCTCCAGCTGGGACAGCTCTGCATCTCCAGACTGGAGCAGTGGGAGTTTTGAGCTGTCACAGGAAGACCACGCCAGCCCTGGAAGTGCCCAAGGCCAGGCTGGACAGGGCTTTGAGCACCCTGGGATAGTGGAGGGTGTCCCTGCCCATGGCAGGGGGTGGAACAAGATGGCCTTTAGGGTCTCTTCCCATCCAAACCATTCCATGATTCTGTGACCGCTGGACCAGCTGCAGTCACAGCTGAGACACTGTTAAACACCTTGGAGTCAAACCCAGCCCTTTGTCCTGGAGTGCACTAAAATAATAACCTTCCTAATACTGCTATTACACCAATGCAAATCAGGAGGAAAGGATCACACCATTATAGAACCTGCTGTACACCAGTAAGAAAAAAAAATTCGGAGTAATTTTTCTTCTCTCGATGATTTTACAGAGGCTGAAACAGCTGGGGGAGGTTCTCCCTGACCACTGAAGTTGCACAGAGCCTGGGCACCCGCTGAAGTGGCAGGGGCCCCCCTGCAGAGGGGAGCGGGGATGTGTTTTTTGGCAGCAGGGCCAGCCCGTTTCCTTGGGCCACCCCCTTCGTTGTGAATGCTTCAGGCATTAGCTCAGGGAACTCACCCAGCTAAAAATAACCCTTCCCGCACAAAAAATAGACAAAGAAAATGGCTATTTATACCCTGGATCAATTCCTGGGCTCATTCACCATGTGGCCCCTGGAATGGCTGCACTGGATCAGGCACAAGGAGCTGTGCAGCTGCACCAGCAAACCCAGCCCGGGGTGACCACGGGCACATCCCCGGGCACGGGGGGAACCCCGACCCCACTGGGCTGTAAACCAGCTCAACATCCACAGATGACCTTTATTCCGGTGATTATCAGGGCCTGGAGATGGGAGAACTGTGGGTGTTTTTATCATTTTCATTTTAGTCTCTGTGTTTTCAGTTTATAAATATATTTTTTAGGTTTGCCTCACCTGGCTCCCCTTCCAGCTGAGTCAGGGCTGTTCCTCTATGTGCTGTTTCCAAATCTTGGGTTTAAGTGCCACAGAAAGCCAAAGGGCCAGCTCCAAACGCCCAAAGAGAAACAGAGGATCAGCCAAATAGTTTGATAAAACTCTGGGAGAATGATCCATCCTCATCTGCATCAGCAGACAAGTTTAAATATGGATAAAGACAGTTGAAGTAATATAGATGCATTTTTTTCCCGTGTTGTTTTCTGTTTTGACTTCTTTGGGATCATTCAAAGGGAGGTTCAGGCTTTGATCTTCTCTATTGGCAATATTTTCTTCATCTAGGTTTTTATAGTTTGAGAAGAGATGTTACATGTTTGCAAGAGAGACTATCAATATGATGTGGGCCTGAACAAAAAACCTGGTGTCAGGTTCTCCATTTGGAGTGTTACCTCAACCTTTGAAGTTTGTAATGATTCAAAAGCATCTAGAGCTGCTACAAATGTTAATAAAATTAAAGCCATCTGAAAGTGAGGCTTGCATGTGCCTTTGAAAGTAGGTCTGTGATCAGTTATTACCCTCAATTACCTTGTTGTCCACTCTTTTAGCTCGAGGTTAAACTCTTAACACTTTGCTTTGAAGTGGTTATCCTTTTATCTATGACCGGACTGAGGAATTTAAGGGCAATAATCAATGAGAGCTTCATAAGAATAAAGGGGAGACAAGGCAAGGGAAAAAGGTGTGAATGTGCCCTTAACGGCTGGCTGGGGGTTCGGGGGGCTGGGGGAACACCGAGCTCTGGCAGGAGCCTTGGGAAGGAAAAGAAAAGGGGAAAAATAAAGGAAAAATGAGGCAAAAAAAAAGGGGGGAATGAAAGAAAAAAAGAGGAGCCCCAGCAACTTCCAAATCACTGCGAAAAATAAAGCAAAAGCACCAACCCGGGGTGGGGCTGGGCGTGGGGAGCACGGCGAGGTGAAGCCTCATCAAAGGCACAGAGAGATACGATTAAAGAATTGGCTTAATCACGGCTTTGATGTTCGCCACGGCACCTCGCCCCGCCGGGCCCGGCACGGACGGGACACGGGATGGGTGCCCTGCGCTGGGGCCCCTCCCCGGCCCCAGCAATGACCCCCACCCCAAAGCAAGGGGGCCCCGGGCCCGGCGTTGGCACCGGGCGATGCCCAGCAGGACACGGGCGACTCCTTCTCGGGAAGGATTCCATCCCATAGGATGCCCCAGCGGGAATCCTTCCTGCCCTTCCCTGGGAGCAGCAGCACCTCTGCCCCCTGCACCCCGCTGCCACCCAGAAGGTGCTGCCTTGGCCACCCCTCCCTGCTGCCAACAGCCACCACAAAGCCACGGCACGAGGCTTCACTCCCTTCTTGGAGGACGGGGAAGGAGGCTCAGAGAATTCTCCCGGCTGCTTCCTGGTCCTGCTGTCCTGGTCCTGGCACCAGGGTGCTGGTGACATCCTTGTCACACCCTGCATGGACTCCACGCTGTGACCCAGCCCTCTCCCCACAGAACCACAGCCAGCCCGCGCTTTCACCGTCCGGGGAAAATCGGAGTAACACTCCCAGCCAATTCTTTTGGTTTAATTTTTTTTTAATCCGAGGTGCCTAAAGCGAGGTGTTGAAACGCATGTTGAGTGCACCACGTTTGGCAGGGGACCAAGCCCACATGGCCTGGGTTTGTGAAGTCCTGAGCACAACCTCGGTGTGTGCTCAGCATCTCCCAAAAAGCTTCCACCGCCGTGCTTTGATCCCGTGCCAACCTTTGGAGCTGCGTGTCTAATTTAAGGTGCTTGGGTTGGAAAATGTTGACAATTATTGTTACTCTAAAATTAAACCAGTGCTTAATTATCAAAATTGATGGTAACTTAGAGTGGCGTTTTCAAGAGAGCCTCGGGGAGTCAGAAGGAGATTTTCAAAGGCGGTTTAATGTCTCAGGGCCACGTCTCCCTCCTCGTACCTGCACTTTCTTACTGACTGCTCCTGCTTCAGCACCTTTCTAAGGCCACCTGAGTTGTGCTGAGCTCTCTACCGAGATGATACAAGGTGGACCTGAAACCATGAGTACAGACCAAAATCTCCAGCCCCCCAAATGCACTTGGCTAATTCACAGCGAAAAATCAATTGGCTTTGGGTGCCTAATTCTCCTATAATCCTTTAGATAATCCCAGCTTTAGGCTTTCAGATACCAATAAAAAACCAAACCAACCCCACAATACAAGAAATTCATGCAAATAGAATAGAAAACCAAGATATATTTCATATAACTTTCAGATACTCTGAACTTAATATGAAGTAGGTTGAGGACAATAGCAATAAAACATTGCTTAAGAGAGAGTAAAGGCACAAGACCGTGAAGCCCGAGGCTGAGAACAGAGTTTCGTAATTAAGTAGCCTCCAGACAACGATCGTCATAGGCAGGCATTGCTCAAGGACCCAGCCATTATTGCTTTCATCATAATTTTTCAGGAGAGGATCTTTTTCTGGCCTGGCTCCACCTTCATTCAAAGCTCCCAGTGGCCCCAGCCACTAACGAGAAAGCGTTGATTGAGAAATGCTAACGAAGCCTGCACAGACACGGCGTGAGGGGCGGCTGTGGAGCTGGCACGTGGCACTGGGGGTCCAGAGCGGGGGTGGTGAAAGAGGTGACACCAGGCAGGGACATCAAACACCACGTCTGGGATGAAGAAACAGAGGGAGGGAGGTCATGGCTGGCGGCCGGTGCACCCCAGGGTGCTCGTGCTGCCACAGCCTAGACTGGGGGATCACTTGCTGGTTCAGTGGGGTCCTGCTGGTCTTCTCCATCAAATCAGTGGAAAATGTCCTGACAGGAAAGGTTTTCCAAAGAAAACTGAGCCAACTCAAAGAAAATCCTGATAAACCCTATATTGCAACTAAATACCTTCTTTTTAAAAATGCAATACAACACAGGAGCTGTAGTTTTACTCTACATTTCACAGACCCAGATGACATCTCCCATGGAAGGCTTGGACAAGGAGAGTGTGGGGGAGTGGAGTAGCACACAGTGGCTGGGCCATGGCAGTGCCACCCATCCATGTCACACCACCATGTCCATTACAGATCACTGCTGCACCACAGAACTCCCACTTTCTGGGGTTTGGCTGCAACTGGCCCTGGAATTTCAGCTTTGCTACAGAGGGGAGGAAAAAAGCATGAATTAGAAATTCCTCTCTGCTTGTAGAAAATGTTGATTTCCCATCAAAACTCAAATTTGACTAAAAAGTTCCAGTTGATCATCATTCCCCCACCCGGTGCTGAGTGAATCCCGCTGGAATCGCAGGATTAACTCCCATCCCCTGACGTTATGCTGAGCATGACCGTGCCTGTCTACGCTTAACTGCTGACCTATCTTAAACATCCCGCTAATTAATATGCTGAACCAAGGTCGTGTTCCAACACGGCCTCATTTTCCAGTGAAGAGAAAAGCCAAGAAGGATTAGGAACAAATGGGAACAGCCCGAGATATTCCTCACACCCCGAGCCACGGCAGGTCATTGCTTCTCTACCTCAGAGCTCTCCATGCATGAACCCAGAGGATCAGAGGAGCCCCTGTGCCAGCTAATTCCTGGCTAAACAGTAATCCCAAACTGTGGCAGCAAAGCCAGGGCTGAGCCACTCACTCCTGCTCCAGCTGCTCTGATCTCTGGCCAGTTATCAGCACCTGGATGCTCAGGGAAGGGGGAGGTGATCCAAGGAGGTAACAAAGGAATAAAGTTCTCCTTGTTCCTGTAAAAATGCTGCTGCTGGACAGGCTGCCTTGACTGGGTCAGGGCACAGGCCAGCTCCTGGGGAGCCTCCTCGGCTGCTGGAAACCCCTGCCCTGAAGAGCATGGGCTCATCCCATGGAGGGCTGGGCCCCATCCCATAGGAAGGGCTGGCTGCAGTGACACCCTCTCTTGCACTATGATTATTACTCAATCTTCTTTTTTCAGCTCATTATATGGAGGAATGGAAACACAGTAGAGAAAATCTCTTGGCTCTACATGATCCCAATCCCTCCAAAAGCAGCAGGGTGGCCGAGCACACCTCCCTGTGACATCTGCTCCCCGAGCTGGGCCCCCGGCACACACAGGGGGAGTTTCATCTCCCAGGGAACCAGGAGTGACCCAGGCAAAGGCTGCACCCCATGGTGCCAGCAGCCCCCGAGCTGCTGCTGTGCTCACAGGTGCCCCACTTCAGATCCTCCCCAGACCCAGGCAAACCTTGCAGGATCTGCTTCCTTAATCCTTGAAAGAAGGAAAAAATGGCACTACCAAAAGCTCACCTACGCAGAGGAGCAGTGCCTGGAGCCACAGGACCCCTCAAAGCCCTGGCCCCATCACACCTCCAGGAAGGGAGGTCAGTGTAGCAGCAGTTTCCCCCAGCTGGACAGGAGGCATGGGCTGATGAAAATGAATCAGGTTCTTTTAAGGCTTTAATTAATTTTCTCCTCTGCCCAAGATAAAGGGTCCTCTCTGGGGTCTCTTCTTGATCGTTCCCCCACCCACCCCTCCTCCAGCACCATCCCTCACATAAGATCTTCCCTTTTTCTCCCTCCAGCAGGTTTAGGAGAGAAGGCAGATAACAGGAGAGCAACTCCTCTCCTCATGTTTCACCCATTCCTCCAATGTATTACCCCAAAACCCTCCAGGACATACTGGGGCAGACTGGTCCTATGGGAACTTCTCTCTCTGATCCATGACCCAACACCACTGCTCACACCAAATCTCCCACCTCAGGTGCCCCTGGGAAAGAGCAGGGGATGATCCCAGGCTCCTGCAACACATCCCTCTCTCCAGAGGGGAGCCAGGGCTGGGTGAAACCTCTCTGGATCCCCTCAGAATGGCAAGGGGGGAGGAGAGGCACAGCTGCCCTTTGCGAGGCCGCAGTGAGGTTTTGTGACTCCGGAGAGTTGGCAAATCCCCGGATAAAAGGGAAAATATGTTCATAATAAATAAGACTGAAGTAACATGTTGCGAAATATTTACTCCCTCGGAAAGGCGGCTGTTTGCTTTCAGTGGAGCTGCATCTGATCCTCTGCCAAGCGGGGCTGAGCGCCTGGAAAAGAGATTTTGCTGTGGTCAGCGAGGGAAAACCAGGTGCCCAGAAAGTGCGGGGACTGTGTGTGCACAGGCACACGTGAGCAGCGGGGAGATGGGCACAGTCCCAGGGATCCCCAGCTCCTGAGAGCCCCACAAATGCCTCTGTGAGCAGAGCCAGCCTGGAGCTGAAACTTTAATTTTAATGCAACTAATCAGATGTCAGTGTAGAGACCGAAGGAAGGAGAATAGAGGGGAGAAAAAAGAAAGAGGTGTTGATAAAATACTTGTTAGAAAGAAAATTGGATTAGTGGTGCCATTCTGGCCATGAAGTTCTTTGAGCCAGAGAAAAGAAATAATAATCTTGTTTCTTTTTTTCCCTTTTCTCTCTGCAGCCCACAGAAGGCCTCACAGCCAAAACATCAGTCCTACTAATCTTATTTTCTTTATTCTAGCATGTATTTTATTAACCCCTTTTCTCATTTAACTGCTATGAATAGCTCAGTGGGTAACATCCTTCTTAGAAAGTGAAAACCTCCTTGGAGATGCGGTGCAAGGAGAGAAATGCAGACAAACTTCCAGCTCCCGCACTCAGAAGAAAAGCCCCCTCTGTAATCCCGTCTGGAGAATCCCAACATTGTACCCCAAGGTAGCTGCCAGCTCCAGGTCCTCTCTTTGGAGCAGGAACAATCAGGGAATTTATCTGGACACACCAGGAGATTACTCCAGCTCTATAAACTCTGTGGACATGGATCAGAGATTAGAAAATAAATAAACGCCCATGCTGCTTCTTGGGAAAGTGTCTGTGTGTGTGTGTGCATACAGCACCCTAAAACCAAGTCAGGCATCTGAATTACCTTTTTACAGCTTCCCTGTAAATCACCCTTCCTTTACAGCTTCACTTGCCAGCTAGCAGTCATGTACAGTGAAATTCCCAGTATGGACTGGGATGCTCATGGGAGTGAGCCCAGCACTCCTGTGCCTGGGCTGGGGGCTCTGGGCCAGGCATGTCCTCCTGCTGGCACAGGGGCTCCAGTGGCTTTATCCCACCAGCCCAAAGCAAGGCTGGATTTCTCCTCTCACACCCACAGCAGGATTTTGTGCCCCCAGTAAGACATGGGATGTCTGGAAGCTCAGGACAAGCCTTCCCTCTGCGCAGCAGCGATATTCATGTGGCCAAAAGGGGAGAAAAACCATAATTAAAACATCAAATCCAAGGGAGACAGTCCTGGCCTGAGCTGCTGTAAGTGGGAACAGAGATTTGGCCTCTCCATAAAGAAAATACCAGCTCCAGTGAGCTTGGCTGCTGCCTCCTTCCCTGTGAGCAGCAAACCTTCCTGGGAGAGGGGTGGGAGCAGGATCCAGCCCCGCACGATATTGGTGTGTTATTTTCCTTGACAGCTGTGGTGCATAGTGGTAAGTGCATGTTTAATTCATTCACAATTTATGGTGTAATGAGAACAATGAATGTGTCTGAGGGAATAATTGCTTCACGGCGGGGATGCTGGAGAGTTCAAGTTGGTTGGCACCTGGACTTTGAATCGGGGCTGGCAGGGATTGGCTCCAGCAGCCCCACAATGGCCCCGATAACAAAGCAGTGGGGATGGGGAGGGGGTTCAAAGTCACCCCGTGCTGCCTGGCCAAGCTGCAGCAGCCTCTCGATGGCAGTGGCTGGATCCCAGCCCCGTTAGACTCGTCTGGCCCCAGTTACTGGGCACCCAGTGAGGGTTGTGCGTGTGGGAGCTGCTTTTCCAACCCATGTTTACAAGGGAATGTTGCTGTGCTGCAAATCCGTGTCCCCGGAAAACCGGTGCTTCCTCCACCTCCCTCTAGGATCGTTTCACTGCTTGGTCCTGGCTGTGTCTGCCAAACCCTCCTTTTGTTGGGGGTGTGGAGAGGGGGTTGACCCTTTCCAGTGTCCTTTGCAGCCACATGGAGTTTCAGAGGCCGCAGAGGTCAAGAGCATCCATATGGAGGGCCCAGGAGCTCCGTGCGTCTCCCAGCTGTCCCCACGGCAGCTGTGCTTGCAGCCCCCGAACAAAGCTCATTAGGGGGCTCGTTAGGACACACAGGGGTTGCTCTGAGCTGTCCTGGAAGAGCCCTGGAATCACACCACGCCCAGGAGAAGGCACCACACTTGGCTCCATGTACAAACAGCTCCCATCCATCAGATTGGGAGCAGGGACATCCCATTATCCATCACGGGCTCTCTCCCACAGCACTGAGCAGGGCTAGATTTCGAGCCAACAACAAAGAGATGCTGATAAAGCATCCCTCAAGCCTTGGTCCATGCAGGGGGGTCTGCAGCAGCCCCCTCCACAGCTCCCAGCTCTTGGCACCCAGTGGAAATGCCAGTCTGATTTTTCAGACAGATGTGCCAAAGCATGAGCAACAAATCTTCCATGCCTCAAATCCAACCCGAGGAGATCAACGATCAATATGGGGCTCTTGGACCCAGCATCAGCTCCAGGGGGAACAGGCTGTGAGGAGCTGGGAGACTCAGATGCTGTTGTTAATTATTACACCATTTTATTGGGGAGCTGTGCTAGAGACCATCAGCACTCGAGCTTTTCCATACATGGACTGTGCAGGATGGAGCTGGGTCCCTGTTCTCCTTCTCCATATGGGAACGCCACGTGCTGGGGATGGGCTTGCCTTGGACAGCTTTCAGAGATGCTGAGCTGAGAGCCCTGTTACACATTAACTCCCATACAGGGCTCTACAAGATGTTCTGAAAACATATGTAACACTTGGGGGACTAAATGGAGGCTGCTTTTAGCTGGGGCAACATCTGGGTATGAGCAGATGTGGACCAAGCTGGTGAGCAAACCACTGCAAGGGCTTTTTTTTAGGGACTGAAGGCATTTTTCCAAGGGGTTAAGTGGTTTAGGTGCATAAATTTAAAGGAACTTAATTCAGACTAAAAAGATCAAGGCTTTAGGCTGCCGTGTCCCCTCAAAAGCATCCCACCTATCTGCCGATGGGAACAGCCACAGCTGGGAGTGGAAGACAGAGCTTAGGTGCAGACAGAAACATGAATTTGTAGTCCTGACAGAGAACCTTGTTTTATCCCATCCACTCTGAGGTTAAACACGATGTTCTGTCAAGCCACACACGGAGGAAAACAGGGTTTGGCAGCGGCGTCTCACTCGTGTAACCGCGTTAAACACGGCACAGCTCCGCGGGCCGAGATTGCATCGAGAGGAGAGGCTGCCAGCCCCACTTTCTTCTGTGCTCAGGAACATCCAGGAGGCAGCGTTGCTGTATATCCATCACTCCTCTCTCCCCCCTGTAATGCTCCGCCTCGTCACTGCTTTCCCTGGAGCTGCTCGCTGTAAGCCCTGACACTGCTCTGCCTGGGAGACCCGAGTGCTTAAAGAGGGACCAACCACGTCTTTGCCTCTCCACGGGCAAGCAAAGGTTAAACCCAAAGGTGACTGCAGATGCAAAGTGCGAATTGAGTGGGGTTCACACCTTCTCTCCCGGCTCCATCCCCTCCCGGAGCTCAGCTGTGAGCTGAGCTCCCCCAAAGTCCCATCCCCGCAGGAAGATCCAGACCCACCCCCATCCCAATCTCCAGCACAGCCCAGATGATAGGTCAGGATACAAATAAACCCACCCATAATTGCACATCGTTAATTACCGAGAGCGTTTGGGTTTCTTCGAGAACATTAGGTTGTGAAGACGCTCAATCAAAGAGCCCTTGGGGCATTCAAATCAAGGCAAAGCATCAAAACCCAAGCGCTGTTTTGCAAACACAGCTTCAAATGCGCGGTGGGGGGAGGAAAGGCTTCCCCCCCGCCTGCCCGGCAAAGAACAAGGCCGGGAAGGCTCCTGGCTCCAAAGCCGGCGGCACGCAAGGGCAAAGGCTGTGACCTCGGGGTACAACATCTGCAGGAGCCTCCGGGGACGCCCAGCACCGCAGCGAGGGTGATTCCAGCAAGGCTTTAACCACAGGCACCCAGGGAGGTGTTTCCTCCGCTGTATTCTCCTCGTTGTTCTCCCAAGCCCAACCTTTTGTGCCCATGCAGGGCAGCTCTGAGGCTGCCCCTGCACAGAACTGGTTTCCACCGGCCTGCAAACGATTAGGAGAAAAATCAACTTGGGGAGAAACTTCAGTCACAAAAAAAATTGTGACTGATAACTGAAACCTCTGGAAATATTTTTAGCTACACCAACCTATGTATAATATATAACTTTGATTTTATAATGATGGAACAGTATTGCAGGTGAGATATGCAAAGGAGTGAAAACAGCAAAAAGTGAAATAAAAAAGGAATAATCACAAATTAAAAAGAGAAGGTAATTAATAACACCAAATTCAGGGCAGGAATTTCTGATCACAGTCAGGAACAATGTAAAAGAGGATTTCAATAATATTTGGGTAGTAGTTCTTTTTCTAATAGAGACGATCTTTTTCAGCCAAACCCACTGGATTTGAAGCAGAAAATTAATTCAGGGAAGTTTTAAGAATAGTGTCCCTAGGCCACTTCCAAGTCCCTTTTGGTCTTTAGATCTCTAAGTACATGTTTCTAAGCATCCATGCAGCTATTTCACAGCTTTGCACTCATATGGGTATGTGTACATTTACTTGGAAATGGCTGTTATATGAAAAAAAAAGGAAAACAAGGATCCAGAGAGGGCTGCTCACATCAGTGAGAAAGCTTCTGGGAGTTGCAAGAATTTAAAAATATTATTTCAGTTTATGCTTGGCATTTCTCACTCTCTTGCTCACAACCCTGTACCTTACACTGACCTCGTTCCTGAAAACAACACTGTGGGCAAAACCCAGCATCTTCTGCCAACACAGCACAGAGGGACCACCAGGCACTTCCCATCCCATTCTCCTACAGGATTACCACAACTGCATTTATTTTCTAAAGTGACACCGAAAACACACGTTCATATTGCAGGGCTCAAGCCCAGCAAAGCCCTGCTCCTCCTCTGCGAGGATAAAAGTGAAGTGACCAGGGAGGGAGGGGTCCCTGAGGGGCACTGATGCTCACCTGCCTCCAGGTGCTGACACCCTGAGGTGACACCTGCTGAGGTGGCACCACACCAAGTCACCCGTGGGCTGGATCCTGCACAAGGCTCAGCATCACAGGCCAGCTGAGCAGAGCTTGTCACAACAGCTCCTGAGAGAGGTTTGCATTGCCTGGAGAGAAAGGATCAACCTCCACTAGAAACACATGAAAGGAAATAATTTACAGACCTTACTAGATCCACCAGAGAGGTTAAATATGCTGATTCCACCAACATACCCCAATGAAAAAAACAAAAAAAAAAGCCCACTCCACACAGAAAGCTGCTTCTACCCCACCAGCTTACCAGGGGTAAGAACTTCAGTCATCCTTTGCAGACCAGATGCTGCATGAGCCTTTCTACAGTCACCCAACAGCAAAGTTGGAGCAGCTCACAGGGTGCTGAAGGATTTTTCAAGCAGGAAGATGGTGGAGATACAGTTGAACTTGATGTCTTAAAGCTCTTCTCCAACCTAAATGATTCTGTTTGTACAGTAGTGCTGTTCAGAGAAGGAAGCTTCAAGGGAGACATTTGGGAGCATAAACCAGCTCAGGTATCATCTGCACTAGAGGCACGAGTCAACCATCCATCCTGGCTGTAGGGCTGAAACCCCAGAAGGTCCTTATTTAGCAGCACATCCAAGGATGGGGATAGGCCTGAAGTGAAGGTTAAGCTCAAGGCTAAGTGTTTGCAGATGGGCTTTACTGAATTAGGCTGAAGGTTCAGGTTGGAAATGCCCCTCTGGGAAGTGGCTGGTTTGTCCTGCAGCTTTTTTGTCCATAATCTCTGGTCCTGCTAGTGTTGTGGCAGGGTTTGGGGTGGGAGCTGGACCCTGGTGCAGGTGTCTGGTTCCATTTTACCATGCCCAGTATTTATATTTCAAACTGCAGCAAAGCAGCTCAGTGGTGCAGGAAGAACCACACCAAAGGTCTGAACAAAGGCACTGGGGCGGCACAGGGCCACCACCTGTGCTGGAGCAAACCTCAGATTGTGGGGATGCTTCCAGGATCTCCTGAGCAGAGCAGCAGAGTTTTCATTCAGAATTTTCATTGTAAATTCAGATCTACACTGAAATTAGTCAGTGACCTCACCCAACAAGGATGAACAAACAAGAAGATGACAAGCAAGTGTCGATAAGTCTCAGAAGACACAGTATCATTCCTGAGCACAATTAAACCCAGCCGTGCAAACATCCAGGCTCTAACTGATCATGAAATCCACATGGGGTTATTCACGTTCTTAAGTCTGTTTTTCCACCACCCTCAGATGCACAATGAGAGTCTGACTTTATGAAAACTGACTGTATAAAATTTAGGTGAGAGATTTAGATGGGCTCTGAATGCAAAGAGAGAGAGTCAGTTCTGAGGAATCCCTTTTTGAAAACACTTGCTTTGGGAGAATCTGTGATTCTGAGACTGACCTGCCACATCCTCAGTGCCATGTGACACATCTGAGCCTGTGCCAACTAAATCTCATTAAACAAGTCCTGCACGCTCCAGCACTTCCCAGCGCTCCTCAGTGAAGAGCCAAGGGTGGTATTACTTCCCTGATTTCAGCCCAGGATCACTTCCACCAACAGATTTCTTACAGATTCTAGGGCTAGAGGTTTAATGAATTCCTTGAATCCTTTCTTTGGGCAAAACTGGACAAAGTTAACTTCAGTGTTAGCTTGAGACAACAACAGAATTAGGACTCACAACCTTCTTTTGAAAGGATGGTCAACTCTGCCTGGCATTAAACTGATACGAGGTTTCAATGGGAGAAGAACAAGATTCCTAAAGTATAAATCTGTTAAATAGATTTTATAAAGGTGGAAGTATTGTTACAACTTCACTGCCCAGCTGAGATGAAGGTGTTCCTTTACTTTGCTCATTCTACCAACACACATTTCCTTGTTTTCAGCCCCAAGTACTGAGTCTGGATCCTGTGTTGCCATAAAAAAGCCCATCTCCATTCCCACTAAGCTGTATGTCCGTGGAGCATTTGAAACAAACAGGCTGTTGGGACCCAGCCCTGCAGATAAAATTGTTTTACAGAGCTGCTCAAAGGGGGTCTCAGCTCTAAATCCTCCTTGTGTGAAGGTGAGCTCCGTGTCCACCTTCCCAAGGGTCTGCTGAAAATACTGCCCTGAATATTGGACATACCTGGGTTGAAAGGAAAATTAAAGTTTCCTGTTAGAGCACCATCAGGAAAGAAAACATCCCTTCTCCCAAGGATGCCTGGAAAGAAGCAAAGCTCTTATGACCTGTAGCCATAAATTCATGGGATGAACTATCCCATAGTTCATGGGAGAAAGGGATGAAAAAAGATTGCGATTATGGATGGCAGAACAAGGGCACAGTCTCCACTCTTTTAGTTCCCTGGTTCTCTGTCAGTGAAGGAGAGACCAATTGTGGAAGCAAATGGTAAATAAATTGTATTTTATCCAGGGGTTTGCCTTATTTACATTATGACAAATGCCAGATAACACCACAGAGCTGCACAATCACTGTGCAAAAGTGCTACAAACTGCTCCCACATGCAGCACACTCCCTCCTTCTCTCACGCAAGGCACATTTTTGCAGGATCAGACCCTCATTCAGTTCTTTCAATGCTTTTTCACAATTATTTTTTTTTTTCAATTTAGGGAGGAAAAGTTTTATTTAATTATCTTTTTTTTTTTTGTGGTTTGAACTGACCAACTGCATATCATCCCCTGGCTTTATCAAAGAAGCCACCAGTACCAGAGCACATCTATTTTAAGAGAGCTTTAGTAGGCAGACTTAAAATTGATCATGCATTTTAGTTTCAGTAACTTGCAATTTCTGCACGCTTTGATAGTGCATTTTAAAGAACAAGTCTTTAATGACAAAGACTTAAAGGAAATGACCTTTCTGAAGAAAATATCAAAGCTTGGAAAAGATAGCTCCTTGGAAAAAAAAGGCTGAATTAAAATGACCTTGTGTTCTGAAACTTCTTCATACAATATCTGGAGTCTTACTTTTCCTTTGTACCCTCCAAATGGGACCAAGTATAATTTAGCAGTGTGGTGCCTCCAGTCCATTCTGTGATTTGGGGAGGACTTGCAGTGCACTAAGAGAATTAAAAAAAAAAAAAAAAAGCAGATCCTACAGAGATTCTCTATCAAGACCTCTCAGCATCAGGATCAAAGCTCTGTGTGTTTTCCAGACAATTCAATAAGTATTTTCTTCTAATCGTTGTAAAATATTTTTCTGTGCAGCAAAATCATTTCTCAGTTTGAAACCACCACAGTCAGGAGAGATTTGGGCAAGTACCAGGAGTATCTGCTGTCCCCAGCACAATTAAAGCTCTGTTGCAGACGCAAGCAGAAGGAGGGACCTTGTATCCCTTTTCTTCCAGCTGGGCCAAAATGGAGCATTTTTGTTCCATGTAACACAAGAACTGTGAGTGGCACTGAAATAAAGTGTCATCTTGATAAGGGTCACCTCCTTGGGTACTGGTGAAAAATGTTATGGTGACATTTTCTTGGGGGGTTTTATAGAGGGTGAAACAATCTTCTCTCACAGAGCAAAACAGGTGAATTAAATCAATATAAAATAGAAACAAGGTTGTAACCACACTCAAGCTGGTTTGGCCAGAGCTTGTTTAGGGATAATGAAGCCAACTCCTGGCAGCTGGCAATTCCTCACCAAGTGGGGAAAAGAGAGGCAGAGAGCAAGTAATAACTACGGAAATCTTTCTAATCCTTCAGTTTGGACTCCTAACTCTCACTTGTTACAAAAATGACCAAAGCAATGCTAACAGCTACAAGAGAATTCCACCCAAACTCACATTTAAGTTCTTACAAGGTTCATAAGCACCTTCAAAGTGGTCCTCAAGCTGTAGTTGATGCTGGAGAGAGTTTCATAGAGTTTTGAACCCCCCTGACTGACCAACATCTACTTTTCTCAAACTGCTTTATGACCATCAGTGACATCAACAACCCAATTCCATCAAAAAGAAGGAAATTCAGGAATTCAAGTAGCTAGAAGAGGGCCCATGTGTTTCTTTATCGATGTACACCCCTTCCTGCTGTCAAAAGCATTAAAACCACACAGATATCACAGAAAAACACAAGCAGAGAAGCAGAATCAAAGATGCCTCATTTCCCTCAGGCATGAGAGGAGTTGTCACTGTCCCCACCTCTGCCATTTGGACATGGGGCCATGCCCAGTGGGTACATGCCAGTGCCCACAGCCTGTTCCTCCTGCAGAGCCCAGCCACTGCTGCCCTGCACCTTTCAGGGTAAAAACATTTTACACAATTAATGCATCCCAACAAATTCCTGCTCCTACATCTCCCTGTTCCCCCAGGCAAGGCTTTGTGGCACCTGCCACAGCACCTCCTCCTTTATCAGAGGAGCCGTGACAAGCCCTTATCTGTAATTAGAAGAATCACTTGTTGATTCAAGGAAGGTGGAAAACCTGCCCAGGCCCCAACTGGGCTGACAACCAGCAAAGCACCCAGAGCCGGAGCCGGGGTTTGGCACGGAGCGCACCGGCGCTGCCAGGAGGAGGGGTGGATGGAGCCAGCCTGCCAAAGCCTCTCCTCCTTGATCTCAGTGCCAGGAGCAGATAAGAGCCCAGCTGGTGAGCTGGGGCTTGGCAGCACAGCTGTCTCCACCACGGGCACTCAAGGGAGTGGGACCCTCTGAATTCTGCCAGGCCACGGCACGGGAGCACCGGTGACACCGGGGCCAGGCTGGAGAGGTGGCCATCCCCTCCAGCAGGGTCTCACTGGTGCTGCCAGGGCCACAGCTGGACTTGGAATAGGAATTTCTGCCCCTTCTCAAGCACTGTGCCTTGATCCCAACACCAGCAGCAGGATGGTGCCCAGGAAGAACAAAGCCATTCCCGTGTTTGACAGATCTAAATGCTCCCATTCCAAACGTACCAATGTCCACTCTGGCTCATGGATGGCGAGGAGATAACAGCACTGTCTCATGGCTGGCCAGCTCTGAGGGCTGACCAGGTCCTTCAGCTTTCCATTGCTCCTCAAACCTTATCCCAGAAAACCCTCTGGAATCTGCTCAGATTTCCCAGGATTGTCGCGGAGAGCCGGCACACGCCCACATGGCACCAAGGCCATATCACTTATGACTCTTTTCCAACAACACCCATGACTGTATTATCAGTCCATGAGGAAGGAATTCCCTGTGCCTGGAGTATCCAACCCCACTGACAGCCAGAGCTGCCTGCATTGCCACCATGGTGCTCTCATCCTTGTGCCAAGATAACCCCTTGAAACACAGCACATATTCCCACTTAACAAAGCCATACAAAACTCCCCTGGCTACTGAGGTGGGTGAGATGCTCAAGCAGGACAATAATGTCAAAACAAAAAGATAAGAAAATAATAATATTTTAATATTATGTAAACACATGGACGCAGAACGATGTCAAAATATGTTAGAATATCTTGGACAGTAATAATAGTAATAGAAAATGGGGTTTTCTTCATGTTTTAAGGTGAAAAAAATGGTATTGGGAAGAAGTAACAAAAATATTAGTAGAGCAAAGTCTACTTGCTCGGTAAGCGAGCTCAGCATGGCGTGAAACCGTGTATCAAAAGCATAAATCTGTAATAAAATAATGATAAAAAAATAATGGAAGGAAGATACAACAAAATCCATGCTGGCATGAGCTATGAATATATTTTCATGAAGTTCATTTTTTTGTGCTAACAAAAGAACCACTAATCTTTGCATTATAATTTACAAGAGCCAAATCTTCAAACCTATTCAAAGCAGTCCATTTGGCAATCACAGAGATCCCACCGATCCATCAGTTACCTGCAAAGGAAGAGATTTTTGTTAGTTATACCTTATTATTCTTATTATAAGAACACAACAGGCTGAAAGCAGGGCTGGGTCCTGTGGGCAGCGGGTCTGGAGCTTTCTATTTATCTAACAAAGTTACCTATGCTGGACTTATTACCAAGGATCTATGACATTTTCAGTTTCCAGTTAGCTTTAGCTAATTCCTGTTAACAAGTAATTTAGGAATAATATTTTCACACAACTGTCACGCCGCTAACCTTCTCACAGTTGCTTAAATATCTCACAAATGCTGACACTATTTTTACGAGCATGCATTCTTAGTTGCAGAAACCCTCATGTGAGATATGAAATACCATCAATGTCTATAAATACAGTAAAGATGGAGTGGCTTTCCTAGGAAGTTTCCTTGTACTCACCTCTCCATGTGAATCACTTACTCTAAAGGCACAGCCAGGCTTTTTATGGCTGCAGCAGTTGCCATAATTTATACTGGAGGGTGTAAACGCCTCAAAAAAAAAAAGCTCAGGCTTGTGGAGATCCGGTGCTTTGAAGATGTGATCTGTAATATTCTGCCTTGCATCATTGTTTTCTATCTTAAAAGGAGGTGGCATCACCACAGAGCCGCAGCTGTGCAGGAGCCACCGCCTCATCCTCGACGTGCAGGCAAAGCCCAGACTTGCAAAGCACCTGCAACTTCTCTAATCTTGCTCTAGCAGTACTGACTAAGCACTGGGGAAAAATTCTCAGATGCTTGTTTACTGAAAATAACCTTTTAAAACTGCACCCATGTTGGAGGGTTTGAATTAAGCTGTAAAACTTCAAGAACTGGACCCACAGGTGTGAAATGGTACAAATTGATCAAAGATAATCCCATACTTTTTGGCATGGTAGGTGGTCAGGTCTTCCTGGAGGACTCTCTTCAGCAGAAAACTTACCTGTAAAATACATCCCACGTGAAAATAGGGTACAAAATTCCAATTAATATATTTGTGCTCATTTCATAAAAGGAATTTTTCTGGTCTCTCCTGCCTAAATAAAATGTGGTAACACTTTAGCTGCATAGAAGAATGAATATTTAATAGAAGACTGTTCTCTTGGCTTCCCTGGCTCTCCTCTGGCTGTGCACTCTACTCCTACAGGAACAGAGTCAAACCAGTTGTTAAACCCAGCTGGTGGTACCATCTGGGCTGTGCAAGGGCTTGGGAGCTCCCATTCTCCTCGCAGCTCCCATGTGATTCCTGTGCTCTGATCCCTGCACTTTTGCTCTTGTGATTAAGGTACTCACCTGTTCTTCACATTAATGCTTATTAACACACTGCATCCCCTGTTGGCCATCTCACCAGGAGCAGACAGTCAGGCAGCAATCCTTTATACTTAGCAACATGTTTAGAAAACTTCACCCAAGCCTCAAGTATATATTCCTTTCCTGCTGTTTATTTTTATCCGCACACGGTGCTTTTACCCAGCCTATCCTCTTCATCCTCCTCCAACAATAAATAATCCTGACAGGTGCAGAGATTCCAGTGCCCTTTTTGTCTGATGTTTTCAAACAGGAATTTCAACAATTTTCAAAGAGCAGGACACCTGTGCTTCAGAGAGAGCCCAGCTCCCGGAGTGGTCTCTGACGCCAGCGCGTGTGGAAACACAGCCAGCAGCGATGGATTTCTGGGAGAGCACCCAGGTTTTCATGTGTGCAGTTACTTTTACTCCTTTGAAATGCTGCTGCTGCTGCTGCTGCTGCTTACAGAAGCCCTGCAGCTGGATATCAGATTCTACTTTTTCTTTTTTAACTCATTAAAAGGTGTGGTATTCTTGTATTAGCTCAGAGCGACGCTTCCTATCAGGCAGTGCTAAGAGTCCTTTTAGGAGTCTTTAAAAATAGCTTTTTACTATCAACTGGAAATAGAATTCCCCAATAGACCCTTAAATATTTATTTCCCACAACTATTTAAATGAGAAAGAGCATCACCCCCACTAGGGATCCCTTGAGGTGGAAGCAGAATGTTTACAACCAGAGTGTTGAAGTTGTGTCACCACTTGCACAGGGAAATGTTGAGTTTCCACCATGAAAATTTCCTACTTCCATTGAAGGTGGCCTCTGCCAGGGGAATTGTCTCATGCAGAGCAAACTATGCTATAGAATAACCCTTACGCACTGCAAAGAGAGAAAAAGGGGACAAAACCCCAAATACCTTGAATTACCAATCATCTCCATAGAGAAGATAGCATAAGACAGAGAAATGAGATGTTGTAGATCAAAAATTTCTAGAAAAATGGTCCTGAAAATTGGCACAAGGATGTGATGAAAATGGGCCTGAACTTGCACTCCATGTCCTCAGGTTTCTGCTTTTCCCAGAGCTCAGGGCAGCTCTGAGTCACCAGCTTGGCACTGTCCTTGTCCCAGTTCTTCCTTTCAGCCAGGACATCCCAGATCCCAGATCCCAGTCCTGCCCAGCTCGATTACATGCACTGATGGCATTTTCCTTGGATTCCCATTATTCCACAGCTATGATCACCCTTCTTTATGGCTATTTATCCTTCCTCACTGGAGTTCAGGCAACGATGACATTTTGTTTTCTTCCAGCTCCCAGTACACTGAATAGAAAAGCCCCAAATAACTTCTGTAGAAACCATGTGCAAGAAACACACCCAGTTCATCAGAAGTTCCCTATTTCCAATCACATTTGGATATTCCTATTAGCCAATAATAGGAATAATAGTCTAGTTCATATAAATCATACTGATTCTGCATTATTGTAGAAGAGCTGGTGGTTTGCAATGTTTAAGACAAAACATTACAGAGCCTTTTTATATAGGAAAATGTAGAAATATCACAATGATAATTTAGACAAATATCTTTAAAAAAAATCCCATATGCTTTATTACACAGGCTGGAAAGAAAATATTTCTAATCCTCTTCTTCACCCCCTATAGGCAGTCTCGAAATGATCCCTTCAGGAGAAACAGGGTAAGGGAGATGAAAGATAACTGTGACATGTATTTGAAAGGCTGAGGAAAAAACCCTAATACTGAAAAAAGCACAGTTTTTCCTGGAAGAAAAATCTGGGACCAAAAGATACAACATGGTAGCTCTCAAATTGGAGGAGAAAAGTTTTGTGAAATATGACTGAGTGAAAAGCATGTGAGTGCTGCCATAATTTGGTGTTGAGACTTATTCAGTACTTTTGGCCAAACTTCAGAGGGTCATAACCTCCTGTCTAGAAGAGACGGCTTTTTTCCAGCCCAAAATGCTCAAGATGAATAATAAGAATTTACCTGAGATTTTAAAGATGAAATGGTGTCTTCAAATTCCTTCTTGGAAGATGCTGGCATCAGCCCTTTGAGTATTTTTTCATATTCTTCTCGTACAGTAATCAACTATAACAGAACAAAGAGAAATTTTTATAGAGATGGCTGCTCTTAGATGCTGGAAAGTACATTTTTTTGCTTCTTTTGCCCAGTTTGGAGGCCAAATAAACACAGGAGTGTGCTATCAAAAGGGAGAGGGAAGGAGAGAGAAGAAAGATCAGCAAAGACCTGTAAAGAGCAAAAGAGGTAAAAAAGACAAAGAAAGAAAAAGAAAAAATAAAAATAAAAAATAGATGGAGAAGGAAAAAAATGAGAAAGGAACAGTAAGGCATTTGTTTGGGACATGGTCTAAAGAAGCAATAATCATTCTTAAATCCAGCTGAACTGAGCATTTATGCAGACACACCTTGCAAATTGACAGAAGTTTTCTGTCTGTCTTCGGTGGGATCCGAACCAGGTCAGTGGGGTGACATTTGTCCCTTGCTCCCTTAGACAAGGTAAGTTACTGTTTCCCAAGATATATTTTACAAAATTTCTCAACTTCTAGGTGCTTTCATGGACATTTTTAAAAATTATTATTCACCATGCAACTATTTTTTTATTGTACTTTTTGTCTTCCTCAGCTTCATGGAGACTACAGGACTTTCAATGAGTAGATTTGAGCATCTTAGACCTGTTCCAAGACCCCAAAACAAGGAGGTTTGAATAGGGGGAAATTTTCATCTGCAACTTTATTCAACAGATGCTGAGTAAACAGGAGCTACAGAGCAGAGTTACATGAAGAGAGATCAGGTGGAAGGGTTGTGCTTCTTATCTCTCCAGAGTGGTTAGATTTGATGGAGTTTTGACCTGGGGTAACACAGAGAGTGTGGCTCAGGTCAGCCCATCACGTTCCTTCTTGGCTGAATCAGGGCCCCACATCAGTAGTTAACTCCCAATAGGATTAACTGCTTAATTCAAATTAAGCAAAGACTTTGGTGTTTTTCTGGATTAGCAGCTGAATATGTAAATAAAGGATCAAAGGGCTTTGATATCAGATTAACTCATAAAATACACTGAAACTTTCAAATGGAATCTTTTTTTTTCCCCATGGGTTACACACCAACGCCATTTGGTGCTGGTTTTACATTCCCAAATAGCTGACATCTACCACTGCAACCACAAATCCAACCCTCAGTCTTACACCTGAAGAAGCCACAGGTTCCAAATCCCAACTCCCAGAGCTCCCAGGGCTTCCACACGTGAGAACCCGAGGCCGAGTTCATCCCGACACCATCCCATGGGAACAGCAGCTCGTGCCAGAATCTGCATTATGCAGCGTGCAATTATCAATACAAAAGGAATAAAACAATCTGACGAAACGTTAGGAAAATTCTCCCTGATAGGCAGGAGGAATTGCCAAATCTCTATGCAAATGGACAATTAGAGGCTTTCCTTGGGAACTGCAAGGAAGTGATGCCACTATGCAAATCTGAAGGGAAAAAAAAGAGGTGAGACAGGAAACCTCGTTTGAACTTCACTTGTGCATAAGCCAGCAATCAAAATTTATGTTTTTGAGGGCTACACCAATAAATTTATGCTACTATTTCTATCAAGGCTTCCAAAGTTATGCATAAGTACTCTGCCAGGATAAATATTTTCTGAGCCAACAGCTCATTTGGGTGGGGACCTTGATAGAGCAGGAAACATATATTTCAGTTGATTCAACATGTTCCATTTATTCTTGGTGAGACAAGACCAGAAACAGGCAGCCAGAGCAGCAAAATGCTTTTATTTCTTAAATTTTGATTAATAAAGATCTATTTAATGGGTAAGAGGATCTGGATGATCACCTTGCCAATATGCAGATGCAACAGAAGGGTTTTTCTTACAGCTCTGTGAGGGCAATAATAATTTTCTAATTGTGCAACAGTTTTCTTGCAACCGGGTCACTGGTTTTAATGGTTTAATCTGCAGTTGTCCTCTAAATAAGTGCTTTCACAATGCTGGGAACATTTGTTATTAACTTTGTAGAGCAGCAGAGGATCATTCCCTTCTGACACAGGTGTTTCTTGGAAAGTCAGGAAGAAGAAATGTTGTATTGTGCTTTGAAGTACGGAGATATCTTACAGGGTCAGCTGAGAATGGAGAAAGAAAATGAGAAACAAGCCCTGGTAGCTGCGGTTTGGCTTGCGGCTGATCCCTTACTCTATTTCAGAGACAAGACATGCACTTTTTTTTACAGTGAAACCTGTTCTTTTGGATACAATTCCAATTTGTTTGAGAAGACAAAACATGCTACTTTCAGCTCTGCTCACTGGTAATTGCATCACAGTAAGATGAAAATAAGTGCCCAGCTGTTTCCTGCCATATTATGGTAAGCAACCTGCTGGTACTTTTGGCTGAAGTCACTATCAAGGTTTATTGACCCAACAGATAAAATAGTGCATGGCAAAAATCTAAATCTCTTCTTACAACTGAAAAATAACATTCAGTGGGCTAATGGATACTCATTTTAATGGCAGAAGGCTTTTATTTTTTAACACTTATTTTTCACCAACGAAAGCGATGTCTGCAAGGATAAGTTTTTTTGTGCCTTAAAGGCTTTTTTTGTTCTTTTATAGCCTCAAGCTGCCTCCCTAGGATCCACAAATACTGTGTCTCCTCTTGCACTCTTGAGGGATGTTTAAAATTGCAATTCTTCATCCCTCAGGAGGGCTTTAGTCTGCTGGATGAGGATGGTTCTATTTCATTTACTTGTGTTCATTTTTCTTCGGTCCTGAGAAAGCTTTTTTTTTTTGAAAATTCATTTTGGTGAGTTGATTTAATCCATGAACCCCCAGGAAGGTTTTACAGCTTTTAATATTAAGCTGCCACACTGTTATTTGTTTATTCAGGTTGGTGGCTAATATATGAGGTTTTGAGTTTGACCATCAATCATCTTTGGTGTCAGCAGAAAGCTGAAGTTGCCACACATAGCTCATGTGTGCTTGGTCACGTGGTAAATTAGTAAAAAAAGAAGATATAAATAGTGACACAATTACATCAAGTGATGCAAAAAGCAGGGGACTTGGAATTTCACGGCTACACTGAACTTGTGTTGGGCATTGACCATTCTCAAAGAGAGAAAAGCTGGGTTTGATGCCCAGAAGAGAAACCTGAGCTTTCCAAACCAAGCAGCCAGGCCTGGCCCAGTGCTTATCAGCAGAATCACAGAATTGTTTAGGTTGGAAAAAGCCTTTAAGATCAAGTCCAACCATGAACCAGCACTTCCAGGGTCACCACTGCTCCATGTCCCTCAGCACCACGTCCACACATCTCTGCAATCCCTCCAGGGATGGCGGCAACCACTGCCCTGGGCACTACTGCAAAATCAGCTTCAATTCTACTACTCCAAGGAGTCTTCTGGTGGCACAGCTCAGTTTTGCAGCCACTCATCTTCTCTACAAACCTCAGCGGGATGTTTTGGGGCTGGATTAGGAGCCAGTGGGAGCACATTGGCTCCTCACTGTGCTCCAGTCTCTCTCCTTCCTTTCTGAACAACCTAAGCACATCCAGGAGGAATACAGTGTCTTCACGGTGACCAGATGAATTTTAGCCATGTGCTACCAACAGCCTGCAAAGCACAGGGTATTCTGTGTCTCTTCCATGCCCTGCACCAGATCCTACTCAGGTTCCCAACACCCAAATCTTCCCTCCTTACAGCCCACAACTCTGTGATGCTGAGTTCATCGCTGGTGCAAAATACCCATCTCATAAAAAAAAAGAATCCAAAATTCAAAAACCCCAAACAAACACAATCTTCTCCAGACCTTCCACCTGTAAATGACTTTATCAGAACCAGGGGAGCATAAGGAAACTGCAAAAGAAACTCTGAAGTAAATGAAGGGACCACAGAAAGTTGTTCGAGTTCCTCTAAAAAAAAAATCTTGTCTCAAAGGGCATGAAGTTAACGTGTTTATGTCAGATAAGAATCAAAAGACAGTTGCCTTAACCAGGGTGTTGTGGCTTTTTAAAAATCTTAATTTCTGCCTGTTTATAATATTTGTGCAGGATAATGTGTGCCAGGGAATACTAGAATAGTGACCAAAAGGCATAATTAGGATCTTCTAGTTGTTACCAAATTTTCTCCATGTTTCAGGATGAATAAGTAATTTCCTCTCTCTCCTAAATCTTTTCCTATTTAAACGATTGTGTGCTATAATGCTGTTTAAAAGAAAAAAATCCTTAAAAAGGTTATGGATCTGTTCTGCAACATCTCTGAATGGAGACAGGAAAGACCTGCTGCAATAAATCTGAAGACAGGTTAGGGTTCCAAAAAGGTAAAAATAACCCCTTCAGTCTTAGGGAGATCATTTAATCTCAGAATAAAGTCTCCTCTTTCTAAATGAGGATAATAATAACAATAACAATAATAATAATAATAATATTATTGCATAGGTCAGCTTCATTCAGGTGGTTTGAAGACTGCTGAAGGAATTTTCTGAAAGCATTTTGAGAAGGGCAAGTGAAGGACAAATTATTACAGTGTCATCCCAATTTAAAAAACTTAATCAACAAAAAAAAGAAGAACCAAAAAACCCACCAAAAAAGACAAACCAAAATGCAACCAAAAACCCAAACAAACACGCAAAGAGTGATTAATCACTTCTTGTTTGTGTCCTCCCTAATTGCAGAGACTCCTTCTTTGCTTCTCAGCACTCCTGAAGTTTTAAGCAAGCACAGCTCCACTCCCACAAAACCTCTGTGAGCCCAGATGTGCCCTTTCCTCCCTCAGCTGGCCTGCAGGACGCTGAGCAATGTCCCCGAACCAGGAACAAACCAACCAAAATTGGCAATTTCCTTAAATTTCAGATCTCTCCGGTTTCTATTGTAAGAGAACATTTAACTGGAGCTTGAAATCTTCTGCAGTGATTTTTCCTAATGAAGAATCCAATGATGCATCAATTGTTTCAGTGAAGATCAAGGTCTGAACATTTGTCTTTTCAGAAAATCATCAGACACGAATATCTGCTGCTTTTGAGTCCACATTCTCTCTGGTTTCAGGCACTGGGAATTTCAACTCTCACTGTGCAAGGCCGCTGAAATATGGTTCCCCCAGATTTAGAGGAACAGCATGCAACTCGATACAAATGTTCTCGGGTTCTTAAGAAAAGTAATGAACACCATAAATCCCATTAATTCGGCTCAGCTGAAAACAGCGACCGGGCAAGATCAGCTAAGCAAGTTATTTTGTCAAGTGACCACCATGTTGCTCTCCACTGAGAAAATCCTGCTGGAGCACCTCCCCTGTACTGACAGTTCCAATAAAACATAAATTGGTGACATAGCCGTCCCCTTTGTTTGTCTGTCTGTAGCCAGTAAACCATCCCAGCATCCAAGACATTTTTGCCTTGTTGTTTTACTAACCCACGGGGACCTCCAGCCCTGCCGAGCTCCTCGCTGGGCACTGAGTTTGCTGCTCCAGGTCATTTTTTTCTTTTCCCAACCTGCATCCAAGTGGCCTTATTACTTCAGTGGCTTGTGTTCCCATCTCTCTTTTCTTAACCAAGATCTCCCACCTGGAAAATCCTCTGTTTGTAGTTAAGCAATCTGAGTCCATATAATTCATAGCTGCAAAAGCAGCTTTTTGAAAAAACCACCACTGGGCTGCATATGGCAAGAACAGCATTCCTGGGATTACACGACTTGGAGAGGAATAAAAGCTTTCACTGTCAACACCAGGGAACAACCAGGAATGTTGTGGCTAGAAAATTCACGCTGTTCTCTCAGCCTCCCCCTCTCCAGGGCTCTGCTATTGTTACAGCTGGGATTTGGAGGATCCCGGACTTATTTTCTTCTCCTTCCAGATGACTCATGGCAGATGCCATCTTTGCTCCCCCAGCACTCTTCCCCTCAGCTCCTGTCACTGCCAATTCCTTTGCTGGCCCAGGACGTTGGGATTGCAGAGGAAGGTGAGGGAACATGGGAGGAAACCCCCCTGACACCCCCTGATCCAGAGGAACCAGACCCAAACCAGCCCAGCTGCTCCCCAGTGCTGCTGGGCCAAAGTTGAAAACACAGAATCACAGAATATTCTGGGCTGGAAGGGACCCACAAGGATCATCAGGTCCAACACATGGGGTTAATTTCAGTCTCTGGCCATTCCTAATGCGCTATAAGGATAATTAAGTATGAAATAAAGCTCTGAGCATCTCTGACACCACTGCTGGAACACATTTATGTGTTTCGGTTTTTCATTCCAGCACGTTACCTTCCACACAATCCCTCCCATCCGGGGTGGCTCAGCAGGGAGAGGTTACAGTGCCTGATTCAGGAGGTGCTGAGTGCTCCCCAACACCAGCGAGAGCTGACAAAGCTCAGCAGCAGCAGGATCAGGCTCCGGATTTTCACACCGACTGTGTGAACAAGCAAATATCTGTAGATAATAATCAGAAGCTACTTTTACGACCACCATTTCCAAGAACAAAAATCCAACCAGCGTCTCAACTGGAAAAGCATCTGCCAGGCTTGCAGAGCCTCAGGGCTGGGCAAGGATGGGCAGTGCAGGAGAACCACGGCTGCGCTGCCTGGGTGGAATTCCCATGGATGGCATACAGTGCTGACTACACTGACAACAAAATAAATAGTACCTTAGAATTTACATGAAGTTAAAGATCACCATAAAGTTGGTCTTTTCCAGTCCTTTTTACCTCCACTGTCTAGAAAGAGAGACTGGGACAGTTCCCTAATTAAACAGGCATTGCTGGGAGCTAAACTGGAGATGAGGTGTTGCTGCTCTGCTCATCCATTGGCTCCTTCAGACATTCCCATTTCTTCTTTTTCTTTTAATTCCCTGCAATAAGCACCAGTATCGCTGTTCCTTGCAGTCCTACTTTAACAGCTTCTGAAAGAGCAAAGTTCCCTTAATGGATAGTATGTAAGCAAACCACAGATGCTCTAAAATGAGGTACTGCCCTCTTAAAAGAAAGATCTCTCTCAGTCACTATTATTTAAGACAAAGAGCAAGAAAAGTGACATTTTAAAATACTCTCTCATTCCTGCATGCTGCCATATGAGAGCATATTCTATTCCCTTTTGGTAACAATTCCCTTTTCCCTTTTAACTATTTGTCCTGTACTTTCTGTTTGCTGTCTTTCTCCAGCTGTCCACCAAGCTCCAATAATTCATTCTGTTTTATTCAGGAGGCGAATATTTGTGTATTTTCCAGTTGTGTCTGATTACCAAAGCTAACATTTGATCACTGACTTCCACACATGCACCATCATCCTTGACTCCTTTCCCTTTGACAGTTGCACAGTTGGTGAGAGCCTCCTCTCCCGCAGTTCCTGCCATATGGAGCTCCTGGGAACTTTAAACTCCATTGATTTCCAGCTCCTTTCAAATCCCACCTGCAAAGCTGTTTTTCTGTGCTTGAATCTCAGCTTCTATCTCCTCCTGCTAATCTGAAACCTCATGCTATACAGAATAATTTACTATATTCATCATAATTCTCTTTCCTTTCATAGCTGGCAAATAAAGAAAATGATACACAAATATAAAATGTGTCAAATGCAAAATCGTGATTTATCCTAACGATCTCAGTCTTAATGAAAAACTGAAGGGTGCTGTTGTATCAAAGTGATTAATGAATATATGAGTGGATTTGAGCATAAGGTAGACAGACTACTAAGGTAAAAAGGGGTAGAATTGAGCTCCAAATAATGTCTGTGGTCATTTATGGTACCTAAGTCTACAATGCCCCATCACTGGAAGTGTTCAAGGTTGGGCTAGACTGGGCTTGGAGCAACCTGGCCTAAGGAAGGTGTCCCTGACCATGGCAGGGGCTGGTACTGGCTAATCTTTAAGGTCCCTTTGATGCCTTTTCCTGGTCTTAAAATCAAGAGTCATATACGGTTAGAAGGGGAAAAGGGATTTTACCTTGGTATTTATTTTAAGGATCCTTAGGTGTACATGTCCAGGTCATATGCATTGAAATGCACCCCGCCGAATATGCCCCCCTCAAAAGTTCTGGTATAACATTATAGGTTTTACTAATTAGCAGATCTATCAAAGATTCCCCAATGAGAGGCTCGAGTGAGCCCCCCTCCCCAAGGAACCTTCCCCTGGATGGTTCTATCTCAGTTTACAGAATGTGTTCTGGAGAGGACCTTGGGCTCTGGGGCACACTGATCCCTGGCTACCAATCTTCTAAGATGTTGAGTCTCCGAGGTGAACAAACAAGGCCAAGAATGTAGGCGAAAAGCACTAAGAATACAGAAGTTGTAAAAAAGGTACAACAGGGTATAAAAGAAAAGGCAAAAGATCATCATGGCATCACTTTCCAACCCAAACAAAATTCTATGAAGTCAACATTGCCATACACCTATGGGGCACCTATATCCATGAAAAGCCCCTTCCAGAGATACAACCAGGACCAGACTGATTCCCTCCTCTGGGAGGAGGGAAGGCTGAAAAGACACCCAGAACCTCCCCAGAACTGGATGCTGTGGTCTGTGTGTGCCAAACAGCCCGAGCAGTGCTCCCGCTCCCATTGGATTCTTCACTGCTGCTCTCTGGCTCTCCAACATCTTCTTTTCAATAAATACTTTAAATGTGAAATTTTCTCACCACAAGTAGTTAGCAAAGAAATCCCCTATTGTGCAGATGTGAAACCATCAGATTTTCAGCCTGTGGGGAGCTGTGTCCCTCTGCCTGTTGGTCTTCTGCATTTTTCACAAGGTTTTATGGGAAGAAAACAACTGAAGCACACAGGTCCCTCCTGAGCCCAGTGCTGAGGGTGTCAGCAGAGCAGTGGGTGCAGGAGACACCACAAGGTCCCTCAGCCACACAGAACTGCACAAAAAACAAACACTCTTCAAATCCATCCTCTCGGATCCGTGCTGGTCACAGACAGAAACTGCAGGAACTATTTTAATGTGACAATATTTGGTGGTGTAGTTCCTGAAAATCACAGTGGAAATTTCTCTCAGGTTCTCACTCTCCTCCCGACGGCTCCAGAGGCTGCTGAGCCCCAGCAAGGGCTGCTCTCAGTGAAGCACTGCTGAGGTTTAAGATCGTCCACATCCAGGCTGAGCTTCCCATTTCTGTGGGAGCAGAAATGGCTCTCTGGGGGAGAAATTTTGGAAGCATTTCAGTGACGTGGGTTGAAGCAAGCAGAGCAAACAGCAGAATTTCATCACCACCTCCAGCCGTGCTGACTGGTTGGATCTCAGTTTCCAAAGTGGCTCACAAAGGCTCCCTCCATCCTCCTCACTTGCAGCTGGCCACAAAGCCAACCTGGGCTTTTAAGTAACCTAACCTAGAGCTTATTTGCCTGATTCTGGGAGACTGTAACATGTTCTGAGAAAGACAACACTTTGAAAAAGTCTGGGAATTTCAGGCAGGGACCCCATGCTGCCATCTGATGGTATTTAAAACTCTCTGATACCTTTAAAAATCACAGAATCATGGAATCATGGAATGGTTGGGGTTGGAAGGGACATGAAAGATCCTCTCGTTCCAATCCCACTGCCATGGGCAGGGACAACTTCACTAGATAATTTCTAAGAAGAAATATGGACAAAAAGCCCTAAACTAATGGGCTAATATTACTCAAGTGTCCCAGCCAACATATTAAGAACTCCTCGGGACTCATACCATGGACATCAATGTCTATTGCTCATCTGTATCTCACTGATTCCTTGCTCCCAGCTCCACAAATCCACTGGCAGCAGCACTATTCCCAGCAAGGAGAAGGTGTGGCAAGCCTTAGAAGTTTCCCTGTGCTACACAGCAACTGAAATTTCAGAAGGATGCATCACAGCATTCATCTGACAACAAATATATTTAGTTGGCATGGAAACAGTAAGTTGGGCTGAATGTGGTAAATATCCAGCAGTCATAAAAAATCGAGCAAGTCAGGATAATAAACATTAGAAATGAAAACTGGCTGAATGCTTTTGAATCATGGCTCTTTTACAATTATCACTCCTGTTTTCATTTGAACATGAGTGAAATCCACTTAAACTAAGCTGTTCCATTTTATGCCAAATACTTCTATAACATCCTCATTCAGATAACTCCTTTCTCCTTTTTTTATAATCTGTTTGAGGAAAAAGAAATTAAAGGGCTGAAAACCTCCATTGCTATTCTCCTTCATTTCCTCAGCAATATTAATGAATTGAACATAATTGATTTTCTGTCTGAGAATCTCTCTACTTTAAGACTCTATTTATGACTTGACTGCTTGGAGGTATCCCTATGGTTTGAGTACCTATAGTGTTGCTACTTTAGTTGTTTGCAAACACAAGGAACTTTTCCCCCCTCTATTATCCCAAATTTGATATCATACTCAATCCAGATCTATGGGTAGAAACATTAGAACAAGGAATGAAAAGAATAGGATTTTTTTTCTGAGAAATTTCTTGCGTGTAATTCCCAAAGGACAGATTCCTGGAGCTTTTTAGTAAACTGAGTTGGGGTGATTACCCTTGAAAAAAGAATTTGAAATGAAATGAATGCTAAAGAAGTCTAGGTAGTAAAAAGGATCACTACCATGAATTTTTATACAGGCCCCAATTCAGCAAAACTTGTTGCACATGCCTAAATTCCTGGATTTGTTCAGCTCTCAGTGATGTGTGTCATTTTTAATTACACATTCACAGGATGTAGAGACTCCTGTATGAACAATGGAGATTTTTTAACTATGACTGACAAATGCACAAAGCCACAGGACTTAAGAAATGTTTAGTAGGAAATCTCGTCTCACATTAGATCCAGGCACACATCAGAGACAACCAAGGGATACATTCGCTCCAAGAGTACATGATACAGGAACACAATGGGATCACTCGACAGGAAGCTGATCCCAGAGTTATGTAGGACTGAGATACAAGAAACTTCAGTGCTGCTTTGCAAGGAAATGGTTTGGACACACCCAAATTTGCCAGAAACCTTCCCAGACTGCTTTAACAGTCTTGTGACCGTACATATTTAACAACAACAATATATAGAAAACGATATAATAGAGTTTTTACATTCACTTTCCATGAATACAATTATTTATGTCTCAAGAAGCTGGACATCCAATTTTTAAAGGAAATATCCAACACTTTGACCTGAAGAAAGATGATACAGCTCTGAGACTCCACTCTCGAAGTGCAGCATTACTGAACACTGGAAAACCAGGACAGAGACAGGACAACCTTTATGGAAAAGACAAAATAATTTAGGCCAGCACTTTTGAGAAATGTGATTGGAACCCATCATCCAGAGATCGTTGCCATATGGCACCACTGGTGAGACAACACAGACACAACGTGATTGCACCAACCCACACTGTAAAATGGGAGAGAAAAACTAAACAGGAGTAAACACGAGTTCATCCAAGAACACAAAGTATGGGAATGGAAAAGCTCCATAAAAACAACACCTCCTCTCCAACTGCAGCACCACACTCGCCTCTAGAACAGCTCAGGGTTTGCTGACAGCCCAACGTATTTTCTCCCCTTTATCTATAGGATAGTCCGTCTCCCTGGATAATTACAATAATGAAAGGTTAAGCCTGTGCGATCACCAGAGGGTCACTGTAACAAAGAGTTAAACTTTGTGGCTCTGTCAGCCATTCTTAAAGGCTGAAGAGTTATAAGGACATTGCACTGGAAAAACAGCCAACATGGAGCACCAAGATACCACCCAACAAGCCATAACGAGAAACAGCTTTTTAGTTTTAATTAAAAGCACAACAAAATGTTTTTTCATGTCTCATTCATTTGTTTGTTGTTGTTATAGAATCAAAACACAAGATTTTTGCTTTTAATGAAAAACAGAAGCTCTTTAACCCTCTCTCCTCCTTATTTATAGACATGTAAAAGCTTGGAAAAGTGGCTTTTGTAATGGCGCCAGCACAAATCTCCATGTTTTATACAATTCTGATTCACACAGTATTTGGTAAAAGCAGAAAGCAAGTTACTGCCCTGAATATTTCAACTCCCTGATCGGCTGATGAGTTGGTAACTACTGTTAACACTTGATGAACATGTTTACAGGTAGCCTGGCCAAACCTAGTAACTGGAAACATGTCAGAGCTGTCACTTTTCCGTTTTTCTTCTGGAGAGATAAGCAGAACTAATGAATTAGCCGGTCACAGAGAAGACAAATAACAACTTCCAAAATGCTTGTCTGCAAAATAGACTGAAGCCACCTAAACCAAACCAGCTTCAGCAGCTCCAGCTGCTTCAGGAAGTCCCAATGGATGAAAGGCAGAGACAAAATCATTGATGAACTTGGATATGAGCTCTACCAAATCTGCCAACACAACTCTGCAGGAAAAGCTCAAAGATGGACAGCACACTGTAATTTCAATAACATTCCTGTTCCATTATACTGGGGAACAGGATGTTACCATCTGAACTAGTTCTTCATTAATTACGCCTGGACAGGAGAGTTCTGTAGGTTAGTTTGGAGAAGATGCTCATGTAGGAGGAAACCTTGAAGGCAGAAAGGGGGGCCCACCCTGTGAATCTGCATGTGCAGCCTTCTACCTCTGTATTTCATGAGTCACTTTTTATTTCTTCTTCTGGATCCTTCTCAAAATGGGTCAGAAAAAAAAAAAAAAGGCAAAATGGCAGTGGCAGAGACTAAAGAAAAACATAAAAAATGAAGAAATTTGGAAGAGGATGTCCCTCATAGCGTGCAGCCAGTGCTGTTCCCTGGGAGGGACAAACATGCATTAAAGAGCTGATTTTCCTCCTTCTTTTCCAGGAGACTGAAGCCAAAATGCAATGCTTGTAGGCCAGCTCACTCACTACACCAAACTCCTCCAAGTGCTGCAGGCGCTGCAGCTAAGGATGAGCCTGGCCCAACATCTGGATTTGGGAGGCAGAGGGGGGACAGAAAGGAACAGCTCATCACTGACATTCCAGAGAGGAAATACATGAATTAAACACCAAGGGTGACAGAGGATTCCCATGTGCCAGTAGGATAACAAAAACTGAGGAAAAAATACTTGAAATTAATTACTATTACTCTTCTATAACCACCCCAACTGATTATTCCTGCAGGTATAGAGTTAGAAATGCTTCACGTAGGATACATGCTGTTGATATTGTTTACTCAGCACCAAATAAAGTTCTCAAATGCTTCAAAATCTGATTTGTATTAGAAATATATAAATTCCTATCTGATTCAGGTATTCATCAGCTGCATATTCTCCTGCATATTTCAATTTAATCTGGTTTGAATGCAGATCATTGACTTTCTGTTCCTGTACTGCCTGGAAACAACACATTCTATTCTGCTCAAAGCACACTAAATAATCTCTGACTTCACTGGAAGTGTCCAGAAGAATTTTAGCACTATTAATCATCTGAAACTGTTTACAGACATGTTTGGACAATGAATGCAGAAGATCAGGACTAAAGATCATTTTTAGCGGTTATTTTCCAATTCCCTTCATACAAACCATTAAAGAACAGGTTCAAATAGTCTCAGAAACCTCTATTAAAACACTACAGTCAGTTGAAAACAGTTCAAAATAAATGCATCATTAACAGCTAGAATAGCTGAAATACCAACTTGCAATAGAGAGCAGCAGATAAGTATTTGCCTGAAGGGTTCAGACAGTTTAATTCTCTTTTATTACCAACAAAACAGAAAAGAAAGCTATCTGGGAATTTTGCAGGAAAATATGTGCTTTTGCTTTGATGGAAGGTATTATTTTTAACCGTTGCACCTCCTGGCTCAAGGGATGGGGACAGCACCCAGTACCTGCTCCTGGGCCTTGAGCTCGTTGCGCTGGAGCCTCCTCTGAGCATCATAAATCTGCCCACGGTAATTCTCCACCTCGTCCTGCAAGGCCTGGAACAACACCAAGGGATGCAAAACACACGTGAGAAACATGGGACGGCAGCAAAACTTCCAGGTCACGTCTTCCAGCAAGCTGGGGAAAGAAGCGGAGCACTCTGAGTCCAGCTGAACTTCGTGCTAAGATGTGACAGAGGCAGTTTGGCCACTCAAAAAAGTTACTTTGCACAGGTGGGACCACTGACTGAACAGGAGTAGGTACATCTTAAAAGTCCTATCTTATTATAGGCTACAAGTATTCATCCTAGAAATGTACTAAATACCCTCAAAGCCTGGAAGGCAAATGGAAATATTGCAACATTTGCATTTGCAAATGGGCTGGGTTTTTGTTGTCATCCCCTCTGTACAACCTGAGCTTCCTAGGAGCAGTTTTGCAGTGTACCAACAATCTTTTCTCTAAGCCAGAGTAATCCTCTCTTTGGAAAACAATGTCTGGAATTTGCAGTGGAAATGTATTCCATATTACTGAAATGGGATGCTGGCCGAGATGAGGGGCTCCCCTCCTGCCCTGTAGTCAAATCTAGCATGTGATCTACAAATGAAGTATAAATGGCAATAAAAAAAAGGAATATTATGATCGTGTCACTTTACCACAACTACCCAATCTTTATTTAGTTCAGAAGTAATCGCTCCTAAACCAAGCTCATAAAATGAATCCACAAATTTATTTTGTCATGATTGTTCTCCTTATATATTTATTTTTATTCCAGCAGTCACTCAGAGCCTTGATCTTTTTGTTACATGCTTAACAAAGGAACAGCGTGCCCCAAGGAACTGATAGTCTGTGTTATTTCTAACAGATACACACCAAACAAACAATAGAAAGTTTCAAAGATTTTTTTTTTTTTTAAAGTTTCCCACTCATTGTTGGATGTTTGAATACATGCTTAACATTTACTTACACATTTACTAAAAGCTTAGGGATGTTGTCAGCTTGAATAAAGGCATTGTTAACTGCAAGTGCTGACTCCAAGCAAAGTGCACAATGTGGATGGGGGATTGACACCAACACAGAGGCGGCTGTGGCTGCAGAAAGGGAATATTTTGAGTTATCTTTTGTATGGCAGGAAATCGGGGCATTGATACCCATCAGTGAAAAGCGGCACAGGGCTGGACCCGGGAAGGGGCTCATGCTGCAAATGCCACTGAAGGAACCTCCAATGATGCTTTTAAAAAAGCTGAGCTGCACAGAGACCTTCTACAGAGCACCCTGGAATCACAGAATCATTAAGGCTGGAAAAGACCTCCCAGATCATCAAGTCCAACCTTTGACCAACCCTACAATGGTCACTAAACTGTATCACGAAATGCTGCGTTCACGTGTTTTTGGAACACTTCGAGGACGATGACTCCACCACTTCCCTGGGTGGCCTGTTCCAGGTCTTGACCACTCTTTCAGTGAAGAAATTTTTTCCTACTATCCAGCCTAAACCTCCCTTGGTGCCCCTGCCTTTCCCTTGAGAGGAGAGGCAAAAACCCCACAGACTCAGGGTGCTTTGTAGGACCTACCATATGGTTAATGTTTGCTTCCTCCCAGCAGCCAGGATACCTGTGCACAACTCAGGATCATTAAAAGTCCTCGTGGTGCAAAGATTTAACAGAAGAAATGACTTGCTCTTTTCCACAGCACTGAAATACTGTACTCTCCAATAATTTACAGGATAAAATTGCTATTGAGATAAGATAAGAGGACTACTTATGATAGATCTTGCACGCTGTTTTGAAGTGATGCCAGGCATTAACTTTAAAGTCTTATAGCTGTAAGACTGTTACATGTTCTGATGCCAAAAACTGTAACCAGACCCAAGCATGAACTTCAGATCTGCCCAGGGACTTTTATGCTATCACAGCTTCTGAGAAATGCTGAAATCCTGGCTTTGAATGCATAACCCATCTTCAGTACTCAACAAGGTTTGCAGTACCAGGAATTCGCATCAAATTAATGAAATATATGTGGGAATTATGTATGAATTGGAGGCTTTTTGTTTTCTTTTTGTACATCTATCTTCTGAGGTAAAACACAAACAAGCATAAAAGCTAAAATGAGCAATGTAGAAATGTAGTAACAAGCAGGGTAATTCCATGTATCAGGAAAATCACCAAAAACCCAATTAATCTGACAAAAATCCTGCCATAACCCCAAAGTGTCCATTCATAACCAGCCCAGGATGACTCTCAGGAACATTCCTGGAGCACATTTTGGATAAACTACAAAGCATGACCCATCTTCTCCTGCACTTTCAGGACCAGCTTTTCCAGCCCAAATGGTCTGGCTTGGTGAAAAATAAGGAGAGAGGAAACCTCATCACACATCACTCGTCCTTTCCTTGTGCTCAAGAACAAGTTTGACCCTTAACAGGACTTTGAAGCTGGCCGAGAGATAGCAATTAAATGTACAAATACATGTGAGTACATATATATGTGTTTCAGAGAACAGATTTGTATCACCCCCATCTGCAGGTCCTGGAGCTCAAATTGTTCCTGCCAAAGACAGCAACCACACGGTGCCAAAGAGAACTGGTGCCCTGCTCCTTCCTTCCTTCACATCTCCATTTTTACTTCTCTTATTTACAACAAACTTCTGCAGAGGATAAAACGAGAGGTTCCTTTAAATCTGAGGGTTTGCAATGCATCTGAAAGTCATTTAATTTGGGAAATTCAGATAACACCGCCTTTGTCAGGTTCCCCTACTCTAGACAGGGTTTGCCAGCACAGAGCACACATGTTTTATTTCATTAGGAGAGCAGAAAATGTCTTAAATTTAAATTTAGAAAGAAGGTATTTTTACTATAGCATGTAAGTATAGCAAACTAACAACTCTTCCAGTTATCCATTCAACATTTGTCCAAACCAGAATTTACTGTATGAACTCACAGACTTTTCCAATCACATCAGAACTGGCTGTTGGCAGGTTTTGTATTGGGATGGCAAAAAACCTCAACTAACTCCTTGGATCAATCACAAATACCTTTAACTGGACCCTTTTTGGACTATTTCTGTGCTGCATAAATTCCATGAGTAATTAATGTTCATTTGAGTATTCCAGCTATTCTATCAGCACAATGGCAAGAAAAGTAAAACCAAAAGTTCAGCATTTGATCAAAGCTGTGTCAAAATGAAAAAGTAACATCAAAATCTCATGGTCGCTGTAGAATCCTGCATGTGATTATCTCTGAAAACAGCAATTACACATAAGCAAGTTTGTTGCCCATGATTTTAATTTTCTAGGAGGGATCACGACAGATGTCATGAATAATGCACCTTTTTGAAGATCTCACTGAAAATTCTCTCTCAAAAGGCCTCATATGCAGTGGCCAGAGCCTGAATACTGATGGCAATTCCTGAAGCTACCAGAACCCTCAAATCTTTCTCTGAACCAGACAGGGAAGCTTTTGCCATGTAGAATACTCTTAAAAACAGCAGAGGACTTAGCCCAGGTACATCACAGAACATCTCTTTTGTAAAACTGAACAATGTTTTGTTTTTTTTTTGTTTTGTAATGCAGTTTTTACTCTACGGCTTCAAAGTGTGACATTTTGTCCAAAGAGCAGCAGAGCTTATGATGGATAACTGCTGAGATGAAGAAAAATGGATGAAAAAATAAAAATCCAGGCCAATTTTTAAGCCTTTTTTTCCCCCCTGAACAGAAAACAAAACTTAACTTATTTAGTTAAATTTTTCCAGGTTTGGAATGAATCCCCCGTCTGTCAGCTGTGCTAAGTGGACTTGCAGCACTCTTATAAAGACAATATTAATTTTTTTTCAGTTAAACGGGCTTTCAGATGCCATGTAAACATGTTTGCTGTTGAACGTCTACACCATACCTGACCTTGGAAGTGCTTTGTGTTGGCCAGAGAACAAAGAAATCAAATGTTTTGCTTTCCAGCCCAGATATCCTACACTTTGAAAAGCTCTTAAAAATGTAAATGAGATAATAAGCTCCACTGCAACAATGTGGGTGAATTACAGCTGGAGAGAGGTAAAACTCATTTGATTTATTTCTAAAAATGGAAAGGATCCTAAAATAAAATCATATTGTTTGGGTCACACACAGCATCCAGAGGCCCGGGAAGGATGGAAGGGAAAAGTAACGGCTTTGAGAAGGCACCGCTGGAATATTCTGGGTAGATTCTGGGACCTGGAGTGGAGTTTGTGGATGAGTCCATCCCAGTCACTGTGATCCAGAGCCGCTGGACACTGATGTGGAAGGAGAAAGGAACCTCTGAACTGCATTTCTGGGTAGGCACCTTTTATTCCCCCTATTATCCCACTGGGGATTGATTATCTCCAGCAGAATGTTTAATGAAGTTTATTTCGGACCCAAGGGAGCAGCACACGTGGGGTTGATGGATTTCTGTGGGATACCTGAGGGGCAGACTGAGGCTCTGAAAAAAGGTGTTTTTTTAAAAAAAACCAACTTGTAAAGCATAGAGTTTTGACAAGGAGCCCTAAAGAGACAAAAAGGTGCAATGCCAGCATTTCAAAATCCCTTATCAAGGCAGGAATTAATTTTTGGTGTTAGTTACAGGGCTTAATCTAAATCAACTAAAAGCTGGTAAGAGAAAGAGTTCAAAGAATCCCGGGAACAAGTATGGAACGGGAACGTATGAAGGATTTAGTATTTTATATATGAAAACTGATTTGATTATCCTTTAACCCCAGGATATTTTTGAAAAGTGTTGGATTCTCTGAAAGAAAGTTCTGTTCTGAAGAGTTACATAAACAGAAACAATTCCTATTCTTAATTTCTTTGTATTGATTACAACTGTGAAGAAACTATTTACAAAGCTGTGATGTTTTGTCTTTAACCTGAAATAATTTCTTATTTTTTGTATGTTCCTGAGAGCAGACAAGGCTTGATTCCTGATCCCATCACATCGATGGGAAGTCACAGATCACAACCATTTATCTCTCTGGTCTGAGGGTTGAATAACTAAGTGACACCTTCAAAAAAAGGAACATTTTCTAAAAAACATTAAATACCAATGTACTTTCACTATGAAACAGAAAGTGCCAGCAAAAAAGTCGCTGCTCATCCTGATCAGATTATGCTGGATAACGGCAGAGCCTTTTTAAAATGGAAATATGTAATTTTTATTAGCTGTACCAGCAACTCTGCGCACATGGATGTGCATCTGTATCCAGAAAAGCCCTCGATATTTATGAGCCGTGCAGAGTAAAGCTACCACTAAAGGTAGTGAGAGTTAGCACTTTTCATCTTCAAAGAATTTTTCAAATGTTACCAAATTAATATAATTAGTTAATGAAAGATGCAGTAATAAAAGCTACCCTAATTACCTACTGTAGTCTTAATTATCTCCTTACTAATGCCCACAGAAGAAGGCTTCCACTTTACATCCTCAAAACATGTGCCAACAATAATTCTGAATACAGGCTTCTCTTTAAGTGCCTTCTAAATTCAAATTACATCCATTGATGTGTTTTCTCTCCCCGTTCATGAGAAGAAAATCTCTGGAAGTTCGAGGGGAAAAAAACCCCACGTGAATGTTAATAAAAATTAAAGCAAATTTTCTTCCAGAAATACACATGGAGATGCTTTAAAATGTTGTCATTAAAACATTTAATTTTAAAAATCTTTATCACTCCATGAAGCCAGAATTATGGGCTGTCTGGGCAAAAACTTCTTTACATTAAGTGGTCTCATAATTTAGAGTCAAACACAATTCTATCCAAAGGAAGCAGCCAAGAATCCCATCCAAATTTATCACAGATTTTTAAAAACAATCATTAATTTTGCTAAAACATTTCATGGAGATAAATAAATTTATCTGGGTTTATTACTACTATAAATAAATTGGGCAAATATGTCTGTGAAGACCACTGATGTAATGCCATGAGTCAGAGCAAAACAAGGGTGTTTTAAAAAGTGAAATAGTGATGTTTGAGCCAAATTGTTGGGGCATCCTCAACACTTTTTGGGTTTTTACTGAGCTCTTGCCCATGACACTGCAAACAAAAACCTCTGTACTTAGAGTTCTCTCTTGGTTTTGGTGCAAAGCAAAGGAAATCTTCTGGTTTTAACCTAATACATATGTTTGCTGCTCACATATGGCAAAATTCCTTTCTGGTGGGAACTTTTTTGCTGTTGTTGCAACACACTATATATCCAAGAAGTCTCCTTTGATCTTGAACTATTGCTCCACTACTCATTATGCTACTGATTCAATATGAAAGGCAAAATTTCTGTGGTTTCTGTTAAAACAATGGCTTTGTTTTTGCAAACAAAGTTTTCCACAACCTATATGCAGGGGCCAACATTACTGCAAGAGAAAAGAAAATCTATTATTTTACACAGAAAATAGTCATGGTGTTTAATAACACAAATTATTTCTCTATCCTATAGGTACACTACAATTGCTATTATGATTGTACAGAAAATTTAGGCTTTACTGCTCCTCAGGAACAGAAATTAAAATGCCTTAAGTGATATTTGACATCTCTCTTTCCTATTTTACTTTCCTTTCAGTGATCTCTCAGCCTGTTGCTAGCAGTCCAACTCCAGGATCTGGTTGGGATCAGCTTGGATGGGTGGGGGAAAGGGGAAGACCTGCAAAAGCTGCTCTTCACAGTGTCCTACTAGAATCTTCCTGACTAATATTTAATTTTAACCACTAAACACTATTTCATGAAGGGTGAACATGAATTACAACACAGAATGAAAATGCAAATTGGTAATACCTTTGTAAATGTGTCCCTACAGGAGTTGGTTGCCCGTTTTCTGCTGCCATTATGGAAAAAAAAATGTTTCCTTGGTCAGGAATCAGATAAAAGATAAAAATTTCCAAAGGCACAGAATTCATCAACTCCCACTTGGAATAACATGAGCTCCCATATACACCATGGCACGTTTGGAAGTTTGGCTCATTTTGCTGACATTTCAACATGGGAATGGAGATCTTGCAAAATTCTCCAGGCTGGGGATTGTTGGGGCATCCTCAACACTTTTTGGGTTTTTACTGAGCTCTTGCCCATGACACTGCAAACAAAAACCTCTGTACTTAGAGTTCTCTCTTGGTTTTGGTGCAAAGCAAAGGAAATCTTCTGGTTTTAACCTAATACATATGTTTGCTGCTCACATATGGCAAAATTCCTTTCTGGTGGGAACTTTTTTGCTGTTGTTGCAACACACTATATATCCAAGAAGTCTCCTTTGATCTTGAACTATTGCTCCACTACTCATTATGCTACTGATTCAATATGAAAGGCAAAATTTCTGTGGTTTCTGTTAAAACAATGGCTTTGTTTTTGCAAACAAAGTTTTCCACAACCTATATGCAGGGGCCAACATTACTGCAAGAGAAAAGAAAATCTATTATTTTACACAGAAAATAGTCATGGTGTTTAATAACACAAATTATTTCTCTATCCTATAGGTACACTACAATTGCTATTATGATTGTACAGAAAATTTAGGCTTTACTGCTCCTCAGGAACAGAAATTAAAATGCCTTAAGTGATATTTGACATCTCTCTTTCCTATTTTACTTTCCTTTCAGTGATCTCTCAGCCTGTTGCTAGCAGTCCAACTCCAGGATCTGGTTGGGATCAGCTTGGATGGGTGGGGGAAAGGGGAAGACCTGCAAAAGCTGCTCTTCACAGTGTCCTACTAGAATCTTCCTGACTAATATTTAATTTTAACCACTAAACACTATTTCATGAAGGGTGAACATGAATTACAACACAGAATGAAAATGCAAATTGGTAATACCTTTGTAAATGTGTCCCTACAGGAGTTGGTTGCCCGTTTTCTGCTGCCATTATGGAAAAAAAAATGTTTCCTTGGTCAGGAATCAGATAAAAGGCATAATTTCCAAAGGCACAGAATTCATCAACTCCCACTTGGAATAACATGAGCTCCCATATACACCATGGCACGTTTGGAAGTTTGGCTCATTTTGCTGACATTTCAACATGGGAATGGAGATCTTGCAAAATTCTCCAGGCTGGGGCTTTGCCCATCCCCACCAGTCAAGCAGCTCCCTGTTGCACCAGGCTATGGCTTCAGAGATTTGCCAGAAGGAGATGCCCTCGGGAAGTGTAACAAATCCTTCCCTTGAGGGACTATGGGAAGAAAGAAAGGGGTTCAGGAAGAAAAGGAATAATTTGACTCCAGGAACAGAACCAAGCCTCTCCAGCAGTAGGGGAAAAAAAGCAGGTCATTTTACATAAAAGAAAAAAATATATGCAAACATTTTGCAGCGTGGCAGGCTCTAACATAAGCCATTTTCATTTTTGACTATTTATGGCCAAGAGACTGACTGGCAGTACACTATAAACTTGGGATCATCAGCATTAGCTCCTGAGCAGTCCCACAGCACTTCCACATCAGACTTCACCTGGATTTTGGGTGTCTTTAGGAGATTCCCGGAGCACTCCTGGAATTGTCAATATTCCTATTTTCCCTGTTTTGCTCCTGTAAGATGTTGATGCGTTTTCAGCATTTTCTGTACATACCTAGTTGAGTTGACCACAGTTTTAAGATAATTTTCCTGCAAAGTCTTTAGCCCTATTAGAAATTTTTCCCTGTGAGGGTGGGGAGGCCCTGGCACAGGGTGCCCAGAGAAGCTGTGGCTGCCCCTGGATCCCTGGAAGTGTCCAAGACCAGGCTGGATGGGGCCTTGGAGTGCCCTGGGACGGGCTTTAAGGTCTTTTCCAACCCAAATCATTTCAAGATTCTATGATTCTAAGATATATCCCTAAAACACCTTGATGGCACCAGCAGGGCTATTTGTAGACTTAAAATTAGGCAGGGGCTTAAGCATTTTGCTGAGTCAGGGCTTCGCTGCAGGACATTATAAACGCAATTCTTTTGAAAGGCAAAGGATGCCATAAGGTCCTGCAGAGATAACAGTTCAAAGAAAACAGCAGCATAGTTGTAAAGTTGGGCATTTTTTGTCAAGGGAAGCCAAGGAGGGAATTGTTTTCACTTTGTTTTAGTGGCTCAGGTGACAGGAGGGAAAGGAGGCAAGGTTCAAAGGCTGTAATAAACTGGCTTTCATCTGCTTTTCTCAATGGGCCACAAAACCCAACAAGCAGTTGCCGTGGCCAAGCACTGCTTTGTCTATGACCAGGACACTTCGGAGCTGTTGTGATGAAGTCAATCAAAAGCCTGTCAGCTGGAAGATTTACTGTAATATTTACCTGGAGTATTTTGTAGTTTGCTTTAACACTGCTTCCCCTTCTTTCCAGCCTGCATGAGTGTCATGGTCAAGAGCAGAGCAGAGGCTGCCGAAAGGAGAAAAGCACTCAACTGTTTCCCCCTTGCACTTGCCGAGGTTTAGGCAGAAACACCAATGGTGCACATTTACCAGATAAAATGAATCTTTTAAACCCAAAGATACCATGACATCTTAAGCATACACTTATGAAGGAAAAGTTCAGAACTCCATTTTAAACCACTTATGAGAGGATTTACCAAGATTCTGCCTAATGTTCAGCTGACACTTTGTCAAAAACATTTATCACAAAGCTTTTGAAGTTTCTTAGCTCCCCCTGAGTTATTAAAACTTGAACTGCAGAGTTTGTTATCAGCCTCAGAGCACACACAAAATACATCAGGTATTTTTTCAGTCAACCTTTCAGTCTGATTTTGAGGCTATTATACAAAATACAACATTCCCAATCAGGTTAATGTCTGACAGATAATGCTGAGCGGGCGGAACTGCTGCACCTGATTGATCTGCAAGACAATTTTCATTTCCTAATTTGCTTTTTATTAAACACTTTGCAATCAAAGGGAACGGCAAGGAGTCTGCCATTCTCCGAGCAGGTCTCCTGTGAAGACCTGATGTCGGCTTCAACATTTTCAGGCAACTTCTTGAATTTCTGATGCTCTGTTGCAAGAACATCTAAAACATTGTGTCAATGCCGTGCTAGTGAAAAACTGCTATTGTGAATAGAAATGAAGCAGTAAAACATCTGGTTCTGCTGCTTGCTGTACTCTTAACAACAGTTCTGCAAAAAACAAACATCAGGGGTTCAGGCAGAATTTCCTGCAATGACTTGGAGAACGCCTGAGTCTTGATAAAGCAGATTTATCAATCACTCGCTGAACAAGGCAATCTTCCACCGCCTGGGGCTTCATTCCCAACCAAGTTTATCAGTAAACTGCCACTTTAAGTGGGTGTTCGGACACTTCACACCTGGAGCCAGCCCAGAGGTTCCAGCAGACCCCTGGTGCTCTACAAATGTCTCTTTAAAATGCATTGCTCACCACAGATACACAAAGAGCTGGAAATATAAACATTTCTAACAGGCCTTACAAAGCCTCTTATTTTGATATGCTCTTTTAAAACAGAAATATGAAAGGCTCAGATATTTCTAATCAATAGGCCAATCTGATTCCCAGTAAGAATGAAAGAAAAGCTATTTATTTTGTGCAATCAAGTGCTCGGTATTGCTGCAATTCTCCCATTACATAAAATAACACCCATTTTCTTGCACACAGGCACAAACAAAGAAATCGAATAAAGTCTTTTTACCTTTCAAAGTAACCTTAATCAACAAAATTAACTTGCAAGGCAAACCACTGCTTTTTGAACTGAACAAGAGTAAGCTTGACTCAACACATGTGAGATGTGAGAGGCAGCAAAGTAATATCTGCTAAAATTATGTCTGGAAGCCAAAAATGGGGTGATTCTTGACAGGAGAGGATGCACACTTGGAAATTCTTTTATTCAAAGTCTTTAATGACCTCCAACCCAATTACATTTGCAACAAGACATGACAATGCAGTTGCTCCTATTTAAAAGTATGTGTGAAAACGGAGCATTTTTGAAGCCTGAATCTTTTTTTTACTTTTTAATCATGTTGAGATGAAGCTCATTTACTTAAAAAGAAAAAATGAAACAGAACGTCCTCTGCAGCTGGTCAAACAGATTACGAAACTCTAATCTCAGTAGCCTGAGGAAAACCAAAACAGTTTTTCAAGTATCTATTTTACAGAGCATTAGCTTTATACTTTTAAAAAGAGGCATTAACATAACTGATCAGAACATCCCAGAACGTTTCTGATCTAGTTAATCATATGACGTTATGACAGAGATTCTTGCTGTCATAATGCCAATGTTTCTAAACATTTCTAAAATCCTTTAAGTTCTTCTTTTTTTTTCCAAATTAGACATGGGTAAGATCTATTTCAGTTTCTTCAGAAGTTTTTCCTTCCATTTTAGAGCTCTATAAAACTGGTGCAGAGTATTTTAGATAGACAGACACATACACACACAGCAAGGAACAATGTCCGGCTCCATGACCTATTTAAATGTTTCTTTTAGCTTTTTATACAAAACATTTTGCTCTAATTCCTGCATAACTCATTTCTGGGAGTCCTCACCACCTTATTTCTTTAACTCTGCTGTATTCTTTACAGCTAAACTGGAATCATCAATAAAAAAATCAGGATTTGTCTAGTTTAAATTTATTTGGTTTATTTCCCTTAAAAGCAATTATTTAAACATTCCAGCCACACTTGTTGCAGCTCTGAAGATCAAGGTTTATTGGACAAGCTTCCAGTGGGTCTGGGCCCCTCTAAGCCAGCCCTGGTAAGATCAGACTGAGGATTCCTGGGAGAGATTCCTGACACAAGCACCTCTGCAACAGGAAACAAACAGCCTGTGCTGGACCTTTTGGTGCTGACAGTTTCTCCAGGATAGGTAAGAATAAGGTGTAATTTATACACAGGCAAGCCAGGAAGAAGATGAGAGGAGAAAAACACTTTCCAAAGCTATGGCTGTGCCTCAGATATCGCTTTAGTGGGGTGTCAAGAGCTCTTATCACAGTTGTGACAAAGCAGATCTGATTTCCACTGAGTGCTTTTGGGGTTTGTTTGTTTGTTTGTTTGTTTGTGGGGGTTTTTTGTTAAGTCAGTTTCAACTCAGTTTTGAGCTGAAGACTCTGCTGTTTCAGTGTGCAGATCTTTCTGGCAGAAAAGTCTTACATGAAAATGCACAGGCAGGAGAGGACCTCAGTCCCACACAGCATGAATTCTGTTGAGGTACTTGTGAATCTAACAAGCATCCACAAGATATTCTCCTGCTTTTGCTTCCCAGCAACACTCACAGGGTCCTGACAAGGCAGCTGAAATACCCCCAAAAAGCACACAAAGCTTTTAAAAAATATATATGTAAATAGTTACAAATATTCCTATATGGATGACATTTTAAAAATACAAAAGCATTAAAAATAACAGAAAACAGATCAGGTTCTGAAGTGCCATGAGTTTCTCATTTGTGCAGCTACACATTAACGTCTCTCACCCGACCTGCACAGCTACTTCATGCATCCAAAAACCTTCCCCTTATCACAACTGAGACAAACACTGCAGGAAAAACACTATATGGCACAGTGTGAAAGAATTCCTGTATTGGTAAAGTTGCATAAACCTCGATCTGTTCAGGGTCTGATAGGGAAGCACAAATGAGCTTGGCCTCTGCTGAGATGGAGAAGGGACATCAGCTTTTCACTTCCATCACAAAAGCTGAGTTAGAAACATAAATGAGTGCTCAGCAACACCAAACTTGATTTGCAAATGTACATTTCCATACAATGATTACAAATAGACACAAACATTGAGTAGAAGCGATGTGTTACTCTGGTAAGAGGAAGAAAACAACAGATCAGGTAGGAGTCCCTCCTTGGGGCTCAGAGCACAGCTGTGGTCAAAGCTGTTTCCAGGCAGACAGTTAAAATCCACTGATAATATCCAAATTGTTAAATAGTCTTCAGTAATTGCTGTTCTACCTTGCTGAATTAAAAGTGTAAAACTGGGAAGGACATTTATGACACTGACAGTAGAAAGAAAAGTAAGAGGAATTTAAATACAGCACATACAGCTGTTTTCAGGAGCCAGAGAGTGTCAACACATATCCTGGATTTCTCCTTCCAGCTGCCTGCAGAGTCCTGGCTTGGTCCAGTGGTGCAGGTGTTCCTGCAGGTACCTAACATTTGTCAGCTTGAGTTCTTATTTATACAGTTCCATTCTGCTCCTCCCAGGCTTCTCAGTAAGCAAACAAACTCACTTTTCATGTTCAGTGTTCTTGTTTGTACTTTTACCCTTTCTTACATAACAAACCTGGCAGAGAGCAGAGCAGGGAGAGTGCCCGGGGCTCCTGCTGTGGGTGCAGGGGGTTGGACACTCACTGTGGGCATCACCCCTCCCTGAGTGAGCACATCCTCTTCCTGGGTCTCCTCCAGGTTAGATCCTGGTGTGGAAAGGTGGGTGCAGGGTGACGAGGGAGTCACACTGGCAACAGAAATGAGAAGGCCAAGGCAAACCATGGTACCACGGGTGGGAGTTCATGGGCACGCACGTGGAAAATGGAAAGGAAAACATTACAGCACTTCAGGATTTAACATCTTTTCAACAATTTTAGTACAGACAGATAGCACAACCTTCTATTGAAATGAAAATGTGTCCCTGAGACAGCGACTCTCAGGAGCCTAGATGGACTCAATGATCTCAGAGATTTTTTCCAACCTTAATGATTCTGTGAGTCTGTGAGTCTGGACCAGCACCACTGCCCACTTGGCAAGTGCACAAATGATGTGTTTTCCTAAACCACAGGATATCTGCATGAAGTTTTAGTGCTGCCATGTCCTAACTAATTACTTCCCTAGAAAAGGGACTGGTTTGTTTTCCCTTGATCTGGTTCTAGAAGAACTTGTATCCACTCCTTTTTGTATCACAGATGAGCTGATCTGTTTTCAGGATACGATGAGTGATGCTCTCCTTCCCCCCACACCAGACTTTATTTCTTTGGGATGGTGTGAACTGTCAGACAGCAAACCCCAGGGCAAAAATGAGCTGGGACTTCCTGGCAAATCTCAAGAGGGAAGAGAACAGGGCATTGCAAGTTTTGTCTTCTAAGGCCAACATGGCCTGGTTCGAAATCCATGATCTCATGCCATGCTGGGCCAGGAAAATGGCATATCCAGGGCATGGGTTTCCAGCATAAAATACAAGTGAGGTGATCTGATGTGACTCTATTCACCTGCCAACAGCCCTGGCAGAAAAATCAACAGGTTCTGGGGATGAGCTGCTGCTGGAGGCAAAGCAGGAACCATTAAAAGAGCTGCCCTGACCTGTGAGGAACTGGTGTTTTTGCTTTGAACTTCAGCAAATCTTAATGAATTCTTCATAACTGGCAATCCAGGGTTTTCACTGAGGATTTATTTCTCTGGAGGTGCCAAATGCAGGAGACAAATTCAACACTGGAAATACAAATTTGGGGTCTCGCAGTTGGTTGTCCAGGCTGGTGAAGGCAGTTCCAACACCACTGCAGGTCACTCTTTGTGCTGTATCAGGAGTTCGATTTATAGGTAAATATGCGTAAGTGCTGAAGAATTTGGTTTCCTAATTATTAAAACATGTTGATTTAACGGAAGTTACTGACTTCAGTGTAGTGAAAGCTTAAACTAAAAGTAAGAAGAGACAGTTTTAGTAACAGAAATGTCTTGGGGTGACCTTATGATGTGTATCCCATATCACTGCCTATGCCCAGAAATTAATTCCTGTGCCTTTCTATGCCTCTAAACTGAGCCTGAGAGGGGGAAGGAAAAAACTGAGCAAAACTTTTTCAAAGCAGTTTGCAGCTTGTTCAAGGTCACACACAGATAGCAATGGGTTTTCCCCGCTGCGGCAGGGGAGGGAGGAAGCACCCGGCTTGCTGCTCCCAGGACAGTTTTTTGGCCAGTGGTTCAGCTGGTTTTTTTTTTCTCCGGAGAGAGACTGAGAGTTAAATTTTTCCTTCCCTGGAATTTCGGATTTTTCCTCTTTTCTACTGGACTGCTTGATTGCTTCAACATCAGAGCACATCAGGAGGACTTTCCACCGGGCACAAAGGGCCTGGCCCCAGGCCAAGCCCCAGCTTCGAGGAGACCAAAGGGAGGACTCTGACACTTTCCCAGGTTTTTCTCCACAGCAAGAGATTTTATTATTTAGCATTATTTTCCTTTCCCATGTGTTTGTTAAATAAATAGTTTTTATCTCTTTCACTTTCCTTTGAGGAAAATTTATTTTTTCCCGAACCTGGTGGGGGAAGGGTGGTTGTGCCTTCTCTCAGAGTATATTTCTAAATTTGGCCAAACCGGTACAAGAAGAAGTTAAAAAGTGGTTATGTCCTCCTTACTCAGAGGAGTAAGGTTTTGGTTGTACTCATCCCTGCTTTACTGCTCTTCCACTCCTCTGTTATCTGGCAGTTTTGGAGGGGATGCTGCCAAGAAGTTCATTTAAAATCCTAAATTTTATCCTGTAGGCAACACTTACTTCAGTTTCCTGAGAATAAATTTCACAGACAGAGCCCTGAAGAAGAAAACAGGTGAGCTCTCTTTGCCTCATAAATCAGTCAGGCTTCCTGAAGAGGCCAAAGATACAAAACTACAGACGCCTGCACAGAAACATTTCAGAAAAAGCTTCAGCCTTGAGGTTCACAGTCTTCTCCATAAACCTCAACTCCTGAGTCTTCCTCATGCATGTTTTCAAGGGTCAACAAATCAAATATTTACTGTCTCAGATCCTGTTCATCAGTGAATCAAGACATGATGGTGCAAGAATCAGCAACAATGAACTACTCCCAGGAAAGGCATCCCATGCTCCAATGCAGGATGGAGTATGGATGGGAAATGCACATCCACATGCAACAGGCTCAAAGAATAAAGTATATTTTTAATAAAACTAATCTAGTTTTCCATCTTAAACACATGTGCTGTATGAACACATAGAGGCAGTTCCTCGGGCTGCAAGGCAACAAGGTGTATGAACAGAAAATACTCACTGTACAAATTTTAGTGGGAAAAGGAGCAGAGAATAACACACAGAATAGACTTTTTCCTTTTTCTGGACTCCAGTGCTATTTTGGCTGCCAACAGTACACAAAATTTCCACTGAAGGGCAAGTCAAACCAATTTCCCTGAGAAAGGAGGCATCCGAAAACTCGCTGAGGTTATTCCATTAGTGCCTACGCATTCTCTAAGCGGATGAGCAGCTTCACTTTGAATCCATGTCAAACCACAAGGACTGGCTGATAATAACATTCAATTAAAATGATCTCGTCCTTCTAGAAAAATCTGGCTAACAGCTCCACCTCACCTTTTCTAGCTGGGCACAATGGGGCGATTGATGCTGCAAGGAAACAGGATAGGTTTGTACCGAGGAGCCGACAGGTCAGGTTTGGTGACAGTGTTTGCAGGTTTAACCTCTTACACAAATTTCTGAGATGAAAAAGCCACTTCTGCTGAGCACACAACAGTGAGAAAGCCAGAGTCAGAGCTGGCAAACACCAAGCTGAGCTAATTAGACAGGTGTTTTGAAAAACCCCAAACTTTACACTTGACGCATATTTGGACCTTTTGATGTCGTACTTGGTGCTGCTTCACACCATTCAGGGCTCCAGAGAAAGGCAGGAGCTGCTCCCCTGCTCAGCTCTGGGGGTGAGTTTGCCATCTGATCTACTGAATATACAGATAAAAGTCGCCACAGACCTTTTTCCCTTTTCAAGTGCAGTACTGTCATTTGGAAAGTTCTTTTATTCTCAACTCCACTGACGCAAGAAAGTGGCAGGAATATGGCAGCTTTGGCTGCTTTCCTTTGGTAGCTCTTTGTAAGTAATCCTTTAATGCTAAGAAAACAATAGGTATTTTCATTTTGGATGGAAAAAACAGTCCAGTTATAGAAAATTAAGGCAATGCCTTTCAAAAAGTCTAAGAGTGCTACTGACCACTTGATTCTTCTGCTACCCTGCCTTTAAATATTGGTAAATAGTTACCATGCACAGCTATCAGATTCTCCAGGTTTCTCTTGTTACGCTCAAGAAAAGCCCAACTATTATGAAAATGGTTAAGTTTAACAAAGATATTTCTATTTCCCTGTGATCTGCCATTCAAAAGCGTTAGCCAGTCATTTTTTAAAAACCACTCTTGATATTTGATCTTCCTGAGTTTCAGTTACATATAAAGCTGGAGAAAATTCTAAGTGGAATCTGAAGATTTCTAAAGTCAACACTCATTTTGGCAGGAGCATTTTAATGCATAAAGCTGAAATCCTCAGTGACTCTCTCCTGCTGATATCCCTGGAGCAGCCAGCACCATGATTAGCACAAAACCAAAAGCAACCTATAGCAGAACATACAGCTCTGCAAAACAAGGATGTTGACACAAATGCTGGAAGTGGTGTAGGCACAATGGGATCAGCCAGGGCAACCTGGTGCTGCTCCAGCTCACTCCTGGGATGAGCCACGCCATAAGAAAGATATCTCAGGGAAAAGAGATGTTGATAACAAAGCAGGTCCACATCCCCAAATCCCTGCTTGCCAAACCCTGCAACCTGCCTTGCTGTGCCAGGCTCTAAAAACCTTCACTGCAGAGTTATAAATGTTTGTGGTCCGCGGAAGGTTTGCTTTGAAGACGTTGCTTTCCCCGGCACTCTTTTGTTGGTGGAATCCATGGTTCCCACAGATTGTGTTTCCACCTCCACGGCTGGAGAAGCCCTGCAGTCAAGGCTGCAGTTCCAGGAGCAGGGAAGGAGGCTGCGTTCCAGGAACTCACTGGAACTGGAACAAAGCACAGCCCTTGGAAAGCCTACGCAGCCCTGTGCACACTGTTTTACAGATGCCCCGTCTTTGGACGGCATTAGACACTTGGTTTTATCTTTATCTTTTTTTTTTTTTTCCCTCTCCAGTAAAGTCTCAGACTTTGGAGCACAGGCTCTTCCTCCCAGGCGTTCTGCCTCCTAACTTCTGGGTATCTCCCCAGTTCTGTCTTTTTTAAGCACCACTTTCTCCTCCACATAAAAGTCCTTCTGCTCTTTGGAGAGAAAAACATCTTTGATATGCAGCAGTAAACTCTGCATTTCTGTGAGCATCACATCTTAAAAAACCTGATTTCCATTTTCTTGTAACACAGTTCTAAACACTGTCTGCCCTTCATTACAAACTGTGTGGGCTTATATCAATATTACTTAACACTTACTAATAAGAGTGTTTTGTCTGCACCTTTTTAATTACCCAGGACCCCTCTCAGTGTTATTACTCCTGTCTTGTCAATTGAAAGCAGTGAATTTTATGGCTGGTTTTGAACTATTTTTCCCCATTTTTCCAGTGCAAAATTAGTGTAGTCCACATTATTAAAAGAAAGATAGTTTAGCTGCATATGACTTTATATTTTATTATGTTTTTATAGAATCTTTAACTCCATAATTTGGAGACAGGTGGCATCCCTTCTGGGGCTAACAAAGGATAAAAAGCACTTCATGCAGCAAAGTGCCTTCTGGAGGGAAAATATAACACTGAGGACAACAATGATAATGTAGGAAAAAGAAAAAATACCAACTTTTAAACCTGTCAGATAAATCTGGACTGCAGTTCAGAGGAAAAGGCAGGCACTAGCTCTAGTCTTTTAAAAAACTTGTAAGTCTGATTTTGCTGTTGGCCATGGTAAGTTCTTCAATGTGTTGAGACATGAAAAGTCAAGAAAAATGCCAGAGTGCAAAGCTTGCTGCAGGAAAAAAAAAAAGATGACTCAATTCTTTGTCTCACAAAGCATGTCAAAGATATTATGAAGTACTTACAGATGCTCAGCCACTCAGATTGCCTGGCTGGCCAAACATCTGAAACCCTGTAATTTTGAAGAGAAGGTACTATGCTTCAGACAATGAAATAATTTTTGTGGCAGCAGAAAAAGAGAGATGATTTTGAAAAGAAGAGTTTTTTAAAATCAGAATTTCAGTTGTGATCAGTAACTAAGCTTAACACGAAAGTCAGCCTATTTTAATTATCATTTATAATGAATGCGACAATACAGGCTTTTAAAGATAACCATGGAATGGAATCATGAGACAGAGCAGAAGAAAGAGTTGAAAACCTCAGGGCTAAACCCTCATTTTTCTAACAGACAGAATTTGGGTGAAACTACTATTTACATCAACAAAGACTGTGAAGAACAGGTGCCCCAGAGTTTGGACCCCATGAAACAGAGAAAGCAAAGCCATAAAAGACCTGCAGATTTCATTTCCCTATCTTTTGGAAGACATGACCTCCTCTGCTGATCAAACAGAATATAGGAAGTTATGATCAAGATAAAGTCATTTGCCTGGTAGATGTTAAGGTCTGCTTTACAATGCTAAAGCACCAGTGTTGGTGCCTTGTAATTCCCTGCTAATAAAAGACACTGCAGAGTTATGAGTGTTATTACAGGCTAAAGTCAGTGACAAAGAAATAAAGATCCATGAAAAAGCACAAGATTTAACATCAAGATGGTCCCTTACAAGTCTTTCTTTCATCATGCCAAATGGTTTATCATGGTAATGTTTGGCCACAAAGGCAATTAGAAGGATTTGAAGTCTCTCTGGAGAACTTTGTGACACGCACATCTCCAAGGCTCTGTGGTGACTGACAGAATTTGGCACGGCTGTGGCCACAGAACCACCACCAACAGTGGGGCAGGTTCTGATCAGATGTCTTACAAGACATGAGCCAGTGCCAATAGGGACATGCTGACCTTCTTTTTACAGACATTGCTGGTAAAAAAAAAAAAAAAAAGACCAAAAGACCTCCATCCAAGTTAAAATAGAAAATGCAATAAAATACTTTAAAAATCTTATCAATAATGTGGGTCTGTTGACAAAAGTTTGTTCTGAGTTAGTGGTTGAGGTTGTAGGAGTTAATTCTGCCACCTCAGTGTACCCTGGGGAATAAAGCAAGTCAAGACTCCCTTACCAAAAAGCCCTTGACACAATATATGTCTTTATCCTAAGAGTTTTAGATTTTCATTTAGAGTTTACACCAAGATTTCAGGGTTTTTTCCCCCTAATTAATGCCCTCTGTGCTATCAGTTACACAAGATCACAGACTTCTCAGCGCTTTGGCCACAGAACCACCACCAACAGTGGGGCAGGTTCTGATCAGATGTCTTACAAGACATGAGCCAGTGCCAATAGGGACATGCTGACCTTCTTTTTACAGACATTGCTGGTAAAAAAAAAAAAAAAAAAGACCAAAAGACCTCCATCCAAGTTAAAATAGAAAATGCAATAAAATACTTTAAAAATCTTATCAATAATGTGGGTCTGTTGACAAAAGTTTGTTCTGAGTTAGTGGTTGAGGTTGTAGGAGTTAATTCTGCCACCTCAGTGTACCCTGGGGAATAAAGCAAGTCAAGACTCCCTTACCAAAAAGCCCTTGACACAATATATGTCTTTATCCTAAGAGTTTTAGATTTTCATTTAGAGTTTACACCAAGATTTCAGGGTTTTTTCCCCCTAATTAATGCCCTCTGTGCTATCAGTTACACAAGATCACAGACTTCTGAACCACCAGTCATTACAGTCTTAATTTCCACCTTTGCCACAAACCTTGGGTGAAGTCAAGGCTCTGCCCTCCTCTGTCTCACTCTTAAAACAGGACCAAAAAAGCTTCTTCTCCAGATCAGGGCAGCTTAGGTTCTGTGCTCTCAGATGCCGCTCCTCCCCTAATAAGCACTAATTAAGGGCATTTAAACCACTTAGATTTACCTTTGCTTGGGACTTTTAACCAATAAATTAGAATTATTTATTTCTTACCAACTCCAACCCTGGCTCTTGCAGAGTGCAATGCTGGTGTTCCAAAAGGTGTTTTGAGGACAAAAACTAAATATCTCTGCAGGGCTGCAGTCACTCAGTTCATGCTCCCAGAGATCTAATGTGCTTTTCCTTTTAATAAAGAATATTATTCGTAGTTACAAGTGGAATGTGCTAATAAACGTGGCTGATAATGAAATAGAACTAAAAGCAAAATTAGCTTGCGGATCAAATTTTTAAAACCACAGGTTTTTTGATAGAGAAATTTGGTATGTTTTATAGTTGCATGGATGATATTCACTGTGTCGATAAAACCCTCAATATTTAGCAGAAGAAATGATCCTTTGGCTCCAAGATACAACAACATCTAACAAATATAGAGGATGTCAGGCATACTCAATGCCCACAAGGGCCCAGACAATTTAAACCCAGAAGTTTTCCCCTTTGTTCTGCTATGGCTATAAAACATAAAACACTTCAACTTTTTTTTCCCCTCTCAACATTTTCAAACATAACAATGAAAAAACAACTGTTTCAAAATTTTTCACATGAAGGGGAACATTATTATAGGCCATTCTTTCCTAGAAATCTTTTAAGTCTTATTTATTAACAGAATTAATCTGATCATAAGCTGGCTGACATACAAAGTGTTGACATATGTCATCTTCCAACCATGCTTTGCTAATGAAATTTTGGTGTTAATTCAGGGATATAACAGAATCCTGGAATCTGTAACAGGAATCAAACAACAATTGTGGTTCATCTGGCAAAAAAAGCATCATTTCCCCCCTTTTCTGTTGTGGGTTTGTCGCTGTATGCTCTCCATCATCCATTTCTTTCCAGAATCTACTTTTTGATGTGGAGTCCCCACTTGGCCATCAACTTCAGCATTAAAATGCTCTGAACATGTTCTGCAGTTCCAATCCCAGGAAATGTTTTGTACTTTTAATCCCGGAATCCGAAAAGATTTCATAAAAAAGTAAACAACTAAGCCTAAACAACTAAGGCTGGGATTTCATAAATAACCTCCAGGTATCTTTACGATGCCACCAACTTCTTGTTCTGCCCAGTCCAGTAACCAAAAGCAGCAGAGAAGTTTGGTAAATGCTCTGACCATTGGAATTACCAAGCTCCAGGCTGCTGTGGGTAAGTCACTACAGGGATGCAAGAAACATAACTTAAAAAAAAAAAGTTTAGCCCACACTTGAGTGCCCAGGGAAGCTCCTGCACAGACATTCCCAGGAGTTCAGTGCCCAGCCCCTCACTGGAGGGTGCCGGCTGCTGTCCCAGTTTGAAGCATCACAAAGGGGTAAGAGATGTGGCAGTTCAGGCAGCTTTTCCAAACATCTGCAGGGCATTAGCACAGCTCTGATCCCAACTGATCCTGGGGCCCAAGGCAGTGGTTCCTGATCTCTGGGGTGAGCACAGGTGAGGCACAGCGCAGTGACCAGGGGAGCTCTGCTGATTTGCCCTCTCAGCCCCAGCTCAGTGTCCCTGGGCTCTGCTCCAAAGAATTTAAGTCCTGGTAAGCTCAAAGCACAGACATCTCCATGGCACTGAAGGGTGAGCTGGGTTTTTGGGGTCAGACCTCAGCTGCTGTGGGCTCTGCCACAAGACATTGCTACTCCACGGCAGTCAAAGTGGTCACCCTACAAGCCACAAGAGAGAAATGTGATGAGCCGAAGTTTTATCCTGATTTTACGAGTGATAACAAGTTCGGCTTGCCCTTAGGCCAGACCAACCACGGCCTAACACAAGTGCCAAGGCCTTCAAGCATTTGTCTCAAACCGACCCAAACTGAGGCCACTGAAGCCAAAAGCGTTGTTCAAATTGGGTTTTTAGGTCATCAAAAGAAGCAAAATGTTCTTGAAAATTTCATTTATTCTTCTTGACTAATATTTAAGATACTACCTTAAAAAATATTGAGTTGAAGGAGATGGGTGCAATTGTGCAATAATAAATCAGAAATCTTTTACTAGCAAAGAGACTCAGGAATTTGAATTAACATCAAAATCATGTATTATGGCATCCACATCTGGATATCACTTTACTGTCTAAATCCAAAACTTCTCTGAGAGACAGTTGGTTTCTGTAAAAATGTATTTCTCCCTTTGAAAGGAAATAATAATTGGAAGGTCTTACAGGAAGCCACCCAATACCAATAGAGGAAATTGCAATCTGTTCCTCAATGTTAGTTTAAATCAATGTTATATTTAGCAAAGGCTGTTTTTTAATGATAGTATTTTCATTAGCTTTTACCACACTGAGTCTCCTCGAAGGCTTACACCATATTAAGAATTCCTTTGTTTGTAGAATGTTTCTTTAATCATCCCTCGAGGTCTTCAGCTTACCCTAGGTTAGATGTTGTTCCCCATCTCCAGGACATCCAGAATTCCACTTTCACCAAAACCTTTTTTTTTCCCCCAGGCCAATAAAAAGCAAAGTATTTCTGCATATGCTTGCCGAGAAATATGTGTGGTTCTTAAAAATACTAAGTGATCAAATATTAAAACCACCTTTTTCTGTTTCCAGAAGTATACACAGCATTTTAGCTTCCTAGGAATTTTCTGCTTGGGGATCTGGATTTCAGTAAATTTCCATTAAATCAGTGGTTTCAAAGGAAGATTTTTTTTTAAAAAAGTACAGTATTAATGATCCTAAACAAAATTCAAGAACTGCAAGCAAAACAGCTCTTCCAATTTCTTCTCCAAGTTGACAAAATCTTTTAAAACATACTCCCAGCACCAGTGCTAAAAACTCTCTGGGACACTGCTCAGAAATCCTGTGCAGAATTTCCCTGTGGTTTTTATGGATTTCATTATATTGTGAGGTAATAACATCAAAATTAAGTTTATAATAGCTGAACACAGATTTACATGCAGAAGGGTTTCATACCACCTATAATCACTAGTGTTCAAAAACTGGTGTTGCCAACAGCTGAATTATTCCACTGAATGTAACTTAAGTGAATCCAGAAATTCAACAGTAGAATTTGCAGCAGAAGAAAAAAGCTGCTGAAGAGTCTAAACCATGTTTTTCCAACATGTAACTCAAGAAGGTACCATGATAACTTGAATTACACTGTGTTTCTGACTCTGTGGAAGATGATTCCACTGTCACAGGGTCTCTGCAGATCTTGGTGGCCACTGGAAAAGTGAACTACAAACAGTCCATGTTCCTAAGTGGTAAAAATTCACTTAGACCTGAAAATAATGTGATTTACCTGTGTTCTATCTGCAGAGTCTGGTGATACAATAACCTACCTGTGGTGATTCCATTTGGGTAACAGATTAGAGCCAACGTTTTTATAGTTACATCTTTCACAGAATGATCAGAAAGAAAATTCTTTTCCTCAACAAACACACAAATATAGGCAGACTTTTTCCTTAAGAAAAAAATTATCATTAAAAAATTGATGAAAGAAACGGAAAAGCACACTGCAGATGATGGGACAGTAATGACAACCTAATGCAAGTCATTCCAATATAGAGGACAGCATTAACTGTACCACAATCCAACAGATTTCCAACATTTAAAACCTTCCATGGTATCTCTTAGGCACAAAAAATTAGGTAAATTGTAGGAGTTGATTTTTTCATGAGTTCTTACATTTAATAATGTAATTCTTTGGTACAAGTAAATGTCTTTACAAAGGAAAAGGAATTTCCTTCATCTAGACACCCATACATTTTCATTGCCAACATGAGCAGATTACATGAGTTTCAAAATTTTTCCATTGCTCTTTACTACTCCGAGAAGAAAAAAATGTTTACAAACTAATTCTGCTCACTTCCACAGGTGGGATTCTCTGCAGCCACTTCGAGTCAAGGTGTCAAAACAGCAAGAACAGAATCTGGCTATTCAGTCTTAATGAAAAAGGCCAAAGAATGCAATTCTAATGCAAAATATGTATAAATCCAACAAACAAAACTATAGTTAACAAACACTTTATTCCATTAACATTCAGCATAGACTTTGCTTGTATTTTTCAATGGAGGCTAAGGACAAACTTTCCTTCAATGCAGCCTTAAACATGAAAGTTGGGAAGGTTTGTGAAAACCAGGCTGCAGCCCAGGCCATGCTGCTGCCTCACTCTCCTACTTTTCACCTTTCCTCTCTTTCAAGCCCTGAAAGCACAGCATAAAGGTGCTGAAAATACACTAAAACATCAGGGCCAGTACAAAAAGAAAGAGAACAGGAAAGATTCAAGTATTTGACTGACGTGGATGGATTAGATTTGCCAAATCCAGGCGTTTTATGCAGGCATAGGATCAGCTAGAGGAAAGGGAGCCTGAGTCATCAGCTCCATCAAAGCCAAGGTCTGGGGATGTCTGGGTGAGCACTGTGTGAACAGGAACCATTCCTGCATTCAGAACTTTTAATTACCCTCACCCAGGCATCAGCGACTGAAATCCCCAGATTACCTTGATTGCTCTGTCATTATCTGTCATCAGCTGCTGCTTCTCATCTTCCAACTTCTGTGCAACTTCCTGGAGCCGCTGCTCCGCCGCAAGCTGCTGCCGGCTGTTCTCCTCTGTCAGGGAGGAAATGGTTGTCTTCAGTTCAGCTATCTCCTGAAAAGAAAGCAGCATGTTAAAGCTCCCCTCAGTAAAAGACATGTATTTTGCATGTTTTTTTATATAAACATGGCACTGGCAAGCTCTGCTGTGCAAGCTGGATGTTTGAAATTAGCACCCTGCACACTAGCAGGGCATGAAATTCCACGCAGAGAAAAGGAATAGAGCAAGGCTCTAAATGACAAGAATCGCTGAACACAAAATATTTGGAAGTGTTTTCCACTAAGACATTCCAAAATATTTACTTATGAGAACAAAGCACATCTGTGATCTTCATACTCAAGCCTGTTCCCCGTCTCCCACCGCTCCGAAAGCAGGAGTGTGAGTTTACATTGGGCTGGTGGTGCTCCTCTTCCAGGAGGAAATTTTACAGCTTGATACTGCTGAGAAGAAAAACACCCACGTTCACACACTGGACTGAAATTTAAACTTGACAGTGAAATTTCTGAGCTGCTGAAAGGAGCAAATTTTGCTGAGCAATACAGTGGGGACCTGACTCCACATCTAGGACCTTCATCTAGACCTTTTAGGTGATTCACTCGTGATTTGTTGAATTGTATTTGCTCTACCTTTTTCATCACTGGGCAAAGTCGTAACTAACCCTGATCCTTCAGGCATATTTACAGAATTTTATACTGACATGTCATCACACAGAAAAGCACTTAAACATGTGGGAGAGTAACTGACTTTAATGTATATATTCAAGCTTAAGGTTAAGCTGCTGTAACAGCGTATTATAGTCTAATTCTAAAAGCACTTTAGCACACAGGCAGTCCAGTATTTGCCAGGCCTCCTTACTGGCAGAGAAACATTTAACTACGTTAATTACATGGTTATTTAGGAAAAAAAAACAGTTAAAAACCCCCTAATAATAGGCCAGGACTAGTGTAAGAAGAAATGCACTACAAATGAAAGTACTAATATCAGTGAGAAAGGGGAAAAGACCTGACTAAAACCCTGTAGTAAATTTATTTCTCTACCTACCTGAAAATCCCAGGAAGTAACCCAGATTATGTGTAAAACCTATCTTTGTATTTCTGTATTGCTTTTCTAAAAAACAAATACATCTTTAAAAAGATAATACCCACTAAAAGGAAGGGTTTTTGAGACCACTATGCCAAAGTTTAGAGATTATATGGACAGGGTGTAACTCTCTAGCCAGAATTAGGCAGTGTCTCTGGGTTTGCAGTTTAGGTCATTGTTTAGAAGACAGATAATTTGCAGAAATGTGGTTTTACCTGGTGTGCAGGAGAAAGCAGAAGAAAGCAATGGATCATATAAATTATTAAGATAACAACTTGAAGCCATGCAAACCTATAGAATTTTGTGTCCCATTTTGTTACTTTAAAAGCAAACAAAGTAACAAACTCCTCAATAAAGACAAAACTGAGATTTAAAGCCTTTACTGGGTTAAGACCCTGGTCTAGCACAGGAGTTCTGCAATGCATGCAAGGAAATTTCAGCAG
>NW_008239321.1:679671-722460 GCF_000691975.1 Corvus brachyrhynchos | reverse complement strand
CAGGAATTGAAGAAGAAAGATCTGCTTTGTGCAGTACCTTTCAGAGCAAAAATTTCTATTTACTTTGTATAAACTTCAGATGAAATTTCTTGAAGTATCTTCTCTGTGTGGGTGTTAAAAGCGAATGTTCCAAGAGGCCAGAGAGAGTAAGATTAGACAGATGTTGTCAGCAACGCGACCACAAGAAAAGTTGCGATCGACCAATTATTAATAGCAAGATACAAAAAAACCCCAAACCCAACTATGTCCAAGTAACTTGGGGGATTGATTTAAACCCACACAAGTAAAGAAATTCAGACATCAGGGTGAAACTGCTTTATTGAGCCAAACAGCCCTGAGAGATGATGGATGTGTTGTGTCTGCCCCAGAAAGTGCTGAGGAACTGGGTCCAGCTCTCCCCAATAAAATGTCCCAGCTACAGCAAAACCACCTTAATACAAAACACGTCCCCAGATTTTTCCATCTTGAGACTATTCTGCAGGCCAATAAATGTCAATCTGACAAAATTTATTATGACATTTAGGTTAAAGAGTTCTTACCTTGCCCTACACTACCTATGTGTTCCCGCTGCAACAATTAAAGCAATTTCCCTCATCCCTTGCTTAAAAATTCAGAAATGCTTCAATTATTCCAACTGTCTTTTTAAAAATGGACCAAGAACCATTTTTGTATTGACACTGGATTGTGTCTGGCGTGGATAGGCTGCCTTGATTCCACTCCCATGTGGGTGATAATGACAAAAGATAAATAGAGGTAGCAATGGAAGGGATCTCTTCCTTCAGGTCTGATGCGGACTAAATGTTACTTTTTGAGCTTTAACCATTTCCTGCATTTCAGGTTCAGATGGAAAGATAAAAAACAAGAAGTTTTTTTGTTGTTGTCTCTTCTTTTCTTTCTTTATAAATAAGGCTCTCAAAAACGACTAAATTACTAATTTAAAGTTACTGAAAAGGTATTTAGGAAAGAGAACATTCTCTCTGATTTACCACAGAATCGTGGAATTGGTGAGGGTGGAACGGACCAGTTTAAAGAAGTATCACCCAGAGCTGGTTGTTCAGGATCAGCCCAGTCCAGGTTTTAAGAATCTCCAAGGATGGAGACTCTACAACCTCTCTGCATGCAAATAAATGTGTAAAAATACACATTAGATTTTAGAATATAAAGACATTTACCAATGATTCTGATAAATGCAGTGTGAAAAAGTGACAGCCAATAAATGTCACCAAAACAACTGAATTCACAGTTTTGGACAAGTGTTACAGAGAATGAGACTCAAAGGAGCTGAAAAGCTGAAATCAAGAGTTTTAAATATTTTTGAAGTGTTGGTAAAACAGTAAAGTTTGCAGTTTCTTGTTATTGTCTCACTGATCACTTCTATCTAGTTTAGAGGCTGCTAAACCCTTCTTTGTAGTGTTTTTATTGATTTTACAAGACTATTATTGGATTACTGGCTGCAAACACACTTTGCAATGCAAGGCAGACATTCTGCTGTGGCTGGGAGCAATGAGGAGAATGACACTTCCACACAAATCCTCAGGGCAATTTTCTTCTTATTAAAAGCTTAACTTCTGGTTGCATCTCCATCATTTTTCACACTTCAGTACTACCTGTCAGTCAAACTGAAAGCTGAAGTATGTAAAAATCATCCTGTCTTACTATTTTTAAGTATATATGTAAATTCAACACTCATTTTCATCTTCTGAGTTCTCTGAAGAACAAAAACTCAAGTCAAAACCAGTCTGCCTCCAGGACATTGACATTCCTCAAGGTGTTGTTTTGGGCAGAAATGCAGAACTGGTGGGGATCAATGATAAAGATGAAGAAACCTTGGGTGACACCACCTTTAACATGAAATGTTAAGTCCTGGCTGTGCACCTGTCTCTGGTTCTATGAGCAGTGCTGGCTGCTGGAGCACCTCACCTTCCTTCCCATGGGCTGAAGGAGGACTCAGTCCTCTTGGGTCCTCGAGAGATGACAATGTAGATGAAAAAGATGAAATTCAGAACTCAAAAAAACCCACCTGTATTTTCCAGCCAGCTTAAAGCTCTGTGGTTTATTGGTTAAAATCTGCAAGAAGACACTGGATGTTTGATTTGGTAACATTTGGGTTACGCCTTCTCTCGGTTGTCAAGACTTAAGAGCAGAAGCAACTCCACTTTTCATCAAGTCTCCAAGTGGAACAGGTTCACCTGAGCTCCCTGTCTCCTGGCCACCTACCTGCAAGGACTTGGCCAGTTTCTGGCTGTACTCCTCCTCCATCTGCTTCAGCTGGCTGTTGGCCTGGAACACACACAAAAGACAACCCCGTTAGCTCAGACAGAGGACGTGTACAGACACTTTGCCACCGGGCCCTGGGCTTGGCACCTCCTCCACATGCCTATCACTGAGCGCCGGCCCCACGCCAGCCCCAACGCCCTTTTGTGGCAGCCAAAAAACCGCCAGGGCTGGGCTTTGATCTCGGGCCAACTATTCATCACTTAAAAGAGGGGAGAAATTGTACCTCTGCTGCCAATTATTAGAAAAACATAAAGAGTTCTGTGGATTAAAAAAAGAAAAAAAAATGAGAGAATGAGTGTGTGTGTGTGTCTGTGTGTGTGTGTGTCTGTGTGTCTGGGGAAGGGGGCAACACACACAAATGAGTTTATCAGGATGAGTTTGTTTCTGAACAGAGGGGAAAAACTGAGGAGAAAGTCCAGACAGAGGCTGCCAGGGCACAGTGCGACATGGGGGACACAGCTTCACCTCTCAGTTCTGTAACTGTCCTTTGTCCCATTCCTCATCCCTTCCTAGGGAAAGGTGGGGATTACACTGAAAATCCACCCAAGATGCAGCTGAACCAGCTTGGACATACAGCTCTTTCCTCACCACAGCATTTTTTTTCACAACTCAGAGCTAAAGAACTGAAAACAAGGCTGCTTGGTCATATCAGAATCCAACAAGCAAATATTTCTATAACCCCAGGATAAATAGCTCTTAAGGTTTTTTTTCCTCAAATAATTTAAGTTCAGAAATAATTTTATAGTAGTGATATTAATAAAAAATAAATGCAATTTCATTTCAGGAGAGAAACCAGGTTTGTATTTTTCTTGCAGAAACCAGCCCAGCCCAGCCCCACAATGCTGTCCTCAGGTGAACTGCTCGGTGCTCTCGTCTTCTTGGCTCTCAAACTTCAGGACAGGTGTCTAAGACAAATATTTTCTTAGGGGGGACAGAATATCGTGCAGCTGAGTTCTGAAGCAAATTTAAGCTGATTAAGTTTTCAAAATCTATCTGACCTCCTGCTCAAACCTTTGATCTGTCGTCCTGAGTTTTACGGCACCGCATCCAGCGCCCAAACACCGGCTCCTGCCAGCACCTCTTCGGGGGGACCAGAGAAACCACAGGGGCCCCTAAAGCCTCTGAACCCTGCGTGGATCCAGCTGCAAGGCTCAGACTCCATTTCAGCAAACACCAGGGATTTCAGGCAGGCAAAGAGTCTTATTGATTTTACTGGGCTATAAATTGAGGAGCTTAGAGCTGCAGAGCATTTCCGGATCGTCATGGTAGGGCTGGAATCATCTTCAGCAATCCGGGCAGTTCTGTAAGGTGCAGCTCAGTGTAAGAATATTACAGCCAGTTCAAAGTAATCCTAAACTTTATATGAAATCACAATTTCAGATCCTGAATCCCTTCAAATTCCAAAATTATGAAACATATGGATGTCTCCATCTGTTTGTTGGTATTAAGGAATCTATTAAAAACGTTAATCAAAACCAATTATCAAATTTGTGCATCATTTTTGAGATAACATTATGGTTTAGTAATAAACAGAGATAATGGCAATACACACTGGTTTAAAACACATCTAGAAGAATTCTGGAGCCCCAGACAAATTAAATTTCACTTTTCCTACATTTATCACTCAAAAGCGAACCACAAACACTGTAAGGGCCCATGGTGGGGGTGCATAAATAAAAGGAGTGGTGACACAGCACCAGTTATCCCAGGGAGCTCTGTCCATGCTCTGTTTCTCCTTGTACTCAGGCTGACCCACATTAACACTCGTTCCATTGTACTGCAGCCTAGTTTCAGATGATGTTTTACCACCCCTGCATGTCATAAAGTGACTGAAACTGCCAGTTTATCTTTAGAGAAAAAAAGTAAAAAAATAAATTACAGCACCAGCATAAATTACTGTTACTCCCAGAAAGGGAGAGGGACTCGTCAGCAAGGCACTGCACAGATCATGTTACAGCTGCTCTCGCTCAACTTGCCTGGGGTAAAAGTCCTCATCTTTCATAGAAGCAGCTTTATAAACTCCTGAACCCACAGAAGAAATTCCAATAAATAATAAAAAACCACTCATGAGTTCCATAAACAAATTAGAATTTGTTTGTTCACACTGAGTGGAATCAGGCTGACCTCTGAGAGACAGGACAGAGGTGATCCAAAAGAAAGATACGCCGAATTTCAGTGTTTTATTCCTAACAAAAAGCAAAGAATGGACATCCTACCAGTTTACTTAAAAGGAATTGCAACATTTTATTTTATAATGGCTTTAACAACTTCCAGTTAGCAAAATATTTATAAGCTTTGTCTCCTGGTCACCAACAAACCATAAATTCTTGCATTTACTTCCAGTCCCAAACATCTCTAATGGAGGGGTCTGAATTTGAGAGTACTAAGCTACCAAAGCTTCCACTGGAGATGGCACGAGCACATCTAGAGGGGCTCAGGTTGTCTAAAACTGGTGACATTGGCCTGGTGGCACCAAAAACCATGGACACTCCCTGCCAGTACCTTAGAGAGTCTAACAGGAAGGCTGGAGAGGAACTTTTCACAAGGGTGATTGGAAAAGGGGGGATGGCTTCCCACTGCCAGAGGGCAGGGATGGATGGGATATTGGGAAGGAATTGTTCCCTGTGAGGATTGTGAGGCCCTGGCACAGGGTGCCCAGAGAAGCTGTGCCCGCCCCTGAATCCCTGGAAGTGTCCAAGGCCAGTTTGGACGGGGGTTGGAGCAACCGGGGAAAAGGGAAGGTGTCCCTGCCTGTGGCAGGGGTGGGACTGGATGGGCTTTAAGGTCCCTTCCAATCCAAACCATTCCATGATTCTGTGGCTCCTGCTGACTTCAGCTTTTCCCTGATGTCTGTAACACCCAACAGCTCTTGCATCATCACAAACCACACAAGCAGCTCTGATGAAGGCAGAGACCACAATTTACAGCACTGCTCAGCTGAAAAGATCCAACTCATGGGGCTGCCTGGGCACCCTCTTTTCCACTGCCATCTTTTAACTGCAGAAATATGAAGCTTCTCCTTTCTTAAAACCTGCAACTAAAACTAATTTAATACCTCTTTATATAGGCTGTTGCTTTGCAACCAAGGGAGACACAAACCACCTTCCCTGGGGCAGAGGTAGCACTGCTACACACAAAAAAATGCCTTTTAACTCTTTTTTGTTTTAAGGAATGAGTAAATGCACACAGAGATCTGTGCAGGGAACATTGGGGGGGATTTATGTCACATTTATCTCCACAAGGAGAAGGTTCACACTGGCCTGTGCAAACACAGCAGTTTCCTGGGCTCCTTCTTTTCCATCTGGCTGCTGGGTTCATGTGCTGGAGGAAGCACGAGCTGTTTCTGAATTATTTTAAGGGCATTCCCTCCCTTTCAGGTTACATGCTATGTCAGAAACATAATGAATAAGAATTCAAGTGGAAGGTGAACATTTGGAGGCTCAGCCAGTATTCATTAAAGTCGGGCTCTTTTTATAGCAATGGGCAGTACTGCAAATAGAGTTAATGGTCTGAAACCAGTTTTCCATGTGCAAGAGGTGGCTGCTGAAATTCCCACTTGGCAGAAGCTTGTCAGAAATATAAATCGGAATATCCATTTTTATAATGGAAAAGGTTTAAATTGGATAAGCTGCAGAGGAATTCCACTGATTCAAAAACTAACTCCTGTTTAGTTTCACACAGTTAATATATATTTTAGCTAAAATTATCTGATTATGACAAGTTAACGTGCAGTTATTTTACATTACAGAGCGAGGACTTTTGCATTAAAAAGATTATGTCCTTGTTGCAGTTAATTGGTTTTAAAAACCAGCTATAATTCTTTCACAAGCCTCAAGCATCATATTGTGGTTGCCGAGCAAAACTGCATCGACTTCAACAAAACATTTCACGTAAAAATTAAAACTGTTATTAGCACTACAGACATGGTGTCTGAATTAATGGCTGCTCTTCTAACACAGCCCCATTTTCACTTTCTCCTTTCATGAAACAGAACAGCATCAGTAAAAGAGCACAGGATCTATGACAGGACCACACCACAAAAGCACACCGTGTCCTACCCTAATTACAAAGTATTTATAAGCTATTTTTAAAGTATGAGGTGTATCAGAGGGAATTTTTAGTTCCAGTTCCACTCAATGGAGCACAAGCCCTAAACAGCCCCAAGGTCACTCCTGGGTCCATCTGCTCCAGCTGCACTTTGGGGTTGGCAGCCACGAGGACAATTCCATCCTCCAGCAACATCCATGGAGGCATTTGGGAAGTCTTGGATGTTTATCAAAAATGAAGCTGTTGAGAATCTTTGGAACATTACAAATCTGTGCACAGTGTTAGATACTGGGAAGAAATCCTTCCCTGGGAGGTTGGGCAGGCCCTGGCACAGGGTGCCCAGAGCAGCTGTGGCTGCCCCTGGATCCCTGGCAGTGCCCAAGGCCAGGTTGGACAGGGCTTGGAGCAACCTGGGACAGTGGGAGGTGTCCCTGCCCATGGCAGGGGTGGCACTGGATGTGCTTTAAGGCCCCTTCCAACACAAAAAATCATGGTTTAGTGATGGGCTTGGCAATGTTGGGTTTATGGTTGGACTTGATGACCTTAGAGGTCTTTTCCAACCTAAATAATTCCATGTTTCTCTATCTTCCAGCTTTGGAAACAGCTCTCATAACTAGAGTTTTATATATACACACACACCCCACCATATTCACTGATAGAGAAGTAGCAGATTTAAGAAGTTTTCTGCTTAGGGTACTAGATATGAAGGAATCATTTTTCAGAATGCCTGCAACTAGCTAAAAGTGGCCATCCATAAGCTGATCCTCCATAATTAGTTAGATAAAAGTGTAAGCAAACTTAAAAAAAAAAAAAAAAAGAAGAAGAAAAAAAGGAGGAAAAAATCAAAGGGTGGGGGAAGAAGAAGAAAGAAAACTTGCTCCAGGGAAGAGCAACTGTTCTCTGATGTGCAGCAAGGAATTTAACATCAAAGAACTAATGTAAATGGGGCCCATTTACCTCAAAAAACAACACACCACTCCACATTCTGGAATATTTCTATTTTAAGTCTGACAGCATTATGCTTTGTACCAAAATTCAAGATTGTGCAATTTGATAGATGTCAGAAGAAAATGACCTTCAGAACAGCTAACGGTGGAAATCTTTGTTAAGAAGTATGTTAAAACCCTCTGTATAATATCTGTTTAAACTTCAGAGATCAGCAGATTGCCTTTAAAGTTCATCTGATTGTACATAAAAATTCCATTCGGACTCAAAGCCTGAAACATGTATTTTCCTTATGTGCTTCTAATACTGACAGTGGGTGAATTCCTACACCAATACTCCTGTTCTTTCTCCTGCTCTCCCCACCAATCAGACAAAAATGAAAGCTGGATCTCTGTTCAGCAGTGAAAATAGCACACCAGTTCAGATATGTAATCTGAACCACCCAAAAGACCATTAAAAATAGCTGAATACCCAAAATGATGTTAACAGAATAATTAGTCAAGTACCAAATGACTTCAAGGGTTTTGAAAGTGAATGATAGAAATCCCAAAATCCTATTAATATTCTATTTTACATTTCACTTTTGGAGGTCTACAAATCTTTTCCTTTTTATTTTTTTTTCATTAAACATACATCTTTAGGAGAAAAAACCCTCTCATTCATGTGTGAAGTACTTTTCATTGGGAAAAACCCAGGAATGAACAGAAATGACTTTGACAGTACCTGCACAGAGAATTGCCTTTCTGCAGCACATTGTAATTCTGTGCTTAATGGGGGCCCACTGAGAAACTGCTTCTGCAAACTGTGCCTTAGGAAAACTCCAAATTCCAGACTTTTCATTTAAACCAACAGAGTATTTCTAATAATTCTGAAATTATGTGGAGGAACTAAATACAGACATTTAACTCTCCCAGAAAGTCTTCTGTGGGACTCCAGCTGCAGGGTGGCTGATGCCCAAGTTACACCAGCCTTACACCAGGACACCTTTATTCCCTTCATGGATTTACTGAGCATCTAAATATTCCCCAGCATCACTGATGCTGATTTCCAGTCAATATTGCTGTCAGCCAGGCATGTTATTTTAAAACAAACTGGCCTAAAATACCAGCTTCGCATATAAGACAAGGATTTAAAACCAGACTAACAGCCTGGGTTTACCACATGCAGTTGTTTAATGCTTGAACTACCCTTCACAGAAGACAATACTGGTGAGTGCATCAGGCACTTAAAGGACTGGCAGAGAACTGTGGTTTAATCTGAAGCTGTTCTGGGACATTTTGCCAAAAGATTGTGTGGGTGTGATAAGCTCTGGGCTGGGATCATGGGCAGCACAGGCAAAGACGGCTGATTTTCGTTTGATTTACTCTCATCAATCATCAGATGACTGTCGGCAAAACCGGTATTGTGCTTTGTGGTGACAGAGATTCCTGCAAATGAAGATATTCAAGTGATCATCACAGATGTCACTGCTTCTCATCTGCCATCCATCACACTGGGCAGCTGGGTTCGAGATTCCTCAGTAACTTCCTATTCACACCAACTTTTGGGTCAAGTTTTATGTTATGGCACAGCTCTTCCTACAGCTCAACACTCAAATGAGATAGAGTAACCTAGCCAAGATGGGGAGACTGCAGCACTCTCCACTTTAGGGTCCCTAAATCACAAATACATTCCTGGATTACCTTCTTAATATTTCCTGGTTTTCTTCTGTTCCGTGCAACTAAACAAAGATGATTATTTAAACTGGGTTTCAGATATTGTATCAAAAGTGGTGGCATGTTCTTTTTCAGAGCTTTAACAAAGAAAACATGCACCCAACAAGAATTACCTGACCTTTGACAAGCTGCCTTTATCCCTGAGAAATACCGGACACTCTGCTACGCAGGCACCTCACTCCTCTCCCCAACTCTGACGTAAAGAAGTTTCCTGAATCACTCAGGCCCAGATGTTTCTGGTACCCACACAGCTGACACCCAGCGAAACCACGAGGCTGTGAAACACCTTTGAAGATGCAAGTCAAAGCTAAAGTTTCCTCCACAAATAGAAGGCAACAGTCCCGAGATGTGACACTGATCCTATGACTATTTCATCTGAGCTTTACATAACACAATTCTTTCCGAAACTGGAGATTGCCGAGACCCAGGCACTTTATCATTATTTATCAGCTAAATTCACACGCCTTGATTTTTGCCAAGGAGAGACTTTAAGGTTCCTGAAATAATTATAAAGGGATAAGAATGAGATTTTTGGGTTTTAGATTCTGCATTGCTGTTTTAAGTTGAATTTTGTGGCAATAACAAGCATTTATTAATAAGACAATGAGCAGAAAGACGTTCTATGTATGTATCATTTTAAGATAGAATCTTTGCTATCAAATAGAAGAGAAACTGGGAACAAAAGGACAAACTCTGTATCCCTGAATTAACTCAGTACCACTAAATTAACTCAGTATCACGAAGTTAACTCAGTATTAGGAAGCAACATCATTAGACAAGAGCCCAACAAAAGTTAAGCTTCTACAGTTGGAAAGACAGACACTGAAAACATTACCAAATCCCCCAAAAAATCTGTGATCTGAAGCCATCAGTGCTCCTTAGCAAGATTATGCTGGATTACATTTTGTAGTTTTAAATACGACAAGCTTCCCGAAAAGAGTGACAACTTCCCAGAGCCAGAACGCACTGAGGAGAAACTTCCCAAGTCCAGCAAAGGCCCAGTTAAAAAGAAAATGAAATATATTGCTCAATCATCAAAGCAATTAAAAACATAAATAAGGCATTGCAAGACTCCTAACATTCCCAATGTTTAATTATTTATCTGTTCTCTGTCCTGCAGCTGTAGGTCAGAACTAACTCCTCTGAACTAAATACAGGAGAACTCTTTTGGGGATTTGTACCTTATTCATTTTCAAGCAAACATTCAAATTCATTTCAAATTCACACAAGAACTGCAACAGTTTCACCTAAATCAGATTTTCTACAAGTTAAACACCCCTCCTACACTCAGATGTGATTGTGAAACTACTTTGATCTCTGTTCCCAAATTTATTGCTCTGTGTAATCCATGACAAAATATAATGTGATTTACTGTATCTCTATATGACAGCCCAGCAGCTGACAGAACTTAATAATTTAGCATAAGAAAAAAACCCTTCTGGCACCAAAATATACAAATCATAATTGAGGCTTTTTAGTATCACGTTACAATGAAGCACATGCAGACTGATCATAAGAACTTCAAAACAATTAGAATTCTTTCTCACCCATTTAATGAAGGTGGGTTTTACTCCGTGACATGTTCTGCAGCTGTAAGCAAGTCATTTTGGAGCACTTTTCTTTCTTCACATTAATGACTCTGAAGGACTAATAACGTTGTTTTACCCCTTCCCTACTTCCCAAACACTCCTTCTCCTCCAAAAAGAAGAAAAAAGCCACCTGCAGCTCTTCTCTATTATAATGATATGAAGAAAGAGCAAATGAGCGTAAACAGTGTCTTCAAATCGTGCCAGAATTTAAATACGCAATTATTATGTTTTATATTAGTTTGGTCTTGATCACTGAGCACTTTTTGTACATAAAGCTATTTGGAAATCTGGCTTTTTTATAGTGCTGACCCAAGCAGGGATGTCATGGACACATTCCATGGGGCACCTTTTGCAGCGGCTTGTGCTGACTCTGGGGTTTGGGGGACTTGAGAGAGTCTTTGTGCAAAGGATGCATCACCCCAGAAACTCCAAAGCAAAGTAAGAATGTGGAGCTTGTGGATACAGGAGAAATTTCTACTTCTAATTCCAAGGAACAAACACCAGTTACTGCTGTTTGCACAACCAAAGCCATGGAGAAGCCCCAGTGAAACCAGCACGGATGGCTGCAGGGACTGGGACCCAGGAGCAGGGAATCCTTCCTGTCACACCTGACCAGGAACCCAGACCTCATTCAATAATTCTGAACAAATCTAAGAATGAATTGGCAGAGCTGTTAAAATAAAAAATTCCACCAGTAATCTCACATTACAGTCACCACCATACTGGAAAACAGCCAATGTTTTCCAAATATTATCTCGTACTCAGGAATGGAATGTAAGGATAAGTAAAATTCGTAAATCAGAGAAAACTGTACCTACAAGCAATCAGCCTTTTCCAAGACACAAGGTATTGGCAAAAGAGGGAGGGAGTGAGGTCATGATTCAATTGGGCTTTTAAAAATATTTAATAAAGCTGAAATAATAAGCAATTGTGTATTACAAGATAAAGCCAGTGTGTTACAGGTTGTTTGGAGAGTGAAGAAAGGCTCGGGAAACGATTGAAAAAGTAACTACAACAGTTGTTCTGCCACTGGAAAAACCTCAGCATTCACCTTATCCACCATCCCCATGACTTTGTGAGTCTTGATCTTATGAATACACTCCAAAGGATAAAACCTGGCAGTTACGGAATTGAGAAGAGGCAGCGTGGGCCCAGGTGCTGCAGAACAAGGAGGGGTGTTTGGACAAACACTTGAAAAAGAAAGAGGAGACAGAGACAACAAAAAAACCCCACCTGTGAATGCTTCTTCAACATACTTCAGATTAATACCAGTTGGTTAAAAACCCAGGCAAACTTCTCCAACAACTACCCAGCTATAATTGATATGACAGGACATGAGTAAAGTGCGCTGAAATATGGGCCGTATGACCGAGCCTGAATTTTAATCATATCAGCCTTTGCCCTGCTGAAAGCCATCTTTTTAACTCCATATTTTGTCATAACTTACCATTTATCTCTTGTCTGGTTCTCATTTCTTAACAGCATTGCTTCAATTATTTTCATTTTTAACCCTGTGGTGCTATTTGTAACTGCAAATAATGGTGCTTGATCTCCCTTCAGACATTAAGAAAGATATTTAAAAGTGAGCCTGTTGCTCATGGGTGCACAATTTTTTCCCCACAGTGACAGTGACAGTTACACCAACTTCTCCTGGCTCCTAACTCTAGAACCAGTTTTATAAATAGAGTTGATGAGCAGACATCTGACCTGTTGATTTCTGGTTTGGGTTTTTTTGAGTTTTTATTCTTATTTTTTTAAAGGAGATAGGAGCAGAGTAACTCTGTGAATAACTGCAGCTCTTGCTCTGAAACATCTCCAGTAGGGAGAGGGCCATAAATTCTGTTTAGTCTTATTTGAGTGAAATATCCCTGAGATGATTCTACCATTTTTTTCTTCATGTTTGGCTGTGTTGATTGAAGACTCTTCCAAATGGCTCCCCTGAGGGATGATGCAATTCCTGTGACCATGTTCCTGGTCCACCATCATCCTGCTTTTTCTTTGGAGGAATCAGAAGGAGCAGTGCAAAAAGGGACACACTAGAGAGGAAACTGGTTTTTAAAAGATTTGTTGAAAGGTACTATGAAGGCAGATTAAATAATCTGTGGTTGTTGTGCTAACATACATTAAAAATATTTTTGTGAAATACATTTCTTCTTGATCTTTTGGCATCATGTTTTGCTTTTACGTGATCTTTTGGCATCACATTTCTGGTTTTGCTAGATTTTCTCCAACAAAGCCAAAGTACTACGCTCATTTTTATTAACATTAGTTGGTGAATCACTATCGCTGTGTCAGAAACGTTCAAGAACCAAATGTAATTTAATGTACACAGGCTCTACAAAACAAAAACAATAAAAATATTACTACTCTGGAACAGAGAGATAATATCATAGACAATAGTTCTTGGATTATAATGAAAAAAAATTAAGAGTCTTGGGAAACATCCAACTCTTCTTGGTAAGAATTGGAGGCTCCTTAAATTATTCATAGCTGGGGCCTAAGCTAAATAATTGATGTAATAGACTCAAAACAAGTTTAAAAAAATGGCACATCTACAACTGGTAGAGATCCTGACTGCATTCAGCAAGGACACAAACATAGGTCTGCATTACAATTAGACACAATTTAATGAGATCATTACACTCGGGAAGAATATACGTCCACATTTTATGGTTGACCTATCTGCCCCCATGTAAATAACCAGGGAATCACGGCAGTGAGTGTGAAAACAGCTCCTCTGAGTGCTCCCACAAACAAAGTTATCTGCAAGTGTGGCTTCAGTCTTCAAGTTAATGAAGTGAAAGGTGTCAGATCAAAGGTTCCATCGCATTCAGTTCTCAGAATGTCTTAGGGACAAAGATGGAACCATGTCTGGTGTTAATGAAATGTGGAGTTGGCAGAGAGGAACCAGAGCTGGAGAGACAGGACTGAGAAATGTGAACTCATGGAAGGCACAGAATGCTCGTACTTTAGGAGCAGAAGTAACTGCTTAGGGGAACCTCAATACTTTTAACCAAGTATCTCTTGGAGTATCTTTCATCTCAGAAGATGTCATATTCTCTCCCTTCATCTTCTATTTCTTTGCCAATGCTGAACAGTGTGACATCATCTGCAACAGTGCCAGAAGAGATACTGTGAATCACAGATATTCCTGCACATGCAGCATGAATATATGCCCAAAGAGTTACATCCAACTGGGTTGAGTGAGGAATTAATCCAGCATCACAGAGCCTGATGCTGAAGGAGGGGCTGAAATGTTCTCTAGGGCACATTATCAGTACCTTATTTGCAAATTATATGCAAGTTGCTCAGAAAATAAGTATCCAACTAGAGGACACTGTCTGAAAAGTTTTGAAAAGGGCCCAATTACAAAAACATTAACTTGCAACAAAACTGTTGTATAGAATAATTATTCCTAATTAGGGAAGTGGTCACTTACAGAGTGACCTTAACTTTAAGGTCCCCAAGCATCTTAGTTTTACGTGGACTTCGCACCAGATACAGGTGGAGTGATTGCTACAGGTAAAAACTGTAAACATCAGATTTGATTTAAAATCACAGAAATCTCAGCGTACAACTAACATCAACATCATTAAAGCCCACAAGCAGGATCTGCATGGCTCTGGCCAGGTTTTGTGCCACCTTGGAGTCCCATCTCTCCAGAGGGAACCACTTCACAGCTTACTTCCATCAAAACAATTGCAGTCCCAAAACTAAAGTGTTTAACTTGTTTTTGGGGTTTTTTTGACTACAGCTCTGTCCTGTAATGAAATATCATGTGTGTTCAGTACAGTCAATACACAAAAATGTGAATTACTTCTCCACAAGAAAAGCAGCACTGAAAGAGAATTAGATGTTCCTGGAACCTGCATAAACCTTCAACAGAATGAGTCAAAATATCTATTTAAATATAGAAAAAAAGTCAATAAAATGCTAAATGTTGAAAATTATTTAGAGAGAAAAAAAAACCCCACCATCATCTTCTTCCACTCCAATTTACTCATGTGTGCTGCTCAAAGGGAGCTTTTTTATGAGATATTTTCAGTGTTCCAAGGTTGCTTCCTTTGAGCATTGTTAGCCTGTCCACTGCTCTGCTCAGGCCATGCTGAATGCTCATTTCCTCTGCCAAGAAAATCCCACAGAACATTACAAACAGCGGCGGCGGCCAAGCCCGACATCTGCACACACTCAGACTTTGTCTCCTGCTCTCAGTCATGCCTGGCAAACCTGGAAATGCTCCAAGTCCACTGCACCTGGCTGACGAGTGTTCATGCCCCAAGTGCTGCTGATGCAACCTGGAACACACCTGGCCCTGCCCAAATCAGGCATCAGTAGAGCCCAGCTCCAGGTCTGTGTGCTCCCGAATATCAAACATGGAATGGTCCGGGTTGGAAGATGCCTAAAGCTCATCCAGTGCCACCCCCTGCCATGGGCAGGGACACCTTCCACTGTCCCAGGCTGCTCCAAGCCCCATCCAACCCAGCCTTGGACACTGCCAGGGATCCAGGGGCAGCCACAGCTGCTCTGGGCACCCTGTGCCAGGGTCTCACCACCCTCACAGGGAAGGATTTCCTCCTAATAGGACAAAACACTGCAGGAAAAATGATCCTAAAACTTTGGTCAGCTCACCTAGATATGTACAGAAAATGCTGAAAATGCATCAATATCTTACAGGAGCAAAGCAGGAAAAAACAGGCACAATCCTAAAAATGTCCCAGGAATCTCCAAAAGACACCGATCCTGACGAACCCTGGAGTGTAAAGGGAACACTCAGGAACTAACATGACAATAAAGAATGTCCCAGCTCTAAAGCTGAGATTTTCAAGCAACAGAAAGTTACAGACCTGAATAAATCATGTGTCCCTAAATATTGAAAAGCTGTCCACAAATACCAACAAATATTTAAATGATCAGTGTGCCTGTAACGAAGACTCTTCCTTTCCCTGTCTCTGCCTCTCACTCTCCTCCTTCCCATCCCCACGGCAGCAGGACTATGGGGAGGGCAATGCCAGAGGAATCCTGGATCTTCTTCTACCCATTTGTACTTTTGTTTTTCTTGTCACTGAAGTATGAATCATTTCTTTTGTATTTCCTCATGTTCATGTTAACAACAGTCCACAATGACACAAAGCAATCCAGACAGAAATCAACATTATTCACAGAGCAGATCACAGAGGAATGAGATCCCTCACTTGAGAATGGACTGACTTTCAGAAAATCTGGACAGTCAGATGTTCCACACCTAAACTGCGAAATTCAGCTTCCCATTGGATTTTAAAGCAGTCTTCACAAATTGGCACCAAAAAAAGTAACTTTAGAGAACAAATTTTTCTCCCATATTGTCCTAAATTTCAAGGTAACCTGGTAGAAAATATTTTCAAAAACCAGTTTCAAGGCTCATGCTGTAATTAAGATGCTTTTTTCCCCCTCTTGGATAAAATCATCTTCATCAAAGTTCTGTGGACTGTAATAGGATCAAGATTTGAACTAAATTAGCTGAAACTGCTACTTTTGAGCGTTAAATGGAGTTTGCCCTCTAAGCTACTTTGAGTTTTGGATTTTGTGGCCAATTGCCACAGTTCTACAATTGCAAGACAGAAATGAAACAGAATGGGGAAATGGAGATTTGAAGGTAATGCCAGGTATTTTCACATGTCTGTGAAAGACTTTTCAACAGAGATACTTTTTTTCTTTTCCCCTCCTATCTTTTACTCAACATGTGCTCTTCAGATTAGGGTAAAATAGGGAAGTAGGTTAAAGAAAAAACATACAATAGCAGTTAATATAGCTTAAAATTAGCAAATTTTTTGAAAAATAGAAAAAAAATCCAACAAATTAAAGAAAACCAGTATTTCTGACAGAAATGACAATTCAAGACTATTAAAGATATTGCCCTATGAAGGATTATTTGTAACTTTAATTTGAGGATGTAAAGAAGTTAACTTTTCTTTTGCTATACTACACATGTAAAAAAAGATCAAAGAAAGAAAAGAATTGAGATTCAAATTCCATTTTTAAGCAAAAATGACAATGTCTTCCTGAGTTAAAATTAATCCTTTAATGATGAATTTCAAAGGTTTAAATACTTTCTGTGACCTTGGCTTTAAATAATTATGCCAAGCAGAGCTTTCCTTACATTCAGAAAAGATTCTGAATTGTTGATCACAGCCATTTTAATGGCTTCAGGCTGGCTGATTTCCAACATAATCCTCCGAATGCTCTTTAAAATTACAGACCAAGAACCTGACGCAGGTAAATGAAATGTCACTTGCACAAAGGCTGCTCAAACACTCCATGCAGATTGTTAATTTGTGCCACTGCACACCCCCTTGCACGAAAATGTGTGATTTAGTACCTTAATGCAACGTATAAAAGACACTTCAACAACTATCTGCTTACACATACACAGTCTACCATAAATATTAAGTAGGGTTTTTTTAGTTTAGCTTTTGAAATAAAACTTGCATGTTTTAGCTCCCTAATGGGGGGAATACTTGAATTCAAGACATGGGTCCAACGGATGCTCAGCAAGCAGGGATGTGGGCAGTGACCCCACAGAACAGAACAGGAGGGAAGCCTTGATCAATCTGAAACACTAATTTCTATTTTCAAATCTTACCCAGAGTCCTTTCTCACTTGATGTACACAGGTAAAATTAGACCAGCCATTGTGGCAACCAGACACAATTTCCTTGTACTCTGAGCCTGAGTTTTTTCCTCCTTCAGAGCTCACCCTCTTTTTTAAGGTAGAAAAAGCTTGGCTAGGCAGAACCGCCCTTTCTACTGTCTCTATTCCAGCAAAGAAAGATTAGCCTGGTCCTGGCTGGCTTTACCTGTGAAATCACCTGTGGTTTTAAAGTCCTGTTGGCTCCTGAGCACCCCATGGCACCTTCCACCCCCGCTGGAGGTGCTGCCCAGCCCCAGCATGTCCAGAGCAAAGGCTTCCATCACAGAAGCACAGAACGTCCCACACTCATGCTGTGACTCTGGCATCTCATGGTCTGCATCTGTTTTTTCAACTCAAGTGACCCCTAGACATTTTTCCTTAGGAAAACGTTGCTCAGCTGACCTTTGGGGTGATCGCTGCGCTTTTGCCCCATGGAGCTGCTCTTTGTGAATCCCTTACCTTGTCCAAGGCCGCCTCTGTCTCTGCTGCGTGCTTCTTTTTCAGGTCTGCTATCACTTTTTCCATCTCCATCTTCACACTGCTCAGTTTTGCCTCCATGTCTCGAGCTGCCTTCAGCTTCTCCTCGTCCCGCTGGAGGCTCAGGTCCAGCAGCTGCTGGTTCCGCAGAGCATTTGCCTCAATCAGCTCTTCCCTCAGCTTGTGGATTTGGCCCTCCAAACCAGAGATCACCTGAGAGAAAGAGCAAACAAAGTGACAAAACCCAAACCCACAACACAAAACCCACTTGGTTTTCTCTGACAGGCTGTTAGCTGGGGTAGGAGCAGACTCAGAGGATGCTCTGTGCCTTTTCCTCGCCTTTCTTCTTACTCTTCCCTTTCTTTTCATGCACACTGATAAATACAGCTCCTCCCGCCCAAAGCACTGCTAAGATGGACATTTTTGGAGGAGAAATTGAGTTTGTGGCATATAATCACTACATACCCTATCCATGCCTTTTTTTTTATCCTTCAGAAATGACCTGCTGCCTTCCAGTGAGCTATCAGAGTGTCACCAATCATTTATCAATTGCTGCCAGTCCCTGATGGGGGGACACCAAGGGGGAGGGATCAAAGTGACAAGGATAAAGCTGTGTTACTCCTAATCCTACAGAATTCACTCTGCTACTTTACAACAGGAGTAGATACACACCTATTACTTCAGATTACACTTGCATGTAACTCTCACTAGCTACTTTTCTAACTCCATTTCTTCTGTGGGTTCTTCACTGAAGTACAGGAGCACCACACCTGGGACATAAAGCACTGTCCTTACAGCTAAGTGTGAAGCATGACACTGAAAGCACATGGATGTTTTCATTTATAAATGTAATTCTGAAAATGAGTACTTTGACTAGAAAACTCACACAGGATTTCCCCCTTTGTCCTCCCTGTTTCACAAGAAACTTTGCAGCTCCCTGGAATTCTTTCACAGAGGATGTGACAATACTGAGAGCAGAATCAAACAAGTACAGGTGGCTCAGCTCAACTTACTAAAGGTTTCACAAGAAAATCTGAGGAAAAGCAGTGTATATTTAAAGTTCCCATTGTCCTGGAATTCCAGTTACTGATTCTAGAGCTCTGAATTGCTCCTTCTCTCCAGCTACTATTTTTCTTCTTCAGACACTTTTAATACACTGTCTGTACTCAGCTACACCATCTATTTGCAGCCTCTGAGAACCACATTACTACAAAAGTTTGAAAAGGAAACATTTGTTTCTGACCAAAGTTGGGACATGAATGACTATCAGGTCTATTGCCTTGTACATTAATCTCCCAAGACAGATTTCTATAAATACTGTGATCTGAGAGAGGAAAAAAAATCAAGGCTTGAAAGTTTGCCTATTTTTGAAGCGATTTGAACTATATGGTGTAATAAAAGACGTCTTCTCCCTTCAAACCTTCAGTTTGTCCTTCAGCTATCACAGCTGTAACATGTACTAAATAATATTAACCATCTCAGAAACTCATTTTGCTTCCATGCTTTCTTAATTACTCACTGGCATTAGTCCCTGCTATGTCAAAGGTAAGGTTGTGTGTATGGTGGAGAAGGAATGAGCACGTCATTTGTGTACAGAACTCTAACACAGGCCACATATTTCAGCCCTATCAGCATTATCTCAAACATATGTTCCATATACTGTAATCTGCAATAGATCCTTTCCTTCCTTTCCTGAGCTTTTCCTCTACACATGTTTAATTTCTTATTAAATCTGTATACAGACTGAAAATGTAAAGTACGTCTCGGTATATAATTATAATCCGCAATGTACTTTTATAATTCTTTCGGAAAATGATTTCATCTCCAGATCACAAGAACATGACAGCCTGCCTTTTCCTTACCCAAATCAGCACTAACTCAATGAAGATAAGAGCTGCAATTGCTGATGGATGATATGGTCTGAGCTCCAAACTGACACACGGACAATTTGGGGTTTTTAACAGCTGCCCCAGTGCAAGTCCTGCCTGGAATAGTCACAGTTATATTTTAATCTGTGAGAGTTCTTCTTGAAAGTTCATTCCCCCACTTTCCTTCTTTTTTTTTTTCTCCTTTCTATTTTAAAATAAAAAACTTCCTTTAATTACACCCCCAACACACACACATAAGTGAAACTACGGAATTACATTGCTCAGAAGCTCCCTAAAAAGTTGGTTAAAATATTTAGGATAAGAAATCAAGGCTAACTTTTTAAAATACAAGGAAAATTCATTCATAAATGACATTACAAGCCAAAATAAAGACTGGGTGAATTCCTGACTCAACTGTTACACCTTTTAAGCTTTACTTCATTCTTTATTCAATGGTGCTTATACAAAGCCATCAGAAAATGAAACACAATCCCACGTTTTTTGTAAGGAGGAAGTAACAGCTCCCGGCCTTCAGAGCCAAAACTGGGGACAGCCGATAGTGAGCTGAATGTTATAGGTAAAGTAGCAGTAATTAATATGCAAAGGAGCATTAATGTTGGACCTAATAGATGGCAAAAGCAGATTTGGTTCTACTAGGGAAGAAGAAAGACTCTGAAGATGGCAGCGAAACTAATATGATTAAAGGAGTCCCTTTGGAGCAACTTCACTGCGAGTAAGATGATGTTAAAAGACATCTAATCTCTCCAAAGTGACTGGAAAAAGCTTATATTGGGCATCCCAGACACAGTTCTTGTCAATTACTTTCAAATAAGTCCAGTTCTCACAGCCAGATTAGTTTTTCCCATAAACAAAGTCAGTGGCAGAAGCAGCTTACACCCAAACAACTCACTGCCTGAGACAACTTTGTGTGACACAGATATCTCCCAACTGCTGCGGAAATGAATCCCAAACTTTCCAGCACTAAGACTCTGCTATTCCACATGCCAGGTTTAATAAACTATTATTAGACTTAAATGTAGGCAAATTGGGAAAAAGAAAGCCCCAAGATGACTTAACTCTCAGTTGCGAAAAATCTGTGAAATATAAAACTTATGAGCAACTGTCTTTTTCTTAACGATTCTGTGGGAAAATAAAAGCTGCAGTTACAAAATCTCACTTCTCAGGCTCGAGATTCGAGGGCAGGATAGTTTCTTTGTAACACTTTCTCAGTATTGGTTTCTCAAATTCTCCTCTGGCTGCCCAAATCTCTGTTTGGGAACCAAATTGTTTACATGCTCCAAACAACTGCCTGAGTACAAGAGCTGCTGTGAGAAAAACACACCTTAAACACCCCATCTAAGCAAATTATTATTGTGCTAAACAGGGATTAAACATAAGAAATAAAGGCTGACAGTACATAATAGGGCCAAAATGTTACTGCCACTTGCTGCCTTTTCTGGATCAAAGTGTTGTAGTCTCTATTTCGGTTGTACGGGTATGAGCACATGAAATAAGAGAGATCTGTATCTATTTTAGAAAGGATGCAGAAGTTTGTAGCAATTCCCAGGATGGCCATGCCACAGGAACGTGCCCCAGACAAGGAAGCATTTTGTAAAATGACCATTAATCCACATACAGGACAACAAATAGCAAGACAACACCAGCTTACACAGTATCCCGAATAAAACAAAAATACAAACACATAAAGTGTGTGACAGAGTAGAGATTTCATATGAGTTTATATGACATACTTGTACGTCCTTTAGATGAAGGAACTGCTGGCCAAGGTGGTGATTTCTATTCCTGTTTCAAAGAAATAACTTAGAACTCTAACTAAGAATATCTGTGCTGAAATAGTGTCATAAAAAGGGTGGGTCATAAGCCCACAGCAATTTGCCTGCAGGGAAAAAATAGACTTGAAAGAAAAAGAAGGTTGGTCACTCACTTTGGCCTATTTAAAATGCCAATAAATGTACTGCGTGTTATTTGGAAGGAAAACATGTGCTCTTAATTTTAAAAAGTAAATTGCATAAGAAAATATAAAGTTGGCAAAAAGTTTAAATTAAAATCTGTTGCTGATGTCTGAAACTCTGCTCCACTTACAGGCAAACAGGGATGAGAAATGGACCGAATGACTATGTTCTAATTAAAAACAATGATAACACAAATTCCCTTTATTTTTCAGGAGCTCCTACTTCACCCCCATGAAGCATTTCCTTGGATCAATTTCTGAGGAAGAGGCTGGAGCATGACGGCATCTTCACACTCATGGGGATGGAACACACGGAGCTCACTGTCTCAGTGCATTACACAGCAAACCACACGCACCCATCACCACGCTCAGCTCCAGTGTCCAGGGCATTTTAAAGTCACAAAAACAAGGCAGTGGAGAGTTAAGATGAAATGCACTCCTAATTTATTCCCCAAGGCGCAGATCTAGAATCACTGAGGTGTTGCTTCAGCAGATTTACAGTAAGTGACTAAGATCTCCCAGAAGATGAAGCTGAAGTAACCTCATTGCTCTGTCTTGCTGGGAGCACTCAGGCTGCTGGAACAGAGCATCACTGTTAAACACCCCTGCACTTCTCAAGGGGCTCCTGACAACTCTTCAGACTGAGTTTCAGAAGTTTTCTGCGCTGGGCTAACTTGGCTCCAGTCAGAGATGACTGCACAGGGCTCACTTTGCTGTGCTTAATTTTGCTGGCATGTAACATTTAAAAAAAACCTACAACAACTTCCCCCAGAACCTCTGAGCAGTAGCATGGACTAGGCTGGATGATCCCAAAGATCTCCTCTAGGATAATAACCTCAAGTATCAGCCTGTAAGTTACAGCCCTATTTGACCCACAGATAAGCAGCTTCTGCCTCTGTGTGCCAAGACCTTCTCAGCATTTCCTCCTCTGGAAGAACACTAAAATGAGCAATGTGTGCTGTGAAACATCAGCTGGGCCCTTCTGAAAGGGACATTTGTCTCTCTGTGCCTTGTCACGCTGCCGTAGTGTGACAGCGACGGATGAGGTATCCATAACATTTGTTATTGGGCACTGGATTATTTTTGAAAGGAGATCAGTCCAGTCAAGGGAAAGGCAGTCTGTAGTAAAAACAAATCTCACTTTGATGATGAAGAAGTGAAAGGAAAATAAGGAACGAAGGAGGAACACCCAGTGATTCAGTGGCGACTATGACTCCCTTTTTACCCATGATCAGTGCAGTGTCCCAGAAGAGAGGGATGAAGTGTCCTGTCCCAGACACACAGCAACCAGTGGCACATTTACTGCAAAACACCTTAGAGGGGATTATCTGCTGAAAGTGGGAATCTGAACGGCTTCAGCTTTCTTGTGAGCAAACAAAGCTTTATCAAATGCTGGGAAACAGGTCATACAAGTTTCTCTACAATCACAAAAACAACCAATGCATTTAACATAAAAGAAGTCTGAAAAATAAACAAATATTTGCAGCTCTAAGCTTAGAAAAAAAGTGTAGCTGTAAGAACTTCAAATGTGTGTAATGTTGATTTGTGTTTAGAACAAAATTGATTTATATTAATGAGTTTTTCTACTGCAGTTCTGCAAGGGACAACAATCCTCCCCTTAGCTGATCTTACTCTGGTTTTCAGGAACTATGCTCATGAATTTTACCCTCTGGACCCTGCCAGCCAAGGCCCAGGCACAGTCCTAATGGCTCTCTGATCTTTTCGTCCACAAGTCATCCTACTGAATTTGACTCACTGGTCCCAGTATACCTGCTTTTCTCCATGCCAAAGGAATTCCAACTGGCCAGTCCAGCCACCTGGCAGCTATTTGTGGCTCCTTTGTAATGAACACAATCATGTCCATTTAAACAACTATATTAAAAAATATATTCTATACCATGGCAATTTCAATTAAAATATGTAAAGAACTTATTATCCTTTTTCTCTCATGACTGGTAAAATCAGCAATTTGTCAATATTATGAATCATTCAAAAGATGCGATTTCATTTGCAAAGAAAACCAGTGGCACATTATCACATGGGTAATGATGTGGCAGAGCACAAATTAGCAGGGATAAGTAATAAACAGATATTTAGTTTTCGCAGCACAGTCTATTACACTGTCAAGTTTAAATGCCTTTTGGGTAAGAACACACAGGCCCATAAATGTGGTATTTAAAGGAGCAGATAAAGGAAATGGTGTGAAATGAAGTGAAAATGAACAACAGTTCAACGACTATAGTAGGTTGGGCTCAGTTCCTAAGAGCACTGATCATTCCAAGAGCATGGAGGTGTGCAAGCCCTTCCAGGGAAAATCATGGAAATTAGCACCCCCACCATTATAAATAGTCCTGGTCAGTGATCTAGGACTTCCTGGAAACACTAAAATATCAGCTTCAACTCTCAGAGATGCATTTTATTGTATGTTTATATAGTATTTTGTGCATACTGAAGTGTTCTCGTTCTTGAGGGGAAAAGAAATCCGTCCAGAATGTTGGTGCTATTGCAGAGCTTCTTAAAAAGGAGCCATCTTCATCCTATTTATCTATCTTTTTTTTTATATATCCTATATGTGACTACATTGCAGTGATTGGGGTGAAGTTATTAATACATTCATAAGTGAAATGTTCTCCGTTTATAAATCAGGCTGGATATGATCAAGTTTAGGTCTTGGAGGGAAACTTACACAAACCAAAGCTGCACTCACTAACCTGCACTAACCTCACTAACACTCACATCACACAGGGAGGGGCAGATCTTGAGGCTCACACAGATGAATGTCCAGTGTCAAAAAAACTTCAGTACCAGCAGTGCGGGTCAGAGCTCAATCCCCATATTCCAGGATTTATGCAAAGGTCTATTCACTCCATCTCCACACAACCTCAACTTCTCTCACCTTTGCAAATGTACCTCTGACATCTTTCTTGAAAATACCCACTGGGATTTGTAAATGGAGGTGTTGAGCTGCTAACTTACATATTTATTTTATTAATTTTAATGGCATTAAGCTGCTTTTAAAGGTCAAACCTCCTTGGTAAGATTCTTTACTTGGGCTATTCCAGCACTGTGCATGCTCTGAAAAATGCCTCTAACATTTACAAATCTGATAAAAGTTTATTCCTACTAACTCTGCTTATCCTGCAGCTACCAGCGTCTCAGTTTGGGGTGGGGACTGGTTTAATACCACCCTACCTGTACAGTGATGCCGGAGGGTAAACACCTCACCTCTGGTATCCAAACACCCCCCTCACCACAAATCCTGCACTGAACACCATCCCAAGGAAGGTCCAGCACCCTTCAAGACTAGATTTTACTTTTTAGCAATGTATTTTCTCTGTCTTGTCTAATCCTGTTAAGCACTTCCTGAAACACAGTGGAAGTGTTGACTCATGAAGAACAACAGTTACCTTCTGCTCAGCTCCATTTCCAATAAAATTAACGAAAAATGAGTCTACCTGTGTCATTCCTGCAAATAAATATGCTTAAGCAACAATTAACAGGTGATTTGACCCCCAAACTGTTCATGAACTTTGCCACCTATTTCTGAAAACTAAAAAGAAACGAGAAACACACAGGTATTAAAACACCAGTAGGAAAAGTTACACTGAAAATATTGGCTTGACTCTGGTTTCTACATCTTAGCACATTTCTGAGATCTGTTGTGACACGGCATTAAGGAAAACACAAATTTTGATGGTTTTTTTTTCCCAAAAGAAGTGCACTGAAATAGATCTGGACTTTTACAGAAGCCATTCATCTGCCTAAATCCCAGTTAATGTAAATGGCACTTAAGCTACAAACTGGGCTTAAAAAAAAAGGAGAGGGGAGAAGAAAGAAAGAAAATCAGACGTTCATTTGAACAGCTCCACAAAGAGCTTAAAATTAACAGAGCTTATTTTGATTTCTTAATTTACATAAGTACATTTGATTCCAATTTAGTTAACAGCAGCTAGAAAGTAGAACTTCATCTAGGTTGGTTATTGTCACTGCCTTCCTAACAAAATGAGTTTTAGTCAAAGGGAAGAACCTCGAGCTTACACATGTAACAAAACAATGCAGAGAATTGATGAGCCAAAGGATTACTCACCGAGTTGAAATTGTGATAAATGTAAATACATTTTCCATTTAACTGTTCTAAGACCTGTAAGAGACTTGGCCCTCTTGCCTGGGACACTGATCCAGAGCAGATTCTTCTTCCCTGATTTATTGTATTTGCATTGAAACAGATTACTGAGACAAAAATTAAAAATTCTGCCGTCTTTCTCCTCTCCTTTTATCTGATGAAAGGAATGTTTACCTTTGTATTCTTCTTTGTACAAACAAAATTATTCTAATAAAACTGCTAAGGGACCTGCCAGGAGAGGACTCATTACCTTCTGTCTTTCTACACAGAATTTTAATGGAGACTCTCAAATGGGCACATCATAATCTACATAAGTGCATTAACGGAACTTAAATTTGATGGTGAGAAGAAAATAAATCAGCCATAAATACCTGTTTAATGCAGTGACCCCCTAAAATAACTTGTGAGAGCAAAATAGAAATAAAATGAAGAGTGGCTAAAAAGTAAATGAAAATCGACATATAATAGCAGGTTTTCTGCATCATACAAACCATAACAATCCATCCCTAAATGATAATTGATGAAATTTACACCAAACACCTTCCCTGTTTTCCTTTATGAAGAACTCTAAAGCTTTAATTTCTGCATTTCAGGATGTGAAAGGAAAATATTCCTCTCAGATGAATGCTAAAGATAAGTTCAGTTCTGAAATAACATTGGAGTAAAGCTTGTTCTGAAAGTGAGGAAAAGCTACTGATATTTAAGGAAGAATAGGAATTTCCTGCAATGGAATCCAGAAATGGAGCCTAAAGATCTCTGCAGTGGACTGGGAAGAACTACCTGTCAATCTCAGAGCATTTTGTGTCCAGCATCCCCTAAGTCAAAGCTTTTAAAAAACATTTGCATTTAAATTTTCCACACATTAAATCTAAAAGCATTAACATTTCCTGAACAATGTGTAATTCTGATTTAAATGCAGACACGATGTATTGCAGATTTAAGGATTACTACAGACATTCATCTCTGTGAGGCAGCAAAATTAAACGTATTATAATTCCCAATTTGTCCCCAGAAGAGGAACATGCTGCATTGTCTATGTAAATGTCTTTGCCTGTCAGCTAGAGAAAAGATTTCACTGTAAGTAAAAAAGCCAAAACAACCCCATGCCTCCAAACAACACCTAGAAAAGCATCACACACTTTAATTTTGGATGCATTTGTTGCTCAAAACACACATTTTTTGAATATTCCCAAGTTTTACCCCACGCAACCCATGAGGGTTTTATGATGACTTTAATGGAAATGGTATCGAACACAAAACCTGACAGGACAAACCAAGAACAAGCTGCAGATACAAAGCCTCAGTAATCAGCTGTTCATGCATAAAATATCTCCCATCTTTGATTTCTGAAGTTCATACTTGTAGCCAAGCCCACTTTGGACAGCAACCCCTGTTCAGGCCTCTGCCATGACCAACTCAACAGGTACCTGAGGAACACTCCCAGTTCATAGCTCTGTCCAAGCTCTGCCCTGACTGTTACTGAGACGAAAAAGATAAATTTTTCAAAACCACAGCATAATCACAGGAAGCCAAATAAGGAACCCAACTCTGTCATTCTCTGGGCCAGCAACAGAAGACTTCAATGCACCACCTGCCCTGTTCTCCTCTGCCAAATAATGCCAAGCAGCAGGAACCTCTCTCATTTCTGATGTCGCACTTTTACAGTGAAGGCGACAGTCTTTAACCAAACATGAAGTCCTTGTTCTTGGGTTCATGACTGTCAACATGTGTGGGCAGAAATCCTGAAATCCAGCAGCTCCAGAAATAAAAGTTGTGTCATTCACAGGTTTAGACTTGAAAGAAATGATCAGCTTCTAACTGCACAGATCCCTCATTTCTGCACGGCAGCAACAACGGCTGCAGTATTTCTGTTAATCAGTTGTGGTAAATTCTCATTCTCACATTAGCTGCTCACAACAAATAAGAGGAAGAACTACACACACAGGTCCAACTTTCAGCTTTATCCTTTTCAATTCAATTTTTTATTGGAAGAAGCACATTCTAGTAGACTATGTGTAGTGTCAAGCCTGATATCAAACAGAGAAATGTGTCATCTCCACCTGAGGAGGAAAATCCTGGAGAAGGTGGTCTTTAACCAACTCAGGTGCCAGGCTGGAATTGAGGGCATCAGGTGATGGTACCTATTGCCACATACCCCCAGCTGATGCTGGTTCAAGTCTCCCTCTCTGCACCTTCACCCTTGAGTGCTGGTTGCACTCTTCCCATCATCTCGACAGTGGCTCTCCGGAGTTCAGAGACCTTTTGGAAGCCTCCTGCTCCACAGCTACCAGTTCAGAAAGATGAGATCAATCACAGGATGATCTTTCCAAAATAAATGGAAACTGTGCATAACATTCCTTCCCTTGAAATCGAGAGGGTTTCAGTGTCTTCCTCTGGCACCTTTCTGTTGATCTCTGTCCTTTTCATCCTCGGTTTGTCCTTGAATTCAGTTGATGCCACTTCGTTTTCTGAATGACAAATAGCCCACTGCATCCTGGCGCAGGAATTTCTTCAGATTTATTTATGCAACTGTTTTGGATCTACTGTACTCCAAATAAATATTAATACACAGTTTAAATATAAAAATCTAAATACATACTAAACATGCAGACTCTATGAAATAGGAGTAAAATAAACTAACCCATTTATAATCCATTTATACAGGTCCATGTTTATATTTACTGCTCTCTTCTCTCAAAAAACCAAACCCAAAACACAACCTCAAAATTGCATTAAGAAATCAGGAAAAATGTACTACTCCAAAACGGAGTATTTTGGCAGGGAACAACAGCTGTGGGAAGTGCTTGAAGGAGAAACTGTTGACTGAGGCAGAGCACCAAATGGAGCTGTCTCCTTTCTGTTCAACAGTGAGGCACAGCCTTCTAAGGGGACACAATTTGCAGACTTTTGAAATCTGTTGCTCTCCTTCTCTGGAAAGCATCACTGTTTTGAAGGACACAATCTTACTCTGTGAAAATAAGAAATCATGACTTTGTAGCACATTTTTACTAACACAAAGATCAGGGAACTAGTAGAGAGATTGTTTCTTAGATACCTTGAGGTGGTAGTTTTGACAAACGGCTTCTGATGCACTTGTGAGACAGAGATTTCAGTTTTCCCCACACACAGGCCTAATTAACACATTAATGAAGGCTATGGCTATAAAGGAATACCAGGGCTGTCTCTGCTAAACCTCCTTGAAACTCAGGCACAGAAAAACAAACATTGCCTTCCATATAAATGGCTGCTTTAGGAGCCATTACTGATTAATCCTGTGTATTCCCTCGCAGCTTCTGATGCCAAAGAAATGTTACCACAAGGGTTTGTTTGCACAGCTTCGGCAATGAGAGTAATCCACCAAGTATCCCACACAATACTCAGGTAGCGCAGGTAAGAATTAATTGGTACCTTTCCCCCCCCTCCCCCCCCCGATTTCTGATGCTGAAACGGTTTTTCCCTTCATTGAACCAGCTCGGCCTAGACGGGCTTGTCCCGCAGTGACATGTATATTGAATACAAATCAGACAGCAGAGCTTTAAATCTGTGTTGCAGCTCTCATTTCCAATTCGAGAACTGTACTATAATCATAAGCTTCTGGTGGATGAAAGGAAATCAGCTCTCTGAATATTAGCTAATGCCACATTTGCAAGTCCTGAAGAGATCTGTGTTGTTTAAAAAAAAAAAAAAAAAAAAAAAAGATCATTTCTCGTGAACCTATATATATGAATCACTTTGTACTGCTCAACTGATAGAAGCGATGCCTGTGCTGGGATTAAACCCTTTTCATCATAAAACCTCATCTGGTTCGGAGTCCAAGTCCATCAAACCTTTTCCCTTTAAAGTCCCGCCTTTGATTCTACATCAATTTATTCAAACCGCAGCTGGGTGGCTGAAAACGAAAGGACAGCATCATTTAAACCAACCATGTTCCTAACTTGAAAGAAGGACTATAATTAAAAAAATGGGCATAAAAGAATGGAAATGGGATAATATTTTTTAATGGTAGTTCAAAGGCCGACAGATGTCAGAGCCTTTGAAGATGTCAGTACACTGAGCAAGGAGTTGCCATTAAATAGTTTGCCTGAGAGGTGAAGCAGCTTTTTAATGACTGAAAAAGCCCTTGCAGACACATCCTTGTGTTTTTAATTTGTCAGAGTTTCTGCAGTATTTTCTGATTAATGACACATGATTATAACTGCATAGCACACATTTTTGTACTTTGTTAAATGAATACTTTATTCCACATTCCTTCAGTGCCAGATAAAAACAGGAAAGCTTTACTACAGAGTCCAAAACTATTCAGATTGCTCAAATATTTATGGTAATTTGAGGGGATTGGCCAGATCCAGAGCTTCTATGTGTTGCTACCTTTTGTTCTTTAATGGAGCTATTACTACTGCCACCACAATGTGTATGCATTAAGTGAGCATGTGACCCACTAATGCATTGTGCCCTTCTTGTGCCCTAAACAATCAGAGCTTTCATAATTCACTGATGAACAGTCATCAAATCAAAATAACATTTAGAAAAATCCCAGGGTTGATCCTGAACAATACAAACAATGGCTGCCAATGTACTGTAAGTGGAAAATAACTTTTCCAAGGCAAAAAGCATATTGCTAGGAAACATCATGTTCAGAAGAAAAACATCAATATTTAGAAATGCAGATAAAGTCCCCATCTTGGGCTGAGAAGATGCTCCTGCAACATCCTTCATCTCTCTCTTAGCATATGCAAATTATTTCTATTTTCCCCATGAATGGAAAATGTAGTAGCCTGAAACACAGGGACAATTTCTTTTGCTGCCAGGAATAAGCTCTCCCATCACTACAACAGCCTTTCGTGGATGCTTGCCAAGCTGAGCAGGTACAGCCCAGGGACAGCCCAGCCCTGGGCAAGGACAGGAAAAGCCAGCACTGTGTGCCCTGCCTTGTATCACACCTCAGAGCATCACCCACATGAGAACACAGTCATTACAAGGGAATTTGATTAATGTGCTGCTCCTTCTGCTCTTCCAGCCTACATTCAGCTTGTAATTGGATCATAAATAGAAATGTGATGGACTCAGCTAAAAGCGTGCAGAGATTCGAGGTACTGTAGCAGAGCTTTGTGAAATGAGTTGCTGTTCTGCCTTGAACACTGACATGATTTCAGAAGTAGGAATATTTGGCTTGTTGCAATCCATATCCATCAGGAATCTCTCCACAACACCCCCATCAGGAACCTCCTGGAGGGCAGAGAGGTGACTCTGGACACTCACTGCTCCATGGATCTGCAGCGGGAGATGAAGGAAGCGTGAGCCAGGGGTGTTCTGCTGTGTGTCCCAAACACTGCACAGTTATCCCACTGCAAAAGCAAGCACTTCAAAGTTTGAAAAGGAAAAGAACATGGCTGCAGAGAGAAAAACGTAATTCTGAAATGGAATTCTCCCACATGTATTTATGGAATGAAAACAGAGCCCTGCTAGGAAAAAACATGGCTGTTTTAGGATTCCACTATAAAGAACACAGAGAATTGTGCTACTCTCAGTAGAAACAACTGTAATCCCATTCCCAACCACCTGCAGCCTTCCTTCTGGAGTCATTCCAAAGTTACCTTCAAAGACAGTTTTATTTAAAAAGCAAAACAAACCCTAACCTACCACTCATCATTAGACCACTTGACTTTATCACAAATCTCACGTAGATTTGAAAACTCAGTCTGAATTAATGTTACATTGCACACTTTTGCCACTTTTCCTAGAAAACAAATGACACATGGGAGCAGCCAGGAAGCTGCTCAGCAGGATGGGGTGGAGCAGCCACTGGGAACACCCATCAACCAGAGAGGAGCTCAGGAGTTGGGCAGATCCTGGATACCCGGGGTGCTCAGCAGGGGTGTTGAGACAGGGGCACGCTCTGGATGGAATAAAGCAAAGGAGCAAAATCTACACATCCAAAAGGCCCTTGATGTCATCACTGTACCGAAATCTGTTCAAAATGCAGTTATTATTTTGGCACTGTGGTAAAAATATCAGAATAAAATGTTGCATTTCAAGCAGTTACATCTGAGCTGAAATAAACCTTTAGAGAACAAAGAAAAGGCACTTCTCTAAGCTGTGGACCTTCTACAGAATTCCAAATTATTTATACAAACTAAAGGAACATTACTCACAAAAGATGCATCAGAATTCTGAATAAACATTATAAAATTCTTCTAAAATGGGAAATATCAGACATCCTGAAAATATTGTTTTGCTGCAAGCCCCATAGAAACAGACAAAGCTGAGCCATTCAGACTCTATCCATTAGAGGGCAATAATACATATACACACACTCATACACATAGATATACACAAACACACTCCCTCACGCATCCCAAACTGACTTTAGCCATAAAAAATTAGTATTTTCTCTCTAATATTACCAATGGTACATTGACAGCTTGGGTCCTGTTCCCGCCACTCCCCTGCACTCCCCAACAACAGCATCCAACAAATAAAAGGTACAATAGCAAATTATTCTTCAAATTTGCTTTCCCACGAGGAAATCCGTGCAATTCACAGCTTCAGAAGGCTTCCAGTTAGTTATTATTAAACTTGAGTAGGCCAAACAACCAGCATGTCTGTAAGCATGGAAATCATTACAGGGGTTCCCAAACTTTGAACAGACAAAAACGTTCTTCACGTGCTCATCTCCCTCCTCAGTCAAACACTTTTCATGCGGTCACCTTTGATAACAGCAGCCACTGCAGACATGGCAAGGGGCCAGCACACTTCAGATGTCTCTTAGAGCTACAGAAAAATCATGGAAAGGCATTTTTTTATGTTATTAGAGCCATTCAAAGGAGGCAGCTCACGTGCTATGTCTTCTGCTTCTCTGCTCCCACCATGCCAACCTGCAGAGAAACCAGCTGATAAACCTTGTTTATCTGAGGTCCCCAACTTTCTGCTGCCACCACTTCCAGCATCCCACAAGCACAATTATGATACCAGCTCGCTGGGACAGGAACTGTCTGTTGTTCCATGTTTTCACTAACACAACATAGACCCCCGAGAGGATTCCAGCAATACAAATAATTACCAGCAGCCCCTAAACTACTGCTTGTCAACATCTCATTAGCTACAGGACTGCTGGAGTTCACAGGGACACACAGGCAGCTGGATCAGTCACTTAATGACCAGTAATTCCTGTAAGCATCCACACTCCATTGATTTGTGTTTGGGGTGGCATTTCTCCTTTTGTTTGTTTGTGAGCTTTTTGCTTGTTTCTGTTTTGTTTGGGTTTTTAAAAACATATTACTCTGCAATTACCAACCCCTACTCCCTTAAAAACAGAAATTCACATAACAATTTCGTCTACCAGCTTACTGTTTTCATCCGCTGCTGAATAAATATTAATTTTATATTAAAGAAGAGGTTTAATTGAAGATCTGAATCAAACTTCTTAAGGTCCAAGATGAAGATGTAGAGTAACATACTGGTACTGTTGCTATCCCACACAGGACACAGGTGCCCTCCAGAAATCCCTAAGGATACCAAATACAGCAGGAGAAGATGCAGCTTCCTTCAAATCTTCCAGCTTTTGTTTGCAGCAGCTGCCTTTCCAAAAATCACTCTCTTTTCTAAATTCATTTTACAGATGCCAATACAGCAGAAAGCAGAGACTACAAAAGAACTCAAGCTGTCAGAGACAACTTTAGAAGAATTGTATCACCCGTGTGGAAGACGGAGTTCACTCTTCGTGCAATTTTCAGATCTGTTTCAAGTGAAAACACTTGTGTCAGGGGGTTTTGTCCTTTTTTTAGCCTTTTTTTTTTTTTTTAAAAATATGAACTCTGAAGAACAACTCTAAAACCTGAAAATGGAATATTCACGATCAGGCCAATATTTTAGGGGTCAAAAGTAAAGTTTTCTTATTTGCGGTGTTTTAGAAGGACTTTCAGACATATGAATACAAATTACTCAGAGATATGTAATTGCAGTTTGAAATATATCGTTATTTCCATAAAACAGAAATCTACAGCATCCCTGACATCGATTTCTGTCATTTTGTCATGATAAACACTCAGGTATTAAGTACCTTCCACATCATGCACCCAGGCATGATTCCAATTAGTGCTGAATAGAAGACAAAATGTCAGCTTAATAAGCTTCAATTTGCAGAGTCTTTGAACATGCGATGATATCATCACTTTGCCAATCATTTCTTGTACTTTGGCTTCTTTTTTTCCATCTCACCCTCCCTGTCAAAAGGAAGTCTTTCAAATCCACAGAAAGGGAAGACATGAACAATGTCAGTCATTGGTCTGACTGAGCTAAAAGATCCAAAAATGACTCCTCAATACATCAACAGAGAACTGTGATGTGCACAATATTCTCTCAAAGCTAATTTGCTGCCAACATGTAGAGTAATTGGGGGAAAAAAGTCTACTTTAAAGTCATACTGTGAAAAATATTTTCTTGCATGAAATCAACACTAAAGACCTTAAATCACTGTCACAGTCTGTGCCACTCGTTCAAATGAAGAAACAGTTTTTATTCAGGTAAGGTGACAATCATTTCTTCAAAGGTGACTGGGCCAAGGAACAGCTCTGCTGTCTCACTCCGTACTGAAAATCATCACTGTATTTTAAATTAATGGATTTTATTTCTGATTTGTTTCGTAAGAAGAAAGGAAGTTTTCCAAGAAGAAAAAGACAAATTTCAGAGAAAGCATTCACAGTTCTGTGAGCTCAAATGTCTGAGGCCAGCACAAGCCCACAGCCCTCAGCTGAGGACTCACAATGTTTTCTCTATCTGGAATATCCTCAAATGCAGAACCTAAAATCCCTGCTCTTATCTGGGTGTGAAGGAAAACAGAAACACCAAACGGCAGCAGAAAAGACAAGAGACAATGAATCAGGATGGGAAGTGTGGAGCAATACCATGGACTGTGTGGACTCTGCAGGGCTGTGCCAGGGCAGCTGCTCCTGCCTGAGAGCCCACAGCAGAGCCCCAGTTCTGAGAAGGGGATAGGAAATGGGATCTCCTGAGCTGAATCCCTGAGGATGTGGTTGCCCCATGGGCTGCATCACCCAGGTCCAACACAATTCTTGGCACTGCACTGCGCTGTCCCATTTCCCTGGCTTGCACATCCCACAGAACCCAGTCAGGAGCCCTTTGCTAGCACCTCTTTGTTACTCATGGCTCGGAACTGGCACGGGACAAACCCCAGCCCACCCTGTGTGGGGTGTGGCGTGCCCAAAGTCGGTGCTCTGGAGGGAAAGGGACTGGAGCAGCTCGGAAGGGCAGGATCTGAGCTTCCTGGAGCTGGGAGCACACACCGGGCATGGCACTGGTGGGGGAGCAGGGCTGAAAGAGTGCAGAGCATTTGGCTGCCCCTCCATGGGATGGGATAGCAAATTCCATACTTCTGAGGCAGCAAAGACTTTGAGGAGCTGCTACAGATGCCGGGGTTGGGCCAGTGGGGAAACAGCTGCAGAGATTTTACTGGTGAAATACTCAGCCCTGTGTCTGTGCCAGCAACATCATCCCAGACCCGCAGAGAACCCACCACGGGGGCCTGGGGCTTCTCCCCCTCGCAGCTCCCGTCTGTGAAACAGAGGAAAACAGAGGAGCCTCCCGTTTTTCTTCCTGGCTAAAGCAGCATGTGGAGGAACAGGCAGAGCGGTGGTGGGGCATGCAGGGCAGTGCAATTTGCAATAAGCATCTCAGCTGCAATTTGTTACTGGTTTTCCACTTGAAGGTTCCTTTATAACACTTTAATGTGGGAGCGTGTGGAGCTGTATGGATGGGCTCATATTTCTCAGCTGACATATCTTCAGCCAAAGCATGTCAGCTACAGGAGAGGGCAAGGCTTTGCACTGGCTCTGGGATTTCTTCTTCCCCCATCAGAAACCACATAAAAGAAAAACACAAATAAATCAGCTCTCCAAAATCACTATTTATTACCTCATCATGAAACCGTCTACTGGACCCTGCAGTGGTATTGAGTAATATCATTACTTAAACCATAAAGAGGCTGTATTTATTACTCAAAATTGGGAAAATTAGCATCCATATGGATCTTATTGTTTTACGAGCAGTATCGCTGCCAAAACAAGTGGTGTTAACATTCCAAACTACAGATTGTCACCATTTCTCACCCAGTGTCTCATTCTCTCACTTGGTATTTAAAATACCTTTGAATTGAGGAACTGAGCAGATCATAGAATCTCTTCTATCAATATATATATCATTTAACAGCCAGACTACTGTTCAAAACTTGATTTATGGTGGCAGTGAGTGAATGGAATTAACATCTGATGACCTAAGGAAGAGAGACTAAATTGATTTTGGATAATCTTTCTTTAGAAAAGGGATGAGAGAAAAAGAACACTCTAAGAAATTTAACTGCTTAATTTGCAATACATAGCACCTTAGTAGGCAATCACAGACAGGACATCCTAACCTCCAACCCTGGAAAAATGATGGCGTAAAACTCCATGAAATTAATTTCCAGGCACAGGAAGAATAAAAGCGTCACTGGAAACAGCAAGCAGGATAAACCAGGGCAAAGCAGGCTTGAATAAAGTGATTGTCTTCTGCAGTGAAAGGGGAGAAGTGTCAGTGTCACTTACCTTGATTTTAGCAAGGTTTTGATACACAAACTGAAGGAACACGGACTGGAGGGGTGTCCTATAGTGTGAGCAGAGAACTCACAGGACCACGGGGCTTGAAGAGGAGGAGTCAAGAGCCAGCCAACAAGTGGCACTTCTCAAAGTTCAAATGGGGCTGGTACAGCTGAACACCTGCTCCAAAGCCCTGGATGACAGTGACCCTGTGACAGCGACCCTGTGCCATACTGTGGATGGCATTTCCTGGGGAAAGCAGTCAGTATAGAGAGCAGGGTGCCAACCACGGGGACCTCAAACCCTGCAAGCTGAGGAATGGGCCACCAGGACCTGCAGGGAAATCACCAAACCAGGTTTATTCAGCCTGGAGAACTAAACACCAAAGATTTGCTGTCTTCAACTGAGCGTAAGGAATTGTGGAGAAGGCAGAGGCAGACTCTTCTTGAAGGAAGGGCAAGAACCTACAGATCCAAATTTTAACAACAGATATTCCAGCTGGATATAAAGGAAAAGGAATTCCATGCTGGATTGGTAAAGCACTGGAGCATATGGCTCAAGAAGGCCGTGAAATCTCCACCAGTGCAGGTTTTTCAAAACTCAGCTGGACTTAGCCCTGAGCAACATGATGTGGTTTTGAAGTCAGACCTGCTTTGAGCAGGAGGTTGGGCATGGTGACCTCCAGAGGTCCTTCCAACCCAAATTATTCTGTGATGCTGTGAAAAAACTCCAGAATGAATGCTGGTCTCCCATTAGAGGATGTCCCTTCAGCACTCAGGGGAATGTTTGAAGCAGATGGCACTGCTGTTTTCCAAATTGCTGCACTTGTTCTATGGACTAGGAGAAGTCAACTTCCTTCTATTCAACAACTGTCTCAAACAAATTATAAGGTAACACTAAAAGGCAGTTTTCAAAAGAACTAAAAACTGTTAATAAAGTTGTGAGCAAGCATTCCCTCCTCTGTGCAGCAGACATTTACCGAATAGGTTTAGTTGTAATATTTGGAACAAGCCAATATCACAGAAACTACACTCTGAAGATTTAGACACAAGTGGAAGTAATATCAATAAGCAAATTCAAAGTCTGGCTTTGCCATACACCGATCTTCACATAGAAAGCACAAGCTCCTTCTGCTTCAAAATCAAGAGATTTTACTTTAAATTGACCATTTCTGCAGAATAACACAGCATTTTTGCCTCTCTGCTTAGAAACTACATTACACCACCTCAAATGCTGCACTTACTACCTGTTTGTACATGCACCTGTTTGTACTTGATCGTTTCTGACTTCAGTATTTCTTTATGTAACTTTAATGTGAGCAATAATTCACACCACGTACAGCTTATTGTCTATTAGCGTTAATCATTCCTTGCAGCCATCACACAGAAACCCTGCTTGCAAAGCCACACCTAGTGGATGGCATAAAGATCCTTTACACCTCACTGATAAGCAAAACTGATCTCATTTCTATTCAGAGAAATTATTCTATGTTTATTAACATCTATGCAGGAAATAATCACTTTCTCTTAATCAAGGAGTGCTGGTATAAAATAAAATGACTGCCATATGATCTACCCCCTGCCCCTAGACAAGTGAAATTGTACACTCTACCTTCTCAGCTGTCAATATTTAAAATTAAACAAAAAGAATATAAAAACACTGATTGCAGTGTCATAATAACTACCAGATAAATTCAATTCCATATTATAGAAACAGAAAGTCCATTTTGCTGAAAAGAACTCCATCTCAGATTCAGAGTTCATATTATGTGATGAGCTAGTTTCTATGGCAACTGCTTTCTCTTTTACATACACTGTAGACAGCACAAAATGTCTGTTGTCTCCTAAGTTAACATTTTTAATCAGCAGATGACAATTTGTGCACTATTATGTATGGGTTCCAAAAATGTCTTTAAATATTTCAAGTGCTGCATGAAGTATAAAAGGAGAGAGTGAAGTCACACCTCCCACCCCAAATTCCTCACAATCCAATTTCAGTCCTAATCAAAAGAGTGAGAGTTGAGGAAAAATGTGGGAGACGCCAGAGATGATGACCCACTGTGGCACAAGGACACTTTGAAGGTTGTATGAAGTGAGGAAGTGGCAGATGTTTACAGCTGGATCAACAGGTGTTGGAAAGGTGTCCCAACCCAAGGCAGCAGCTCAGCCAGAGTGTGACACAGGACCACAAATGTGGCAAGGTGGCTCCACCTGAGCAGGGGAGGGGATGTGCTCAGGAGACCCAGACCCTGCTGGAGAGAACCCTGAGCCTGCACTGTCTGCTGCAGATCAGAGCAAAAGCTCATCTTTAACTCTTATCTCAAAGATTATCCCAATGCTGCAGCCCAAACTCTTCCCACAGCTCCCCTGCATTTACTCAAGTGAAAATCAGCTCTGTGGATTACCAGTATTTGAGTATTTCCACAAGAAACTGTTGCATTTGACCATTTCACAGCAATGCTCTCTCAGTGAAAGCCCAGTGTGATATCTCCATGGGACCCATCACCAGATCCCTGATTTCAGCTGCTCTTCCCCATCAATGGGATCCATCCCTGAGTCAGCAGACTGAGAATAACAACCAAGGAAAACCACATAAGTACTGCAACAAATATTTGGTACTTTAAATACTTTACATCAACAGTCATGTTCATTATCCTGGGCTGACTGGTGGTAAATTAAACATGCTGCAATACAGCCAAAAGCTTTTGTTTGGGAAAGGCTAAAAGGGAATGGCTGGCTGTCTGCAGGAGTCTGACTGGCAGCCCAAGAGCGACTCTCCAAGTAAAATACAACAAACAAATATTTAGATTGTAACTCCAGGATTTAGACTGGCTGCAGAGAAAGCCTCCATAGCAAGCAGTGCATTCCTCCTCATGCCAAAGACATCTTCTACTAAGAAAAGGAAGGGAAGTAAAAGGAAAAAAAAGAGTAGTATAATTTATTTACTCCAAATTGTAAACAGAAGTGACTTCAGTAGCACCGTCAGCATCTCTATGTTTCCCAGGTCACCTCTATCTGTACCCTCCAGATCCCCTCAAGAAAATTGCTTCCACTGATACTGGGAGAATAACCATGTGGGACCTGGTGTTTGGAGATATTAAAACAATTACATGAAGCAGAAGATTTGATCAGTGATTTATCTGTAGGTAACAATAGGTTCCTCCAGATCAAAGTTGAAGAGAGTCTCTATTTCTATTCTGAAAAAAATGCTCCCCAAATCCTTCATGTTAATATAGTACTGAAAAGTTACTGTTGCAGCAATATGTGCATACAGGCAGAAACTGGGCATGTGTTGGATATTTAGTTATCACTAAAAATGTAGGGAGTGTCTCTATTGGGTTTTCTTTTTCCTGTATTTTCTCTTGTCAGTAGCTGACAGAGCTCTGCAGCAGACACACATCAGCACAGCCACCCTTCACACATTTAAGGAGCCAAGATAAATGTCTTCTGTTTCCCCCACTTGGTTGATACACTAATTATCTACATAGAACCATAAACATATACCAAGGATCTACTGGAATGAAAATAACTATCATTGCTGGAATGAAAATAGTGATTGCTACTGGTTTTTTATTTTAACTCCACAGATTCAAATTAATTCTGACAAAACCAGGTGCAAAGCGATGGTTACAGAAAGATTGCTGATCCCAAGTGCAAAGAAACAAATTTCCGAAGAGGAGAAGCCACAAAAGAAGTGATGGGATGTGCTGTACATGGGACACCAGAGAAGGAGCCGCTGAGTTCTGAGAAGGGAAAGCAAACCAGGATGGTAAAGGCCAAGGGGATTATGGAAAGTTCAAAAGGCAAGAAAGAAAAAAGGAAACGGATACTTCAGCCACGGGATAACACCTTATTAACTCTTCTTACCACCTCCGGGCTGTTTGCTGGGGTTTTTTGTAGTAAGCTCTGCTCTCAATGTTTGTGTTCACATGGCTTCCGAACTACACCAGGTTTTCCTTTCCCAAGCAATAAGGGTTTCTCAAGAGCCTCAAGACATCCCAAAAGAGCCGTGATCTCTTAGAGCAGCCTCATTTTTGAGAGCACAAACGTTGCCTGTTAAAATTAAACACCGTGACATCAGTGACACGCACAGGCAGAACGTGCCTGAGCACTCAAGCTCCTCTTGACCCAATTACGACTGGATGAACACAGTGGCCTGGCCAATTATCTCACAACAGAAACGGGAAAGAGGATTCAGCTTCCTCATGGAAACTTTCTTTCCTCTCCTTTAGTGCCAAGCACTGTATTTGAAGTTACAGGGGTACATTTTATTTCTTCTTCTTGCCCAAAGGTCAACGGTGGAAGAACAAGCAGGAAAATGATCCAACTCTGTTCAGCAGCTGGAACATGGAAATCTTTGAGCTGTTTGAGGGCACGTGGCAGACGCTGGGGAAAGAAGGACATTCAAAGGATAAAGGGGAAATACGAGGGCACAACTGGCACCGCAGACACCTCAGCCCCTCCGCTTCAGTTATTAAAATTTCCTAACCTTGCTATCTCATTTCGCCAAGCAAACTGAATATACTCTTCTCTGTAACCTGAAGTCTTGCTTCAGAAAATCACTGATTCCATAGCAAGACTGCTTTTAATAAAAGAGAGGAAGATCTCTATCATGCAAGAAGCTCCCTGTTTTTTGAACTAATGTATAAACTAAAATTATTTTGGGAGGTGCAGAATGAATGAGCAACCAAAGCATAACTTAAGAATGCCCCTAAAGAAAATCCAGATATCTAAATTAAATAGAACTAGTGATTCAAAACTACCCTTAAAAAAACCATAATCCTGTGTGATTAGCTACTGTTTAAAGAATAACAACATTATGGTAGTTCATAGAAAATGTATAGGATTTAAAAGCCTACAAGAACACAGCATGGCATAAAAGCCTTTGTACTGCTTTGACGTTTATTGACCTACAAGTCAATTTACTCCTCCCCAAGCATTACAACCCCAGGTAAAAAAATCAGAGCAAGCCTACTAGAAATGGAGAAATCCAAGCGGATTCCAATTGTTATCCAGAAATTTATCAGCAACACAAAAGGTGATACGCTTCAATCAAATTCCTTTATTGAAAATATATTAAACTTATACTTCAAGAAGCAGTAACATTCTTTTATTTAATTAAAATCTGGCAAGGCACTCAAATCTTAATTTTTACATTCTAGTTGTGATTAAAGCATTAATAAATGTATTCATATTTGAATAAAATCTAACTATTTTGGATACTGTCTTTCACAGTATCTGAAGACCTACGTGAAAGTAGAGACCTTGGATACGCAATAAAAAACTGAAATTAATCTTTACAGTATTAGTAAAATAAATTGATCTGCAGTACTCTGTCATAACTGTCTTTAGGAATATAGTGAGAAATACGTATTTTAAACACATGTATTAAGAAATACTTATTCGCTACTCTTTCATATGGGAAAGGATTTAAGAAAGACTTCCCATGAATACCTTTAATAACGGTGCTTTCACATCATTCACCCAACACTGAGCAGATAGGTCCTTCAAACCAAGCTACTCGTATGTGATTAACACTAATTATTATTTAAATTTTTCGAATAACCCAGCAAATCCACTTTTCATTTCGCGAAGCAAAATGGCCTCCGCTCCTATTTCATCTCACCTTCGCTGGGACACAAAGCACTCCTAAAAATTACTGCTGTCAAAGATGGTTCCAATTTAACAGGTTTTTAAAATGCAATGTTGTTAAACACCCATTAAATGACTGGGTTATCTTTGTTAAGAGCCTGACAAATGTTTCATAAAGGACATTGCCCGTTAGTCACATCAGATGTCCAAAACACGCATTTTTAGTAAACATATGCAAAGATTAAAAAAAAATTATTAAAAATCTGTGCTATAATTCTATAAGAAGCACCAGTATTGTCTGTTGAGCTCACTGCAAAGACAGAGGTGGATTTGAATACAAAGAGCAGAGGAAGGAATGAAGAGCAATTTATTTTCCCAAATGGAAAAATTTGCGTCCTTGAAAGCTGGGAGAGTCTCGGTAGAATTTAAACAAACAACAGCTCTTCTAGTCAAAGCAACTGCCTTTTCATCCCTGATTTACATGTCATTCTCATGGCAGCAATGTTCAGATGACTGTACAGGGATATTTAAACTACAAAGAAAAGCTCTGTAAAAAGGCCAAACTCTGCTTTTCAGAGTGTTCAGATTCCCCCAATAGCTGAGAAAATTCCCAGCTTTCCACAGAGCACCTGTAGTAGCATCAATGATCCCCCTGAAAACAGAAAGCACAACCAAACTTTGGGTTCCAACCTTTGCCAGAAACGACCCCCAAGAGCACAAACCAGAGCTGGACTTACAGACACCTCCCAGTTCTCAAGATTTGCTTAAGAGAGTCCCTTTCCCTTTGTACTCAGTGTTACAGAGCAATACACAAACGGGGATGAGCACTGGCGTGTAGACAGAATAATTCTATATAATTCCAAAACTGCCTTTTTTTAACCTGGGAGTTACAGCTCTGCCTTTGTCCGCAAAAAAAAAACCAACAGCAGG
>NW_008239321.1:677381-679534 GCF_000691975.1 Corvus brachyrhynchos | reverse complement strand
GTGAGAGGAGGCTACAACTCTGAAAAGACACTCGCAAACAGATCCACAGATGAGATGAATCCATCTTGGGCCAAAATAAAAAATGCAAAGATAAAAACCAATCCCTTGAACCATTTCAGTCTTTGTTCGCTCTTACAATGCAGCGGAAAATAAAAGGCAAGGTTTAATTTCTTTTTCACAGGCCACCTGAGTATCCCCTTCCCAAGTATTTTCACAAAGTATACCCCGTTTTCATTGGAAAACCACAATGGTGGAAATGGAGAAATAAGTCCTGGCTTTGCAATATATCTCTCAACCTCCTGAGAAGCCGTTTGCTTCCTAATAGACTTCCTTAAGCCAGATTTCGATAGTCTGAGCCATCCAAAGTAAAAAAACCAATTGATTTCAAAAGTAAATTTTCAATTCAGTTTCACTTAGCTCCATTAGAGATGTTAGTAAAAGCCACAGCCTACCAGTCTACAGGAAGGTAGAGTGAAAATGCCTCTTAGTCTGAGCCTAACATCTCATAGGGAAGGTGGTGGTGCGCGGAAAATGTGTCATTAAAGATGCTTTACCAAAATGTCCAGTTTTGGTATAAAATAATCCATGCGTGATAAGCAATTCTAACGCTGATTAGGAAAGATTATTTTCTATAAACTCCTTAAACTAGAAAATCACCTTAGTTTTTTAAATATTGCCATTGCAGGCCTTTTTAATAAAGGCTCTTAGGAAAATATACCATGCCATCCTTACAAAATAGATTGAAAAAAAGGCAATAAGATGGTTTTTGAAGTGAAAACTCATAAAGATCATTTTCCATGCTGACAGTGTGCATTTCATCCAGAAGTTTGAAGAGTCAAATGCTACCCCAGCTGGGGGTTATTCTGCCAAATGGCTTCCAACAGGGACCACAGAGATGGAGGATGGGAGGGGTGCGTGTGTGTAGGAAAATAAACGTGATGGTAAGCGACCCCAAACCCACATCATCTTATCAAACATCCGACACACGGAACCAAACACACAATGCAAATCTAGAATACAAAAACTGAAACAAAAAAGACATGAACAAAAGGAAATAAAGCCATTTGTGAGTTACCTGCAGAGATTTAAAACAAAAAAAAGCACACGAACGAAGCAGATATAGTTCACATGGATTTGCCCAGGAAGGAGAAAAGGAGGGGTGAGTGTGAGGGCTGGGGGGGAAAAAGAACAGATACCTTTTTTTCTTAAACAAATCCATCATGAAAGAAAATGAGACAAGATTATAAATAGGCCGAGTTATAGCGCACCATGGGATTTTTAATCTGGCTACCTGTGGTTTTTGCAGTTAAAGCCCTATTCAGCAGTGGGAAGGGAGGGGGGAAAGCGGAAAAAGAAAAAAAGAAAAAAAAGAAAAACTAAATCACGTTTATGTGCCAGTTTCGCAAATGCTCCCCCAGCGAGCACCACCAACAATGCTGGCAAACAGGAAACACTCATTATCAGCAATTTCTAATAAGCGGACGCCTTTCAAGCGTTATTGATCGTTACCTGGCCGTCTCGTTTCCTGCTTTCTTGAGTTTGACTCTGGTGCTCTGCCATGGCAGTGCGAAGCTGTTTCTCCAGTTTCTCAATCTCCCGTTGATGGTCTCGGACCAGGCAGTCCTGCACTGCGTTGTGCTGCTGGAATAGGTGCGTCTTCTCCTGTTCATGCTCCAGCTTCAGCTCCACTATCTGATTGGACAGGGAGGAGTACAGTTCATCAATAGAACATCCTTGTCGTCATGACAACTCGTCTACAGCTTAATTTCCCCCTTAATTTCATCAACTTGGCAATTTTATTTTTACGTCACTATTACCTCACCTCTTAAAAAGCCACCGTTAGTGTGACAGAATTCCTCCAGACAATCCCAACAATGGAGACAACCGAGCAAATCCAGCGCATCCCTACCCAATTTGTTGGTACAAATGTCGGAAGCATACAAAAAAATAATATAGAAAAAAAGGGAGGCATTGTCACATTGTGTGGCGGGTGCCCCCGTATCCCGCTGCTGCTCCTCAGCAGGGCTGAGGATCCTAAATGGTTAATAGGCAGCCTGCTCGCCCCTTTGCTTAAGTATACACACACACAACCCCCCACCCCAGCAATTAAAGCTTTGCAAGATCTCTTTATGATTTCCAAAGCGAACGCTCTT
>NW_008239321.1:675870-677366 GCF_000691975.1 Corvus brachyrhynchos | reverse complement strand
CACAGAGAGTTGTCTTTTTTTTTTTCCCTTAAATAAAAAAAAAAAGAAGCAAGAAAATTATAAAAAAACAAAGCTCTATTATCCCGTTGTCAGCTACGCTATCCCAACATAAACAGATGTATGTGGTTCCAGAAGGGCACCTGCTGTGCCGCAAGCTTGCACCATGATTTCATAAGAAGCCTTCTATTCTCAGGAGCCGTTCCCAGTCCGCACCACACTGGATGCTGTGACCTTGGCCACTCTTAGCCTCTCCCCGCTTGCCTGAATGGCAGCCCGAGACCAAGGGCCTGGTTGCCGCAGCTTTGATATTAATCCTCCCGCCTGCGCACAAAGGCACCCTACCTGGCCTGCACACTGGAGCGGCCAGGCCGCCTTTGAAGCAGGTGATGAATAGGGACGGCAGGAAGCCGCTTCCCCACTGAACTCCGGGCCACACAGCTGCTAAGAACAGTCACTTGGATTTTTCTTCAGTTTTGGTGGATTTCAGAGAAGGAGGAGGGGGGGAAGTAAGAAAAATAACAAAAAAAAAAAAGAGAGAAATCTCTTATCGTGAACATGGTGGGGTATTTTCAGCATGAGAAAGGAAAAAAGGAGCGGACGGGAGGAGCCGCTGTGTGAGCGCCGAGAGCGCCCGGCACCTTATCTTAAAGCTGTAGCATTCAATTCTGGGATGGTATCAGCTGTTTGCCCGGCCTCCACAAGGAAAATCTGAAGCTAAGTTAAAATAAATTTTAAAAAAAAGGGTGTTTTCTCAAACTGCAGAGCAGCGTACTGCAAGTTTAAAAGGGAAATATGCCATCCATGCTGTGGTTGGAAGCATCCTTCTGCAAATGGAGTGAGGAGAACAGATGCAACGTTGCGCGGTTTAATGTATCTACATTATTTAATAACACTAAAGAGCTCATTAAGAGATGCCTGAAGTCCCTGCAGGGGTTAACCCCTCACATTTTCCATGCTGGGCCTGGGATCCTCACACAAAGTTCTTTACGCCAGGTTTTTGCCCAAGGTTTCTGTACAAAACTGGTTTCTCCTGGATGATTGTGGTGTCCATCCTGTGCCTAAGAGAAAGAGTTGTTGCTCCCTAGAATAACTGTAGAGCCTTTGTCTGATTTAGGAGAAAAAATGTTTAGTGTTTCATCATAAATAAGACCTGATTAAAAAGAAATCATGTCAACAGGAGAGGCCTTTTTCTTCAAACATTTTGTTGTCTTAATTACTGGTTTTTCAGCTGGTTGTGCCATGTAGGTCTGGGGTGAGGCAGTTTGCTGTGGGGAGCTTCAATATTGAGGTTGTCACTTTTTTAACAGAAGACAGGGCAGCAGGCAGGGAATGTCACCCAGAGGGAGCCAGGGACAGACCCTGCTTCTCCAACCAGTTACACGTTTGCCACACCAACCAAAATAAATAGTTTTGTTTAGTAATCTCTTCACTTAAAGCATTTATAGACACAAAGTTTTTTAATTTAAGAGGTGGAACAAGCAAAAGGTTCTTCAGCA
>NW_008239321.1:675546-675858 GCF_000691975.1 Corvus brachyrhynchos | reverse complement strand
CCCCCAGCTTCTACATGGGAAGAGAAAGGGTGGTACCATGAGGGGAGGTGTTTTACAAAAGGCAAATTTGTTGAAGAAAAATAAAAAAAACCCTCTTCATTTAAAGCTATGTATTCCCCATGATGATTTTGGTTTGTACTTTAAGATGTTTCTGCCAGGGAGGAGAGGTGGAGAAACAGGAGAGGAGAGAAAGGATGAGGACTAGACCATTTTCATCCCTCAAAGACCTCCAAACCCATCTTCCCTAAAGAGTATTAGCAGGTATTCCACATTCCCAACCAACAAAACAACACAAAGTGACTGAGCAGCCAT
>NW_008239321.1:674921-675493 GCF_000691975.1 Corvus brachyrhynchos | reverse complement strand
CTGCCAAGCACTGCAGCTTCTTCCACTCCTCCCTCTCTCATTCTTGTATTGTTATTGGGTTGTTTCTTTAAAGGAAAAGAAAAATTAATGTATACCAAAGAATGGAAAGAGAACATCCATGCTGCTTTTCAGCAACAACAGGACTTCTTCATCACAGGAAACTGCACAAAAACTGTATTAATTCTTCATAAACCAGACAGATTCTGTCTCTGAGGCAGAGAGCGCCTTTATGAATGATATAACAAAACCACCTCCTGCAAAAATTCTGTTGAGTTGAGATCTTGCTGCATCTACCCCTAGATGCTGAGCACTTCATCAGATCACATTCAAGTGTCTGCTCCAATCCAGCATTTTAGTGTCCAGAGGACAGGCCCTGGAATGTGCTATACATTTCAGACAGACAAGCAACACGACATTCACAATGGGCATTAGAGGCAACGCTGAAAAGAAACATTCATTAAATAATCGTGTGTGCCCTATTACCATAATCACAGGGCATTCATTGTGCCTTGGATGTTTCCTCATCTTGTCCTCCCAAAGATGAAAATCTCTTATTCCTTTCCCGGCATGTC
>NW_008239321.1:652179-674877 GCF_000691975.1 Corvus brachyrhynchos | reverse complement strand
CTGTCTAACCTGAGAGAGCCTTTCTTACCACTGCTGTTATCAAGTAACACAAATATTTAAAAATTATGATCTCTTCTTTGTTGAATTCTTCATTTTTTTAATTCTTTCCACACAGTGTGATAGAACAATGTTCAAGGCAACAGCCAACAGGTGATTTACTAAGCCAACATCAGAATTACACTACTTACTTTAAATTTAGCTTTTAATTACACTATTTCTTTTAAATTTAGCTTTTAACCGAAATCTAAATTTCCTTACTCTTGCAGAAAAGAATTTTAAGAAGAAAATGAAATTCTTAACAAAGAGCTAAAAAAGATTAATGCAAGAACTGTGACAGTCTCTAGTTATTCACTCACACACACACACACACACACACAAAGGGTGCCAAACAAATCTGGCAGTGTGGTTCGTGCCCAGGACAGTGACAACGCAGCTGATGAACACAGGCAGATGGAACTGCACTCACATGGGGAGGTGCTTTAGGACAACTTGCTAAAACAAGAGACAGTCTAATACAGACCCAAGGTGAAATCTTGCTGCTGTTAGCACGCCTGAAGAACAAAGATCAACAAGAAACAGCCCGCTGATTGCAGGAGGTATTTTCAGAAGCCAAAGAGTTGTAATATAATCAACGCCAGCAAATACCTTTTGAAAGCCCCTAATTTAGACAAGGCCTTCTACTACCCAGTTTTTGCTTTTACATCACACGCTAAGTTTAGGCTTTTCAATTTTAGAACAATTTCAACTTGTTCTCAAGAACAAGCACGCCTTTGAAATTCTTTTTAGAGTCCCCAAAGGAGGGAAAGGAAATTAGTTAGCTCACTACCTCTTTGAAAAATGTAACTGCTACAATAAATATTTGACACCAAAGTATGAAAATTTATGTAAATTTATGTCCGCAATTCCAGAAATATTTTAAGTAACACCTATATAAAATATGGTTTTGCAAGGCAGGATGATTTTATAAACACTGTTTTGGCATGACTGAACTGAGGGCTGGAGAAGCCACCAATGCATTGCACGTGTCATGGCAAAGAACTGAGCTAAACTCGCTCTGCAGCACACCTACAGCACGTCTGTTTTCAGTATTTCTATCCTAAAAGCATTTAGGCATTTGTAAATCAGGTGTTTTTATGATTACCCTGCTCAAAACCAGCCCCAGCCTCTGCCTAGGCAGGGCACAGCACATGATCTGTCCCCAAATAACAACTCCAGCAAAATCGAGTGTTTTCTGTCTCCTAAGCCTATAAATAAACGTGCATGTTCTGTGAGGATATGGGGATTACCCATCTCCACAAATACTGCTGCTAAACGTAATCTGATCTAGCAGGCTGGAGGAGTGAGTATTAATCATCTTGGAGTCTGGTTTAGCATAACTTTGGGCAGAAAAGCAGGCTCTTCACTGCAAGGCAAGGGAGAAAACCAGAACCCCTTTTACCAGGACTCCTTCGCAGCAGGTATATTAAATGGATTTTAATTTACACTTTTTTTGAGAGAGATTTTTCTGTAAGTTGAAACACTAAGGTCTCCCAAGATATAAGGGCTGTAATGAGCCAAGGGCAAATGGGGCAGTGAAAAATACATCTGGGCAGAACCACACATTACCACTGAAGCAGCAAGTACACGTGGGATAACGTACATGACTTTCTATCTCATTGCAGGCTGCAGTAATTTAATTGGCATGACTGTGTTTTCTGCAATACTTACAGGTTTTCACCAACCACTAATAAATCTATTTCAACTGCAAACTAAGAACTGCAAGAAATTCTCTAAAAGAAACTAGCTGGTCTTTAGCCAAACTGCAGTTTGATTTATCCTCCCCTAAAACAAAGCACCTGAATGGTCTCACTCTCACTATACAAAATTATATTCCTGATCTGTACCTTTTTACTTATAAAAGCTTTTCAGAATTTTAATACTTTTAAAGTATGGGCAGCACAAACCCCACCTCAATCCTTCCATCTTCCCAATCTTCCTGGCATGAGTAAATTTGTTTTTAAATCACAGAACTACAGAATTGTTGGGGTTGGAAAGGACCTTTAAAGCTCATGCCATTCCACCCCCTGCCATGAGCAGGGACACCTTCCATTATCTCAGGGTGCTCCCAGCCCTGTCCAACCTGGCCTTGGACACTTCCAGGGATGGGGAGTCCACAACATCTCTGGGCAACCTGTGCCAGGGCCTCATCACTCTTATGGTAAAGAATTTCTTCCTAATATCTAATCTAAACCTGCCCTCCTTCAGGTTAAGGCCTTTCCTCCTTGTCCTATCACTACATGCCCTTGCAAAAAAACTCTCTCCAGCCTTGTTGTAAAAACATACTGGAAATGGAGTTGCATCCTTGTGATTAAATCCCACTTGGTCCCACAATGAACATCAGGAGGTCCCTCCCCTCCCCAGTCCACCCGCACCATTAAACCCATCACAGGCTGCAAACAGAAATATTTCTTTTTAACAAATGGACCTCGAGTCACTGCAAATGCCGGTCTGCAGCAGGCTCTGGTGCAGAATTTACTGTACATAGTCTTTGTTTATGGATTCAGAGTTTATCCAAGGACCTTCTTTGAACACAGAACTGCCTTCCCAGCCACTCACCTGACTCGCTGTTTACCGCAGGCACCCATTTGTGTTCCTGCAATTGCCTCCCTCTCCCTCCTCCCCTCAAAGTGAATTCTGTCGACTACACAGGGAGCTCAAGCTTTTAACTCTGAATCACACACAAGTTAGATGCCTGAAGGAGACCGTGCAAATGCCCATCTGTCTGGTTAACAATTCTGTAAACAGCAATGGTACCATGAGAAGATTTCCACCCACTCTTCACTTGGAGGTTAAATTCGTCTCCTTTTCCCACTTGTGAGTTTTAGCTATAAAGTAAAAAGTTGATGTTGATTGAAGAAACTATTCCTCAGATATTCTGCACAAATGGTATTCATCTGTGTGTTAGGAGGGTTCAAAGGAAACGCTTATGCATCCTAGATTAATTTATTAAATGAAATTTATGCAGCTTGTTGCTGATGACATGAAAAATTTAGAGCTTCTACTAACGTGCTCATTTGGCCTCCTTGCAAGAACAGACTGTATTTCAATTATCTTAGAGTACAGACAAAGAGGAGAGGAACAAAGCTTTTCACAAAGACTCTCTTCTCATAACTAAACCAGCATACTAAAAATGGATAGTGGATCTCTGAAAATAATGTTAATGCACAGCTAAGAAAGGCTTGGGACATTGGTCTGTCCAAGGAATAGCAGATTTCAAGCAGGTCTATGCCAGTGTTTCCTTCACTTGAGTGGGTAATGGATTGGTAAAAGAAAAGCTAGAAAAAAACCAGAAAAGCAAGAACAAGGCCAGAAGGAAAGCTAGGATGGAAGTGCAGTGGCAGGAACGCCTAAAGGAGCAAAGGTCTGGGGACAAAGTGAGCTGGTGGTTGAGCTTGTTATCTCTATTAGTGTTAATTACTAAATTAATGTTTTGCCTGAGACAACCTCACTCTTTTCTTTAAATGAACCTCACTAGAAAGTTATAAAAGATAAAAAGATCTACAGAATATTCTTCCTCTCCTCTCAATAACACTTTCATCTGCTCCAGCACACTGCTAAAATAAGAAGAATTTCTCAACACCACCTCAGATACTGTCCTTGCTGCTGGCAGGTAACATTACAAACATCCTTTTTTCACTTTTAGCCAGCTATTTTGCACTTCTTTACCTCCTTTTATTAAACAAGGTGTATTTAAGCTCAACCACACCTTTGTCTTGCTCCCAACTTAAAGGCATTGTCTACTGACTTGTCTTTAGCATGATTTCAAAGTGATCTCATTAAATACCCAGGAAAATATTTCTGAAGGTGTCTCTTTCTTTCCTATTTGGATAGATAGGACAAAATGACAACTCTAATTTCTTCATAACTTTTACAGAAGTCAGAACCCAACAATAAATGTCACAAGAAAGGATTTCCTGAGATACAGGGAGATTCTTCAGCTATCATATAACAACTTTCCACTTTCCTATGGAAGCATGAATAATTATTTTCAAAGGGAATAAACACAGTTAAAGAGGAACCAAACCAAAAAGATTATTTATATATTTAGGTTGGCATCTAATCTCAGAGAGTATGGCCATAACTCATCAGGTAACACCATCCTGCTCTCACAATAACTCATCAACTGTTTATCGTGTGTTCTCTCCCTGCTAGGAAAATAAAATTTCCTAGGCTTTGGCTCTCTTACTGATCTTGTATCTCATCTATTTCATATTTACTCAGTCACTTCAGCAAATGTTTACAGCAAAAAATGGGTGTAACAGTGATCACAGTGATTATTAATGGTTTGGGGTTCTTTTTAAAGGACAAGCTAATGTCATTTAAGCATTAGGATCACATTAAGTTCACTGAAAATGTTCCATTCTTGACAATTTATTACAATCTACTTGAAACAAAGGTGTGCATGTACTTGAGTGTGCTGGGAAATGTCCCTGCATAAAGCCCTGTCCCACCTCTGCTATGGAACCACTACCCCCCACAAGATATATGCTCTCCGAAAATGCTCAACTGACATGGATATGAGGAAAAAAACAGCAAATTCCTTAAGTTTTCTGTCAAATTTGACTACAATCCATTACTGAAAAGCCTGGGCACATGCTCTTTCGAACATTTGGGCTCGTAGAAGACGAACTCCTCAGAAACACTTCCCAGGTATTTTGAGCTAAACTGAGGATGTAATTAGAAAGTAGGGGGAAAAAATGAAAAAAAGAAAAAAGGGAGGGGGTGCAAAAAACCAAACAATCTTTCTTCCTGTGCTGACAGTGCCATAAAGCCCAACTATAGATACTGCAACCATTTCAAAGGCAGGAAAGGCTGAGGCCTTCACTGTGCTGTCCACTGGCTTTGAAGTGCCGAAAGCAGCTGCTCCCAGCAGATAGGAACTGTGGTGCTGCTGGAGTTATTTTTTTTCTTCAAAATACACTTTCAAATCTAACAGCTGCGAGTAGAACAAAGTTGAGCTAAAGTATATTTAAAGAAGAAAAAAAAAAAGCCACTAGTTTCTCTCTAAGAGTGTTCTCAGTGGATACTTCAAAAGCAAGTAGCACCAAATCAGATGAAGCTGGAACCAGGAGGGACACATGACAGCTGAAACCAAATACTGCAAGATCCAAAAGTTCCTTTTTACTTTCTTAATGAATTTGAGTGCATCTGAAAAGTTGACAAAGTATTAACTGCAATGGTTTTGTCCAAATTCTTTTTGAAGCAAAAGACAAAGATGAATAAATACCAAGTATCAGGTTATTTGTTGTTAAAAATATCAGGTAAATATCAATATGTAACATATCAGTAGGTCTAATCTGCAGGCAGAGCAATCTTTCAGCCCTACAACCACCAGTCCATATTCACACCAGTAATTGTTTTGAAATCAATATTCAAGGAGTGTTGTGACATCAACCATTCAGATAAAGCAGAGAAGTGAAACCACTTCTCCAAGTGCCTACACTTCCGAAATGTTTCGCAGATTGGAGAACTGGATAACACATCAGTTAATTTGGTTCTTCATCACCAATCTGATTAAAATCATGGGCAACTGAATTGTCTAGGGTGCCATCAGTGCTACCCTTCCCACTCACCATGACACCCAACAAAAAACACATCTGTAGGGCAACTTCCCTTCCCTTTGTGTCTAAATTCCATTTGACAATTAAATTCAGACACTTGAAGAAGAACATCTCAAAGCAATCACTACATTTCTCAGGTAGCTAAAATCTCTACATTTTTGGTTGGGTCTCTATTTCCAGCTGGAAGTCTGCTGGAGGCCTGTCAAAATGTACCCCCACTTCTGATTCACTGCTCTATTTAAACAGTTTAAATCAGCCTGCTCCTCGCCAAGTAACAACCAAAAAAATATGCAGTAAAACAAGGCAAGGAAAATTCTGCTTTAAAAATGGCTTAGAAGTTCTGAAGCATAAATAGAGAGCAGTGCAGAGAAACAGAAGTTGGAAGTACTGAAAGGAAATTTTAAGAGTGGAAGAACTGAGCTCATCCTGCTCCATGGTGGGGCTGGAGGGGCTTCGTGCTGCAGAAAGGGCCTTCCAAAAGAACGTCATTCCCCGTGATAACCCACTGCAATCTGCAGGAAGAGGCACATATTTTTCATACTCACCAACCTTCAAAGAACATTCCAGATGTACAAAGTACAAAGAGAAATAAATTTTTAAAAAGGGCATAAACAGGATTCCACTGAAAATTCTTCTGAGGCTCTCATTGTTTAGCTGTTTAGGGCTGAAACCCTTGGGTTCCAGTGATGTTTCATAAAGCTTAGCTGTTCTTTCTTACAGTAAAAGCAGCTATCCTAAATAAAATAAATGGGAAGCGGTAAACATCTCCATGAAAAATGCTTTCACTGATGTTTACCACAACATTGTTACAGAATAGAGTCACCAAAATTTTTTAACTCTCGTATTAATTTCTTGATTTGTGGGTTTTTTTGACACAGCCTGCAGAAGGTCTGAATATAAGAAGACACATAAAACCAAACCATGACAATATGGACATTATCATTTGCTTTTAGTGTGCAAAATCAGCTAAGTACTTGGCAGAAAATTTTATCTATGGCTTGGTGGATCTTACCATGGTTATTAAAGGAAAATTACCATTTGTAGGTAAGAACAGGAATGTTGTAACTCCTGATACACTGCAGATTAGCATTTATCTCTATAGATCATGCTCCTAAACGTGGGAACAAAATCTGTGAATAAATGCTTACTTTGGACTTTAAAGATGCACTAAAAATTATGAGACCTGTAAAAAAAACCATGAGGCAACTATATCACTAAAATGATGTGAAAATATGATTAAATTAAAAATTCCAGCTTAAGGCAGATGCCCAACTGACCCTGATACTTCCCACTGCCCTCCTTTCGGCATGTCCTTGACACATCAAACTTCCTCACCCTTACTGCACAAATCCCCAGTATCTCTGACTATTTCGGAATCACTAAACACAGGAATCATCATAAGTAACATCATCCAGTTAAGCTGAACACTTGTGAGATGTCCCTCACCCTTCCAGAGGCCACCGCGTCACCTCTGTCAGGTGGTAACGCCAAGTGGTGACGTTGACAGTTCTGAGTGAGGACAGGGAAAATGCTTTGATCTGACCCAACAAATTCCCTTCTGTTCCAAGAGCCATACACAAAACACACCATTGTTCCTCCCCAGCACAGACCAGAGTGTCTCTCAACACCTATCAAAGTGATCTTGTTCCTTAATTCCCTGAAAAAGCCCCTTCCAGATGGACCAGAGCAGGCCTGGCTCCAAAGCCAATCGCGGCGTTTCATCCTCTCACAGCACAGAAGATAAACAGAAATGAAACCACATTTCTCTGGTGGAAATGCAAGCTTAGATCCACACAAGAACAGCGATAAGAGAGAACTTTTATGGATTAACCACCTCATTCCTATAAAGTACTAAAAAAAACCCCTTTCAATCCTTCAGCAGGTGTTACCAGCAAAGGTCAGTTTAATTTCATGACCAAGTACCACCTCGCACCAGTGTTTGGTGGTGCAGCTCCTCAGCTCCCAAGCCTGTATCACGCAGTAATTTCTCTACTTCTACTTTTTCCCCCTTTACACTTCACAGCACTACTGAAAAAAACTTTCTTGTCTCCACCCAAATGTTCCCTGAATATTTCCCAACCCTGAAATTACATTACAAAGAAGAAAATCACGGTCAGTGGGCCAAAACAAGCATTGGTACGAACACTCCCCATGTCAAAAATGATAAAAAGAACAAACCGCTGCTTCTTGACAAGAAGGAAAACAGATAATGCATTAAATAATTTAACCTGGTGATTACAAAAATAGGTGTTGCCACCTGTAAGCCCAGGAAACAATTTGAAAGAGTTGGAGGTACAAGGGATTGTGAAGAGGAAACACAAAGTATTTTCTGTGTAGGTTCCTCCCCCTCCATCCCCATCACAAAACTCTGCATATCTATAAATTGTGTTTTTATAGGAAGGACAGCAGCACATAGTGACCTACAGCTGCAGGAAGGGGTGTCCCTCCTCCCCTCCACCTGGAGGAGCAAAGCAACTGACCTGTTGTTCATATCTTTTCTTGATCTCATCCAACTGCCAGGAGAATTCTTGGGCTTGCTTTTCCCGGAGCAATTTTGATCTCTTTAGATCTGCTTCAACCTGTGCCATCTACATGGGAAAAGAAAGGGAATATTTAATTTTTTTTTAAAAAAAGGCATAGCTTGAAATGTTCTGACATTTCTACAGTTGTTTGTAAACCATCAAAGAGGCAAATATCACTTGTTGAGAATGATAACAACACCATTTGTATGTGGTGAAAATGAATATTCAGTCACTACAGGATTATTAGTCAAGGACATAGTGATCACTGTTATGCCACTCCCTAATTACAATGGATTGGCTAAGTTTTTCACTCAACTGTGGTGAATATCCCATCAAAATTAAGTGAATATTTTCTCTAGACATATTTAAGACTCAAATATATTTCACTTAAAAATTTCTGCCTGTGGAAATTCAAGGGAAATGATGTGCGAGTCAGAGCATAAACTACACATTTAAAGCAAGTTTACATTAAATCAGAAAATAACTTAAAATAACTTAAAAGAGAATTATTTGGCTGCCAGTTAAGTCCTCTGAAGATAGTCATCGCCTATGAATAATGAGTCCCACAGATTCCAGCATGCAGCATCAAGGAAGCAATTTCACAACTCAATTAACAAAGGCTTTTGTATCAAAAGCACAACTGTTAGCCGCACATCAGGCGTGTTTCCAAGGGAATATATGTATATATGTGTAACTCTGCTGCAGTGCACACTCATCAATGACTTTTAGATCTAGATCCCAATATAAGCAGTGAATAAACTGTGTCCCTAAAAAGAGAAAAGAGGTGGAGGGGTCTGGAGGACCAGTGCTGCCACAAGCCCATTTGCTACACAAAAAGAAGAAACCCATGAATTCCTGAACCACAAGCCAAAATCCTGCTTGGCCTAAGGGAGTGCTCAGTGTTCAACAGATGTCTGTGCCAATTGGCCTGGACATCACTCCCCAGCCAGGAAGGAGGAGAAAAGGCAGCACTCAGAGTGGGAAAGGCATTTTATTGCAGAGTACTCCAGCAAGAAAGGAAGGGACTGGAGCAGGAGCAGTTGGCCAAATAGAAAGTGGAAAAAGAGAATAGTGAGGAAGCAGTTCCTGAACCTCACTGCTACTATCTGCCATTAAGAAAAGGGACTGCAATCAATGTTTTATGAATAATTTTCTTCCGGCTCCAAACTTACTCAAATTGCATGTCCATGGCCGTGTTTTACTCAGGTCAATAAAACCCAGAAAATAACAGATCTTGTTACTGCACTAAAGGAGTTTTTTTAAGAGAATGAAAACGTTCTAAAAAGTGAAACAGTAAAAACATATGTAAAGATGCTTTAAATCTACTCGCTTCTGCAGTTTACTGGTTTGGTCACATTCATCTATTTCCAGCAACTGCAACAAAGGTTCTTGATCATTATTTGCCCAACCCAGGAAGCCCCAGACCTAAAATGACATAGTCTATGTATTGTTTCTCTATTTTTTACTTACTACTGGAAAAAATGCAGATCTTGCAGTTAAACACATGCCACCCACCCGCCAGTGGGCATCAGGTGACTCTTAATAACAACAAGCTTGACAAAATAGGAAGCAGATGGCAAAAAAAATGATATTATCATAGAGCCAAACTAATGAATCAAATACTGATTGCAACAACTGAAAATGACCCCATCCTACTCATCTCCATAATTAACTTTATCTCACACCAAAAATGGGTTTAAAGCCCAGTATTTCTAATGCAGATAAAAGGACAGCGTTGCTATGGCTACTGCAGCTGTTGTTTTGTAAGTAATACATCCCACCTCACCACAAAACATGGAATTTTCCAGTATGTTCCAATGTACTGGGGGATTTATCTAAGAGTATGTGGATGCAGAGGAATGAGAAAATCCAAAGCTATGAAGAGAAGGGTTCACCAGTGTTCCTTTGATGTATTTCCTTGGACCTTGGTTCCTGTAGAATAGAACCACTCAATTGTACAATATCATTTAATATTTCTAGATTTTAGCACCCAAGTAGAGACAGAGTACAGCAAAATTTATTTTCAAAATTTCCCAGAATGCAGCACCATTCTGAAAGAAATTCATTGTCATTTTAAAATTACGGTTGACTATGTTTTCCTAATTCTTTTGCACTTTCTTATGTTTTGGACTGGTTTTCTTTGCTGAAGGTTTTTTATGTGAATGAAACTATTATTAGCCTTTCTAGAATTAGACAATATCCCTTTTGGAGCAGAACTAGCATATTATTTTAAGTCATCATGAAGAAATTGCAGGAGGGACACACAGTACAGAAAATGTCAGATTAAAACTGCAGGATTTGTTGTATTGCCCTCGTGGGTCTGGTTTGCTGAAAACATCTTACTTTTATAAGTTTGTTCTTGCCTTTTTTTAAATTTCCAAATTCTATTATTTGCTGTCTGCATGGGTCTTTAAAATATCAGCAGTGAAGATTTCCCAGAAACTTTGAGAACAACAAAAAGGGAATTTCCTCAATCCTAAGGCAGCATCCTCAGCCATCCATTCCAGTCCCAGCCTGCAGCACCCTCCTGTCAGCAGCAAGGTTTGGTCACGGCAGGTGAGGCTGGGACTTGTAATCCAGAATTACAAGCTGGAGTTCCGTCTGGAGAGCTCAACCACACGAGGGAGTTACGGAAATATCCCTTCTCTCGCCTTCTTTTTGATCACCTGTTGCTTGTTCCTCATTTCACTCCTTGGGCTGCTTTTGTAAAGTCCCAGGAGAACAGTTTAATTTTTTTTTTTTTAAAAAAAAAAAAAAGCCACTAAAATCCCTGATTTTCAGGGACAGAAAAATGCATTTTGCCATCCTCTGCACATGACTGCCAGCAGCCACCACGGCTCTGCCTCTGTTTGGGCTCAAACTGATTATAGGAGCTCATTAATGGAAGACAGAGTCGCCCGGAAAAGAGTAGGAAGAGACACACATTTAAGTGGAAAATGACAAGCGTTGTTCCATAGGGTGTATAAACTAACACTTTATACTCTCACTCCTGAAAAATCCCTAATCAGTATCATAACTGCGGATATCTTTATAACAATGACAATTCTGGCTTTGTTAGAAAGATGAAACACCCGCCACCATCCCTTTCTGACTTGCTGCAAAGACACTACATTGTGAAAGATTTTGATGTAGCACTCTCAAGTGGAGCATGTTTCTGGCATTATAAGATCAGAATCCGCTATCCCACTGTGCCAGAGTTTCAGAAAGGCTGGCATTGTGACCTCCTCACCCGCTGTTTCATTTCAGCAGAGTCTTTCTCTGAGTTCAGCTCCACCTGCCGCTTAAACTCCTCCAGGGCAGCGCCTGCCTGCTGGGCCTGCAGCCTCTGTACCTCCGTCACCCGCCTCAGCTGCTCCTCCTTCTCCCTAGAAAGTCACAGAAAATTTTCAGAGTTCAAGTATCAAATAAAAGAACAAGTGTGCTGGTGTAAAAGAGAGGCCTTTAACCCGATCAGTTTAAAATAGTATTCAGATTTCAATTTCCTGTCCCAGCTTCTGCCCAACTTCCCTTTGCAGGCTTTGAAGAAGGCGATGGAAGGCCGGAGTTATTTTCGCTTTCTCTGATTGAATTTCGCACACCCAAACACAGCGTCCACAGCTCACAACAAAACCTCCACCTTCAAAGTCTGTGTTCACTTCAATGGCTCACTACCCACTGTAGGACCTCCTTTATTAAGCTCATCTTTAAATGAGATCTAATTAATAAATTTAACAATAATAACAATAATAATTAACAATAAACTAGATTTCATTAAATTAGATTGAACACCCCCCAACACTTAAACAAACTCTTTTTAGCATGATTGCCTTTTGAGATTTAAAAAAAATCCAAACAAAAAAATTATCCCAGCGCCCCCTTTGCTGAGACAAGGTGCAGGATTATTCCCTGCTTGTCATATATCAAAATGCAAAGAGGGGTAATGCGTGACACGTGGTTCCTTCTTAATCTATTAGAAACCCGTAATGCTGTGATGTCTATTCAGCCTTTACAGTAATGACAGATGTTAAATCTCTCTGCAAAGATATTTCATATGAACAGCCTACACTATTTGACATATGAAACCTGATACATCTATACACATCAGGCTGGGTTTCTTCAGACTTGATGGTATATCAATACTAATGCTTCTGTAATATTTGATGCACATTCACATATATACAGACACATGAAAAGATAGAGACATTCACCATATTGACGCAACACAGACCAAAATTCAGGTAACTTACAAATATTTCAGAAATTTGGATGTGATTCTTCAAATATTACTAACTTTTATTAACTTGTTGCTGATTTTGTTATTAACTTAGCATTATTAACCTTTTGTGACACGTTTCTACTCCCACAGGTCAGAGGGGTTGCCTGACTTTGTGTTAAGACACTGGAGAACACGATGGTGGCATCGAGGGACAAAGCTGGCTCCACCCACAGCTTGTAACAGAAGACACATTCAAACAGACCTGGGGCTGACATTTTCATTTTCCAGGCAGAGGAAGTACCTCATGATAAATTTCCCATTTTGACAGAAATTATTTCCATATAAAACAAAGAATCTGACACATAAGAGATGGAAAAGCCCGGTTAATTCATCTTGTCTGTCACCTTGCCAGCACTGGAGGAGCTGCTGCAGCACTGAGCAAGCCTTTCAGAAAGGTCAGGAAGCTGCCAAGCCCAAAGTTACAGTATTCACATCCTCTTCTGTGGTTTTCAGACCAGACTGTGACAATGGGACAAAGAACATAATCCTACATCTTCACAAAGTGGCTGTTTGCAGTGGAGGAGAGCAGGGTAATTCCAATAGCAAAGAGATCAAAGAAATGCCACAAGCCCTGAGTCAGTATATTGCTGTTTACTTTTAGAGGTTTTTTTTCATGATGCGTATTTTAAAATAAGTAGATTTTATTTTGGTGCCACATTCACAGTTGATGGAATAATTGAGAATAGGGAGATGGCTCTTTTCCTTACAGAAAAAGGAAAATACCTTTCTTACCCAGCAGAAACTGGAGGAAAACAGAACAAAATCCTGTATCACAGCTTTGATAATGATTGTTTTGGGGTTTTGGGTTTGTGTTCTTAGAAGACCTGTGTAAATTATCTTCAAATTTGCTGAAGAGCATCCATCACCCCTGCAGACATTCTTTACTTCTACAGCCTCATCGATTCCATTTCCTACACTCATTTGGGGGTGAAGCACATCTGTGTTAATCTCTGCTACCACGTTCCCCACTCATTTATGAGACAATAAAAATTACACAGCAAAAAAACATCACTACCAAAATCGACATTTTTTTTCCCCATCTAAATTTAAGTGGCAAAATACCATTTAGGATTTCCATTTCTTCTGCAGAGGACCTAAAATATCTAAATTGCAAGTACAAAACTGTTACAGCGGGGATACTGTAACACGCATATATCAAACGGGGAGTCCCGTGGAAAAGGAAATATATATGGACAGATTCTTGCTAGCTGTTTCAGAAATGCCTCTCCCAGGGCTACACAGCGGGGGAGGGACCCCAACACAAAACTCCTCCACCCTTCCTCAGAACAGGCACATCAGTGGCACCCCCAGAGCTCAAAGTGACAGGAGCTGATGGGTCAGTTATCCATCAGCTCCTGCTGTTTGGCTCAGTTATCCCCCAAATCCCACGTTTCAGGGAGCTGCTGAATACAGGTATTTTTAATTTAACAGCTGCTTGACACAGAATTACATCACTCCCCTCTCCAACAACAAAATCTACCTCAGAAAGAAGAATATGCAAGAGCTCCATCCACATCTGTTACCTTGGAGAGACCATGGAGAGGGGAAAACCTCCACTTCTCCTCCCAAAGATCCATAATTCAGCAATGGGCACTGGATAACAAATCTCTCTCCCTGCAAAACACATCTAACAATTCCACTCCACACTGGAAACAAAACCAAAAAATCGAAGCTTGTTCAAACACATCCACACTCCCAAGTGTCACGAGACACCGGGACAACAGCTTTGGTCCAGTCAGATGGAAACACAAAAATCTAAACATAAAAGGACAAGATATCAGTCCTCGTGCTCTTAGCAAGGCTCCAAATTTATGCATCTTCTTCCTTCAGAAGATATTTTTAGTTTGAAACATTATGATGTAGACTTTTAGGAATGTGGTTTTATGCACCTTCCTTTCTTTTAAGGACTTAATCCCATGAATAAATGCAACATCTCATTATAAGCAGGAAAAAACCTTCATTTTTAAGGATGTGGGTGCCAGCACTCTCTATTTTTTGTGCAGTTCAGATTTGTACAGAAGCTTAGAAAACCTGTACAACAATGGCCCTCGGTTCACAAATATAAGAAAAGCTTCACTTTTTTTCCCAAGACACTGAGCAATGTGCCTTGCATGAAGCGCTAAAATATTCACTTTGAAGATTATTTTTTTCAGTTGGACTAGTTGTGGGGCCCAATACAATACAATTACATCACTTAAATCCCCTAAAGCTGAGCCGGCTTGAATATAAAAACAGGGTGAATTTACTCTTTGCCCCCAGTTTAAAAAGCAGCAAATTCCTTTTGTTTCAGTGTATAAAGGACAAGGCAACAGAATTAGTAATCTTACATGGCACAAACCATCTCAGGGAAAGTTGACTGTGAAGTCCAGAATTTCAATTTCAGAAATCAGCACCCTGAAGTGCACTGATAAATGGGAAATACAAACAACTTACATGCTTCCTCTTCGTGCTTAATCATAAATATTTGTCTTGCTCTGTAAAATGGCTTCCAAGAGGTAACAACTAAACACAGTGAGACTTCACAGCACTGCAAGTCACGTTAACGAAACACGGGGCAATGCAGAGGTTAACAGGAGAGGTTAATTAAACTTGGGATGTCCCAACAAATGTTGGATGAACCAACACGTTCCTGCAGGGTTCCCACCATTCCCTGAAGAACTGCAAGGGCTCACCAACAGCACAAGGAGCAGGAGATGCACCTGGCTGGGTCTCAGCCTCATCAACAAATTGAAACCCTTTAGACAAGAAGTGCCAGCACACACTGAACTCAACGTGGACCTGCATGGCTGCACAGGGACAGTTTCACATCCCAGGAGCAAATCGACACCCAAGCTCCCTGTGTGTAGTTTAGAGAGCTTTTCAGTGACATGGAAAATAATAATAAACTCCTCATGTTTTCCTATAAAATTATACCAGGCCTTAATTCACAAATAGGCAAATTCTTCTCCAGATTTTCAAAACCTGCTGGCAGCACAGCCCATTGAATCCCAACTGTACTGGAGAACTGAAGCAGAGCAAGGAAGTTCTGTAAGGATGTATTTTGCTACTGAATAAGCTTCTGAGACTTAGATTCTGATGGACTCCACAAGAGGGAGAGGCTCCATCCCTTGTCTAACTCTCCCAGGTTGTTACAACTCCAGGTTTATGCCTGTAGATAAACATGAATCTCAGAATCCTAGAATGTCTCGAGCTGGAAGGGACCCATAAGGATCGCTGAGTCCAACTCCCTGCTTCTCACAGGGCTACTCAAAACTAAATCATATGACTAAGAGAACGCTGAGGTATGGGAAAAGCAGAGTCATGGCTGAGCCTCCAGCCCCACTGATGATGCTGAGATCCTGCTGGGAAAGGCCAGGCTGTCCTGCCATTCCCCAGAGATCCCGCATTACACATACTCTCATGCTATGTATTCAGATTTGCTGTACTCACACAAGTCTTTGCCCATTCCTTCCTCCCCCAAATATTACTACTTATGAGGGAAAATTGCTTTGCTATCCACCAAACTGCAAACTATTCACTTGCTGGAAGGCAGCTGAAGAAGGATATTGCTGTATCTACACAGCCTTCCTTTTTATTTAATGACACAAGAAATAAAAAATTGACTCTCACTAACGTGTTGAAACAAAATCAGTAATCACCATTTATATAATTCATTTAGATTCAAAAATACCTTAAAAACCCCTATATAAACACATTTCCAAAGGAGAGCACAACTTCTTACATAATACACAGTGAACTGTGTAGCTGAAAACACAACCTGCATCAAAACATACCCAAATTTCCCATGCAAACCAAAATTCAGGAATTTCACCGTAGTATCTTCAGTGTCTACAGATAAGAGGACCTATCCAATGTATAGACACATACATTTGACTTTATAAAGGGAAATTTAAGCAGACCCACAATCCTGCTCCTGATCCCAGAGTCCCTCACATGGAGGTGCCCTGGTACCATCAGGACTCCACAAAATCGCAGCAGTTTAATTAATTAATTAAATTTACAGCCAAATGCAAGACCCATGCTACCACTTTTTAGTGCCACGACCATTAAAAACTACTCCCTGCAACATTCTAGAATGCAGATATTCCACGACATAAATAATGTATTCAGGCCTAAAGTACCACGTATCTGTAAAAAAAGGGGTTAATGGGTTAGCTAATTGTTACAGAAGAATGCTTCAGCAGTAATGCCATGTCTGTGATATACACAAAAATCAATTTTGCTTTTCCTGCTCTCCTGTTTTTAACACACAGTGACAGCCCAGTAGCAGCTTTGGGCCTAACTGCATCCATCTCATCTGTGCTTGGAGCATCCTTCCGCACGGGCTGTGATTCCCACAAACAACCAGGAACAACGAGGGCTTTCCTACCATGCCAGCCCCAAACATATGGAATATGTGCAGAACACTTCTTCTTTCTGGTGTGGAGAGGAAGAAAGACAGTGTGAAGTCATTCAAGCGGAATGATAACTAAACCAAAGCCAGATCAAAGGAGCGAAGAAGAAAGACTGAAATGTGAAGCTGAAATATTTATTGCCGTCAAAACATCATCCCTATCCTGTCCCTGGGCACTGTAATATTTCGGAGTTGTTAGAAAGCATTCTAACTTGCTTCATCATTTCGAAGAAATAAAGCCAAAAATATAGAGCCAAGAAATAAATACAAAGCGTTCCCCAATTTTAATAGTAAGATGAGCTTGTCTTTATGAGAAAAAGCACAAATCCACTTATAAATTGTTCACAGTTTGCATAATTTGAGATGTTAACATCAAAAAGCTGGGCTGCATTCCTTCAAGTAAGCTCCAACAAGGGAAGATATTTACAATACAATTATTGTTTTAAAATTTATACTTATGTTTTAAATAAATCATGAGATAACATTAACAAACTAAACCACTCCTTAAAGCCGTTAATGAATTTAGAGTAAATAATACTCCACATGTGTAGTATCACACTGAAATAAGAATAATGCATTACATTCAAAATTAACGGCTTGCAAATTAAGTAGACATCGGTTAAACACACTAATTATTATTATAACTATTTCTCATTACAATAATGACAGGGCACTGTTGTGCTAGGTGCTATGCAAACAGAATAAAACAGCAACTGCCAAATGATGAATGTGATGTGGGTTAAAAGGCTGGGCAAGTGCTGTAAATGTGGCTGGAAGGGAAAACGTTGTAATTTTGCTCCAGCCTGCAGAAACTGTCTCCAAGATTTAGATGCACCACATATATAAAGACCACGGAGGCTCAGCTATCAAGGGAGGAGGATTAGAACAGAGATTAATAGTCACGGCTTTCCCATGCTGAGACCACGGCTAAACCTCACCAAGGACAACACGGAGGGGAGAATTAGAGAGACAGGTGTAGATAATGGCTTAGAAAAAGGGAGACAAGTCTGTAATTAAAAGGTGGACCAGAAAGTCAGCACAGACAGCAAACAGATTCATGAGATACCCAGAGAAGAGGTGCAAAGAAGGCAAAGATGGAGATCAGAGAACAGGGCTGTGGCACTGAGAGCTGGGGAGCGAATAAAATAAACCATCTGGAGGACAAACTATATGAGAAATCACCAGGCACAGGACAGAGCCAGGCAAGGAGAATCACTTAACACTAACAAAGCACAGTCCATGGTGTGTGAAGAGTGACAGAGCCAACAGTGGTTGGCAAACCAAAGATGCCAAGGAGGAACTGCCAGGATTAAGACTGTTAAGGAGGTACAAGGGCACAGAATTCATCCTGTCATTCTACTGACTTAAGGTAACTGTTTTTATGGTTAAAATATTTGTATAGTTCAGGATTCACAGTAATAATATTCATGTTGTAGTAGATAATAAAGATAATTAATTCTGGGGAACCATGAGTGTCTACTTGGCTCATCGGTTTCTTCTTTCCAAGAGGACATGGATTGTCACAATTTTCCTTAAAAGTACTGTTTGAGTTACTAACTTCAACTCCTCAGTGAAGGTTGGTTGTATTGCTGCTGAAGCTGAAGGAAAGTTGTACAAAGTACATAAAAAGTAAAAGCAAAATTAAGATTATCAAATGTAACTGAAGTCAAGTGATCAGAATCATCAAGCAACAACAAGGAACACAGTTTTTCCTTGTACTACTTTGGAGATGGTTTCTAAGTGATCCAAAGGAGGTGACAGCCTGAAACATTTCATGCTTTTTAACAATCAGTAATTGAATTCAATCATCTGTAAGACTTTCTTTAGCCAACTAAAAGCTTTTCTCATTTCATCAATGTTTTGGGCATTGTATAATCTTGAAATATAGCCCACCAAATCTGAAAAATACACTGATGTGAGAGGGAAGCCTTTTGGAATAACAAGGGAACAATTCTGACATTAGTGGTGATTAATTGTATACACATTTAGTCAATGCAACTGTTATAACCCTTAACTACATTAATTAATAGAACAGCAATTTACAGCAATGAGTTAAGTGCTATAGCATGATAGAACAATGCTCTTCACCTCACAAGGCAATACTTCCCATTTCATAAGCTGTGTGTCATATCAAACCATTTTCATAGCTGTTATCACTAAAAAGATGTCATGTGATATCTCTATAACCATCTCTTGAGGGACATAACAGTCCCAGAGCCAAGGATTAAAAATCAACTGTTAGATTTTTTTTTGTACAACTGGAGCTTTCCTTTCAATACATATTTCATTATTGCCAGTAGGTCTCCAGAGAAACGCGGGGGAAAGAAAATGAAAGGCTGTAAATAGTTAATAGAACACTTTATTTTTGCTTTTAAGTGAGACTATTAAACAAAGCTACCACATTTTTGAGCCCTCTGTTCATGCTCCACGTTGTGGCCCCTAGAGCAAGGGTTAGGGAATGTTTACAATATGCTGGAAACTTTGACTGGGTTTGCTCTAAAAGGTTTCAGATGCTCAAGCACAGCACCAAGCGGAGAACAGCTGCTTGGTTTTCCACTGATTCTTAGAGGAGAAAAAAAACCCAAAAACCAAACCAAAACCCACCCTACCAAAAAAACACACACGGCCCTGTTTTAAGGAGTAAAACTATATCCCAACTCCTCAGCCACATCACATTACCACTGTTTTTAAATCACGGACTTGGCTTTTTTCATCATATTGCAACTGCTGTACCAAGACAACCCTGAACATTTTAATAAAAGATAATGATGAACACAATGAACATGGGTATAAACTCTTAACAATGTTCTTTTATTGCAACACTAGGAATTAAAGACAATGCCTGCTCATATTCCTTTAATTATTTACAGCTTTAAATAGTAATAGCTTTTCCATTCTGACAAGAATTCTCTCCACACACAAATACTTCATTTTCAAGGAAAAATGGAATTAACTGCAGGAAAACAGCTACACTTAAGCAATTACCCTAAAAAAATTAACAACAACAACAAGCAATTACTCAGAATCTGGATTCAACTTAGAGGAGCAAGAAAGGAAAAAAGGACTAAAAAATTAACTTGTGGTTAAAGCTATCACTCCCTTTATTTATTTATTATTGCATTGATGATTCTCAGGCTATTGTGTTTTGCTGTGTGCAGTGGCATTTCTGACGCGCACCACTTCAAGAAGCCCATACAAGAGGATTTGAAGGAGCAGCTGTTTAAATATAAAGTTCTCAAAGGGCTTGGTAGAATCAAATTCTCAAGATCCACTGTAAATCACAGCTTTTTTTCAAAATACAACTTCTGTATATTTTGAAAAGCCCAAATTTCACTTCTTTTCAAAATGTTGGGGTCTAACAATTATGCAAATGTAAATTGCAAACAAATTTAATTATTTCCACTGCTATTTATTCTACCTCCTTCTGCCAGCTCTCTTCACATGTTTATTTTTCCTTGCCTTCATCTGATTCCCTTTTTATTGGGTCAGCAGCAGATTGTTCACCATTTATTCCTCTCAAATCTATGTCCCCTCACTTCTTTTACACTGTTCCTTTTGTGGTATTACAGAGAGAAGAAAAGTTAAATAAACATCATGGGAATTTTGCAAGATACAAGCAATCCTAAAGACTAGAAGATCCTTACATAAAACTTCCTGTGCTGAAGTTTGATGCATTTTTGGGTACTTTTGAACAAAGCAAGAAGAGCTTTTCAAATCAAACGAACCCAAGTCTTCTCTTTGTGTGTCAAAGGGAACCATACAATGAAAAATGAGTCATTACTCAGCCGCAGCTGTAGGAAAAGATTCTGCAAAGGACCAGTTCACCCTGTGCCCATTTTTGTCTTGTCACCATTTCACCAGAGCAGGTGAACTGGGAAACCCCAGGCAGAAGGAGCAGCTGCTGGAGGCACCCAGGCAGACTCAGAACAACAGCAAAACCTTAATAAAATACTCAGGGCAGCATGAAAACAGGATCTCATAAACTCAGATCATCCCACTGCACCAGAGCCCAGAGCAGACAGGGGCCTTGTGGAAATAAAATCAAGAGAAAAAGGGAATTTACTGATCTCCAGTGTCGCTGCTGTCCAGGAATTCCCTGTGCCAGGGACCCAGCCTGAGGCTCCACAACAGTTCTAATTTCATTTTAAATTCTGCTTTTAGCAAGGGTGATATCAAAGCCATGCTCTGAAGGCTTTACAGGTATCAATACCGAGTTTGATACCACAAGGGAAGCCTGAGAATAGCTCCAACTCCATGGATCTGGATCAATGTCAGGTAAGGAATGACCCAGAACAACCAAATGACAAGCAAACCAGTCCAGGAGATGACAAGTGAAGCCTTTTGAATAAAGAAATGACTGAGGTTTCAAGAAGAGTAACTGGTACCAATAAAAAAGCATTTCCTTCCCTAAAGAGCATTTCTTCCACCTTGATTTAGGAAATACGAGTGCAAACACATTTTTATCAGGTATTTTCTGTGAGGCAAAACCTTGTAGCAGAAATAACTGTGCTGTACACAAAAATTGAAATTTAAAATGTAAGTTAGTACTGCTGAACACCTGACAAAATCCCTACAAATAGCAGCCCAGCACAGGGAAGCAGAGAGCATTGCTCTCACACTGGAATGACGAAAAGCAGTGGAAAAAGGTTTTTTAAGTCTACAGTGAGGCAACTCCATGGCACCACCTCCAACAAGAAATCAACTTCTTCTCCTTGACTCCCATGTCAGAAACCACGTGTATGTACACAAGGATATATGAGAAAAGAAAAGCAAATCGTTTTCATTTCTGTGTTTTACTGAACACCTGCAGGCGCCCCCTTCACACCATCTCATGGTTGGGAAGATTTGGTCTGCCACCTAAACCAAATCCCAGAATACTGTGAGAGCTGTCTGCGAGTGCTTTAGAAACTACTGCGAAACTATTGTGAAAATCTGCTAATAGACAGAAGTTGCTTTGCTGGTTTCTAGAAAGTTTAGGAGTTTAGCCCCTCTTTCTTCCCCAGAAGAATTTTAAACAAGTTCAGACAAGGGGTAGAGAAGCCATGGAAAAAAAGACGTGTTGGTAACTCCTTATGTAAACAAATAATTTTATTAAGTGACTCAGAATAAAGCAGCTGCTCAGCATTTGCTCTGTATCATCCCCACTTACGAAGTGCTGAGATTTGGCTCCATAGACAGACTTGAAAAAAAAAGAGGCAAAGAGTGAGAGGGAGAAGGCTGTGGAGCACTGGAGAGGAGATGTGCAGGCATCCCTTGACACTGCAGTGTTTAACTACAGCTTCTGTACAGGGGGAGTTTCGTTTCATTTCATTTCATTTCGTTTCATTTCATTTCATTTCATTTTTCTCCTAATGTGACCTCTTAAAATTTGTTTCCTTCAACCACACTACAGAACTAAAGAACAAGAACTCAGGAAATCTGTATTTCAGGAGCACATGAAAATGTTATTTGTGCATGAGGCAAGCAAAGCAAAAAGCATTAAATCAGATCCCATAATAATCCCCAGTACATGAGAACTGTCACAACTGTTATCCTGAAGAAACCAATGTAGTCTGCACTTCCATGAAGGTGACAGATGATCACAGCCTCAAACTATTCAGTATGTTTATAATTTAGTCCAAAATCTCTCAGTTTCGAGATCGACCAACTTTATATGTCTATGCAGCCACAAAGGTGCTATTCCCTGTCCCTGGAAGTGCCCAAGGCCAGGCTGGACAGGGCTTGGAGAAACCTGGGATAGTGGAAGGTGTCCCTGCCCATGGCAGGGGGTGGGATGGGATGAGTGTAAGAGCCCTTCCAACCCAAACCATTCTGGAATTCTCTGATAACTCCAGAATGGAAGTGGCAAAACCAAACCACCTCTAAACTGAGCTGGTATCGTGGTTGTGGTGTTGTGTAATCTTCAATAAAATGGAGAATATTTCCCTA
>NW_008239321.1:628643-652164 GCF_000691975.1 Corvus brachyrhynchos | reverse complement strand
TAGTCCTCATAGTAAACTAAAAGTATCAAAGAATCTGCTACCAAAATACTAGCAGAGGCAAAATAAATATATTGAATGAATAAGCATCCAAATTCCACAGAACAAGACACAAGAGATGATGCTGAGAGCTCTTTAACAATATTGCAAAAAGTCAGCAAGACCTTTTCTTTCTCTTCCATGCAATTTCTTCAGCAGCAAATGGGTACAGATTTTTTCTCTCATTTATCTTCTGTTTCATTGTACTCAGTTTGTACTGTGACAAATTCTATACCTCTATTTCCTACTGCTCTGCTCACTGTGAGAGATAAGAACAGCAGAGATTTAGCCTATTTGCAACCCACTCTCCTAACACATTTTCTGCAACCAAAGCACAGGGATTAGAGAAACAACCTTTCCCCCCAAGTAATTACAGAGAAGCTTTTCAAGAAAACTTTGTTCTTATAGAAATGCCATTTAAAGGACATTCTAGAAAAGCCCTTGGAGCACTTCTTAGAGTGACTTTTGCTATTAGGCAATGCCTGTGACATGCACTGCAAAAGTAAATATAAATTTTATATCCACAAGTCACCACCACGAGTCAGGAGCGTTGGAGCAATCCTTTTGCAAAAGGTTTGCTTTTGACAGCCATTTCTACCATGAACTTCAGAAGAAGAAAAAAAACCTTATGTAAACTATGTAAACCCTTATTCTGTATTGAAACCGTGGCAATACTATTTTTTTTTTTATTTTTGAAGTGAAAGATACTTTTGGAAATGTGGATTTTACTATTCCACACAATGTCTCAAATCACTTTCATTCTGCATCAGTGTGGATACATTTGAAACAGCAGTAGCACTGTTTGCTGTCACAGCACTGGAAAAATAATGATAATAATAACAAAAATGCCTCTAAAATGCCTGCCACTTCCCTTTCTGTGTGCTTGCAGCTCACCAGCTACTCAAGATATAAACCTGTGGCCATTTCAGAATCAAACTGCATTCAGATCAAAGTAGTTTGTGAGAAATCACTGATGCACCTACTGGGTTCTGAGTTGCAATTCCACAAGGCATCGTTTCTGTTGAAGATGCTGAACTGTATTTTCACCCACCTCATGCAAGACAAGGTTGTTAAGATTTACTGTGTCTGCCTTAGTGTGGAGTTATTTAATTTCATTCAGCAAGTAGTTAAAGAAATTCACCAAAATGAAGCATTTTTACATAAGATATTGGCTCTTATGAATTCATATTAATAGCAAGGGATTGTTAAAAAGACTTATTTTTGCAGCAAAATCCATAAGGAAGCCATCCACTTCTGCCACAATAAATATCACTGCTCCTTATCTATTACCTACATGCATACCATATAAAGACACATATATGAAAAATCTTAATATTGTCCAGAAACACTGGTGCTAAATCAGTGGCTTGAATTGCAGAAAGCCCTGCAGGATTGACAGCTCCTCTGTCCTGGGCATGTGAGTCTGTTCCAACCCTGCTCAGAAAGGTCAGACCCAGAGGTGAAATCCCAACCAGCAGAATATGAGCTGGGCCCAGACTAGGGCACTGCATTTCGGCAAATATCATCTTTTTAGCATCACCAATCCACCCTCAGGAATCTGCCAACTTCTGTCTCCATCCAGACAAAACCACACTTGAAAGCTAATTTTTATTTCTATTCAGTTACAGAATCATCACTTATTAGCATTATTAATTCCATCATTAATCTTAAAATTAACCCCAAATCCCTGCTATAAAACAACCAAAAGAGCAGTAGTGTAGAGTTCTAGTAAAGAGCAAAATCTGCAAAATTAAAACATTTTCCATTTCAAGTGGGAGAGGTATATATGATTTAATATTAGAAATCTCTACATTATTTTCAACACCCTCAATCAAAGAAAACAAAATGAAAAGAAAAAGCATAAGAGAAACAGAGTGCCATAGGACATGGAAGTGACTCCACAGTATCACAGAATATTCCCAGTTGGAAGGGACCCACAGGAGTGGAAGCAATTTGTACCAGAAGACATTTTGAAAACCATAGAGAAATAGGTTATTAATCACTTGCTGTGGGGGAAATAGCAGGTGATTTTTAGCCTGTTGAACAGTCCCCAGGGGTTTTCAATCCCAGGAGCTGACCCATCCCCAGTTTTGGCCAAAGGATTCACTCACAGGAAGCACAAGGCTGGGAGTGAGCTCTGCCAACACTGTCATAGTTTGTGGCCCCTGAAGCATCACCAGCACTTCAGGCTCTTAAAACTTGAGTCTTTCAAATCCTTACTCCAACTCCAACCTAAACCTAAGCTTAAATACAGCCAGGGTACATCTCAAATAACTGAGGACATCCTCAGTTCTGTTCAAGAGCTCCTCAGCTGTGCTGCTCAAGTTCCAAATCCCCAGCACCTCATAGATCGTGCCTGGAGAGAGTTTCCTCTGCACCCACGTGGGGATCAACCCTGAGCAGCCACTGGGCTGCAAAGTCAGACTGGTTTTATTAACATAAGTAAGTGCAAACTGACATATTATTTGAAAGATGTGGAAGAAAATTAATGCAACTTCATTATCAACAAATCAGATGGTAAAATACGAAAAGATTAAGTGCAGCTGATAACAATTCAATCTCCCCAAAATTATAAATAACAGTCAGCCTAAAGAATTTAAAGATTAAAAGCTGGAGTTTTTATTAATGTCTGCAGTGATTTAAGATAGTCTCTATTTATGCCAAATACCTCAGAGATTATAGAAAGAAATACAGACTTCAGCCCTGTCACTTTTATGGAATAAAAGTATCTTTACTTGCCTCTCCCAGCCTAGATAAGGTACATTGTGATATTAAACTGAATACTTTTAGCAAATAACTTCTGGTTTGTTTCAGAATAATCTGTTTTCCCTAGAAATTACTTCCACAGCTTTGAATTTAAACTGGATTAACACATGGGAATAATACTGTACATAATCAAAAATGGAAGGAGCATAGCAAGCGTTGATCTTGTCCTACGTGCATCTGCTGTACATAAACCACCCCCCTGCTCAGAAAACATCAAACTTGGTTCAGGTTCAGCCTGATTAGCTTTTCGTGGACAAAGTCAGCAAAAAACCCTGTTCCAAGTTAGTTAATGAAAACTGTTTGCTACAGAGCACTTCTCCCAGCCTTAGATCCATGTGAAGAACAAGTATTCACGCAAAGAAGAGTTGTAACAAAGAGGAAAAGTCCACATTAGAGTTGTAATATGTGAATATTAAAAATAAGATATAAAATCAGAAGCATCATATACTAAATTAAGGTAAAATATGATCTCAATAAATACATCTTTCAAAATTATTCCCTTTTCTAGAAGAGCCCAAAGCAACAAGTCTTTAGTTGTGATTATTTGCTTTCTATGAATCCACTCTGAATTGAACCTTGGCCGATTTATTTCAGAGGACAAGGCCAGCTGACAGCATTAACCTCAATTCTATTTTATTCCCACCCCTTAAAAGTCAACAAATTTGGATGAGTTGGTTCTTGCTTTAGTTTCTATCATTTTTCTTTCTGATTAGAACCCTGAAGATGCAGCTTTAAAACAGGAGAAAAACTATAGGAGGGCAGTTAGATGAGATAAATCATAAGTTTATTTCATAAATAAATAAATATTAATAAATAAATATTCATAATAAATACCAGGGGTGGTTCAACAATTATTCCATATTCACTTACTTCAGAGCCTGTTCCAGGTGGTGAATTTTCTTTTGAGCATTCCCTCTTTCTTTATCCAGATCATTCTGAATGCCATGAATCTGCCATTTAAGGAAAAAAACACCATGTATTTTAACCAAAACAGTGTCTGAGTTAAAAATAAATCATTGTTATTTTTAATTCTAAAAACTATTCATTTATATATTCTTTTTCCACTGATGCAGACAACCACCCATAGATTTCTAAAATTATGTGAAATGCAAAAGCAGAGATTAACAGAGAGATTAAGTATGAGAACGCAGCCAATGAGCTATTCTCCTTCTCAAAGTGAATATTATTCTCTAGAATAAAGAAATATCAGTAATTACATAAAAAAGGAACTAGGTTTTCTTTAGGTAAGTAGAGAAAAGCAGATAGGAATATGCCTAAAATGGAGCTCTAGGGCGCAGAGCTCCTGCTCACCTATTTGTGACCACCAAAGGGAATCACTTTTGATCAATTCTTACAAGAAAAAATATCAAACATAAATATCTTACATAAACATCCTAAAGAATAAAAATAGTAGAAGAATTACTAATAATAATCCTAAAAATAGTTACAAAAACCTTTGAATTTGGCAACCTCCCAGGCGTGGTCCAAACCATGAGTTTCTGTAATGTTTTTTGCCAAGAGCAGGTTAAGTACAAGGGTTTGCATATAATACAAGAGTTGTATTGCTTTAGAACTGCTCAAGGAACAACGTGGGGATGGGACATACAGGAAATCCTTTATCCACCTACAGTCATTTGTAATGTTGCAGGCTGTTAAGACACTACAATAAAGAAAAAAGTGTGTAGGCCAATGAAAAAACAAATTCAGAGATTCTCTGCTGGGAGCAGTTCCATGAAGGTGCTCACTCCAGGAACACTTGGTTTCCAAGAGCCTCCAAATCCATGAGCTGTCTAGTAGAGAATGAAGAAGCTATTGCCAAACTTGGTAAAATTCTACGTATTTAACAGGTGGCTTGTGAATGGCTCTCAGGAATAATCTGTCACTCTTGTGATGCTGAGCTGAATGTTTGGAAAACAAGCAGTAGACTATTTATAAAAAGCAGGTGTTTCCTTGGCTTGTAAAGCCATTTAGCCTAACTGGTTCCTGATTCAGCAGATAAGCACATTTAATCAAACAGTGACATTTAAGGTTACTACCTATGATTTGTTTGATGTTTAGGCATCCTCAGAGGCAACAGCCACTGCAGACTCATAAGGATTATTAGATAATGGGTAGGTTTTTAAGTGAACAGATTGCAGCAGAGACTTCACGATTCCTTTACTTGTTTTAGTATTTTATGGGCCAATCCATCCTGGTTTATGGATTTATATCCAGAGATTATTCACAGGTATTTTTCTCCTCGTCCTTTCTCAAAGATTTCATTTTGAAAACAGTTACACCAGAATTCATGAACAAACTGCTGTCAAGTTATCTATAAAAAGAAAGGCTCTGCTTCCTTGTTTATTGATGCAGAATTCCAGCCTCCCTCCCTGGGCTCACTGCTGTGGAGGCACTCCTGACATGCCCTCAGCCCATACTAAGGAGCTTTCTCCCAAAAGATCCTCAAACCTCAGTCAAACTGTGCCAATATATTTTTTAATTTGGCCTGCAAATTACTCCAATCCTGGATTTTTCTTGAGTTCAACATTCATAACACCCATGACTTGACTAAAAAGATGAATGTAGGCTAGGTTTAAACCAAGGCAGATCGTGGAACAAAGAATGTTTTGACTTCAAGTCAGCAGAAGGGACTAACTCAAACCAAAACCTCACTACAATTCATGTCACAAGTGCTATTACCAAGTGACAAGTAGCTCGGATCACAATCCATTATCTTATGTTATAAATTTGCCACATTTGGAAATGACATGTTTGAGTAACACATCCTTTCAATTAAACAGGCATCTAAGGCACCCTCTGGCTGCACATGAGTTGCACATACAATGTCACTAAAATTGAAGTTTAATTTGAAGCCTATTGATGTTTCAAGTCTAAAAGAGCAGGCAGTATTTGCAAAGTGCTTTAAGATGAAGTGTTTTTGATGAAAATTACATTTTTTACTTTAAGTTTCTGATGTAAAAACAATGCATGTTGACAATATATAGAGAACACATGGAGAGGGATGGAATAGAGACATGCTGGGGGAAAAGGAGTATGGGAGAGCACATGAACACTGCCAACAGGTCAGGCCAGGTTTCATTCAGTTCATTATCTTTTCAATAACAGCAGCTGCCATCAGCTGCCACCCCAAGCAGTGCACACACAGAGGACAGGCTTCCAGGAGCACTTCTTTGGGAATGCCTTCCCAGCCTCCATCACTTGGCAACGGGTTCCTAAAATCAGAGGCGATATCCCTATCCTTAAACAGCTGTGCTTAAAATACTCCTTGAATTTGTCCAATTATTCTTCCAAACCTTGTGAAGTGCTTGGATTCCCAAATTTACTATTTTGGAGGGTTTCAAAATTTAAACCTTTAAGTCATGTACAGAACAAAACTGGAGCTGTGCAGAAGATGGTAAATTTTCCTGGAAATATTACCTGTTTCTCATACGCACGCTGCAAGTGAAGCTTGTCCTGGTGAACCTTGTATTCTTGATCCTGCAGAGGAAAAGATGTGTTTTCTAAATAAACAAAGTCCATTTTTCTTCCATTTCAGAGCATTCATCACACAGACATTTGCTACCATATAGAACAGTCCATAAAAAATAAAAACCCACTTTATATCATCATGAAAAAATTCTCTGACATGCAAAAAAATTCAACCAACAGCAAATAACACAACTATCTCAAAAGTCATGATTCATGTGCTCTAAAGAGAAAAAGCAACTTGTTCTCCTGAGCTATTAAAATGCCATTCTGTACTACATCACATCAGAAATGAAAGACATTGGAGGAAAAGTAGATGCCAAAACTCAACCAGGACTGATACATGATACAGATGTGGAACTCATTACCTTGAGATAGAAGGATTAATTTAAATGCCTACAGGAAGACAGAATATTGAACTGAACTATTAAACGGTGAAAATTAAAAACAATTTTGGAACTTTAAAAATGTTCACAGTTTACGAGAAAAAAAAGATATTCATCATTCTTTGACAGGCTTCTTTGTAAACCACCAATACACATTTAAACTGTTTTATTTAACACGTGAACTACAAGAAACAGTCAGAAAACTTCTGTGAAAATTCTGCTCTTACCTCTCTTTTAGTGACACTTTTTAAATCAACCTTTAACCATATGTGACAGTTTATATATTTCCATTAATTAAACAGAAACAAGCAAGCATGGTCTACATCAGTACATTTAAGCATGGCTATCTAAACATTTAAATCACCAAAGAAAGCAACAAGGGTTGGGCATTTTTGAGAAAGAAAATCAGGGCTCACCCTCAGCTGTTGCTGCCTTTGATGTTCTGAGTCTTCCAATCGTTGTTTCAACAGAGCCATTCCACGCTGTAATTCTGCAATCACATCAGATGTCTGCTGGGATTTAACAGAAAAATCAATTTTTGTATTGCATTCCTCATTAGCTCTTTGGCATTTTAAAATTTATTTCTCTAAGGTGCCCAGAAATTGGAAAAAAATATCAGCTTGGGAGAAAAAAAACCTGTGTGAGTTTACAGCTCTGGATACATCAGTTCAGGCCCTCCGGTGAACTTAGAAATGGAAACAGAAGCACAAAAAACCACCCCCAACAATAAAAAATCCCTACTAAAATCTACTAAAAATTGGTAGAAAGAAAAATACCTCGTAAATTAAATGAAGTTAAGTATCATCAAAGCTCAGAGAATTCCAGCAAATAAATACCAAAGACCCCACTTGTCCTACAGCTCTATGGATTAATAAATGGTATTTAAAAATTGAGTCTTTTCTACAATCATTTAACTTTAAAATCATTTAAAATATATACCATGTCTGTACCTATGCATATTGGTAGATATCAACCTGAGAGATGCTTTTCCAGAAACAAACCAGAGTTATTACATTTTGGGTGAAACCTACACTCACAAAATATAAAAATAATTCCTTAAATATATAAATGTTTAACACAATGTTCAATACTATGAGGCCTGCAGGACTGGTTTTTTTCTGGAAAAAATATTTTCTGTCATGGAAGAGGTCTTGTGAAAACATCAAGTCTTTAAGTGTGTTGAAATTCTCTGGTATCCGGAATTTTTACAAGGAGCACAAACAAAATCAAGATATTAATTGTACCTCATCTGAATCAGCTGTAGAAATACATACAGCAGAATTACCAGCCAACTTCAGATGATTTTTGAGTCAAATGTGGGAACAACAAATTAAATCCCAATTTTATTTAAACTCACACTCACAAGTAACTTGGGGAACTGAGCAGTTCCTTGGATTTATTCATAAGTATCATATTTATAGTGAGGAGAACACTTAAGAAATAAACTCCATTTTCCTGCCTGTTATACCTGGCAGCATACCTGAGCTTGTTCCTGCTTTAGAAAATCTCTATCAACATCAAATTTACTTTGTAGTTGCTGAAGCTTCTCCTTGTATTCCTGTATAATCTGGTTCTTGTCTTTCTGAAGTAAGTTGTACCTACAAGGAGCAAGCAAACAGAATATGGAAATTGCTTTCATATTTTGGCATTTTACCTGCTCAGTATCAATTCCGCGGAGTCTGCATGTCTGCCACGTGCTCTTGTCACAGAAGGAGCTGCTTATAAATAATGGAAAGGTAACACACTCCTCGAGGTGATCATTTGGGTCACTCTAAATGAGTTTGACACCAATTAATACATTTTCATGAGAGTTTTCTAATGTTAAATGCCATTCAGTGTGTTCCTGGAACAAAATGAGTAATGTTTGCTTCTGGAAATTCCATATTCTTAAAAGTTACACCAGCAATTGTTATTTGATTACCTTGCTTTCAGCTCCTGAAGTTGGGAGCAGACCTCCTGGTAACGCTGTTCTACCTCAGTCTTCTCTTGAGATAATTTCTGACGTTGCAAATGACTATTTTCAGCCTCAACAGTCAACTGCTGCACACGAGCCCCCAGCTTTTGGACTGTCTCATTCTAAAACGAAAGATAATTATTGAGAAAAGCCCAGAATAAATGAGGGACTACCCCTGTTGTTATTCAGTAGCTTTGAGCAACGAGGTTCTTTTGTGACGCAGGGACACAAGAGTTACAATGGCAAAGCTGTCATCAATCATGACAGTAAATTCGATGTTGTATATAAAAAATAAATCAATTTTCAAAATATGGATGTTTATCCCCCCCGCAAAGTGACATCTCCCTTATCCAAAACAGCATATGCAACTGATTTCTAAATTACAAATCTTTCAAAATGGAAGAGAAGACAGTATTTCAATGGGAAGCTGTAATCGATGATAATACACGTAAAGTGTTCTTAGACTTTCCATTAATTTCATTACCTTTCCTTTCAGTAAATTACAAGCATCTCTCAAAAGTTGTATCTTTTTCCTGGAACTTCATCTCCTAATATAAACAAATTAAAACTGACCAGAGTGAGGACAGGCAGGTAGTCTGAGACTACTCTAGCACTTCCCATTCTTCCTTAAATTTATGGGAATATGCAGGGAAATGAGCAAAGAACTCCTCAGGAGGCTGGAGTCAGAAAATAAGACCCAGCTGTCCTTGCAGGATGTATATATCAGTGTTATTTTTATATTAACAAAGGCCTGAAGATGAGGGAAGTGGAACAGAAAGTTCATCCACTGTTAAAGTAAAATAAAACCCCAAGTATCTGCCCTGAGCAGCCACTGCCCCGACCATCCCTGGTGGTGACATGAACCTGAACCAAGGCAAGAACCTCACACAAGAGAGAAGGTCACCTGAATAGCCACCTGAGCTCTGGCAAGTGGCTTCAGAGATTTCACAGCCACAGCACAGCAAAATTCTCCATCAGTGCCAAGCCAGCTGCTCAGTACGGGTTTGGTTTTCTGCGGGCAGAGGGTTGTTTGCTTTGGGGGCTTGGGGTTTTTGCTTGTTTTGTGGCTTTCTGGGGTTTTGTGGAGGGTTTTTTAATAATTAAAAAAAAAGAGTAATTTCTAATATATCATTGAATGTAATTCCAGGCTGGCCCTGTACCCCTCCTCAGGAAGTTCATCCTTGCTCAGGGCACAAACCCCTCCTTATCAGTTCTATAGCATTGGTGAAATTGTTCAGCCAATTCCACTTGCTAACAGCACTGACATTCCTGACAACATGAAACTCTGAACAGAGAAACTCTGAAATACCAACAAAAAAAATAGGAAAAAAAATCAGAAGAGAGAAAGGAGAGAGAGAAAAAAAGAAAACTAATTTCCAGTGACAGTCTAGTCTTTCATCTTAAGCCCTGCCTTGAACTCTGCCTTGTTTAATTATTAAATCAGAAGCTGCTCAGCAAGATCTGTCTAGTTTTGATGGTTCTTAAATTCAATCTTGCTGACAGACTGTGTCCATTTTTCTCTGTATTTACTGTTACCTGTGACATGATCTGAATGTTAATTTTTAAATTCAACATTCATTAATAAAGGAATAAATTTTGTTTGACATTGTCTTTTCACTCATTCAATTTTCCTCATACCCCATCCTGATGAAAAGTACAGGATGCTTTTTTGAGGTTACTTGTTAATGTTTTTGCTTTCTGCATCATTTATATAACAGGCACAAAATCCAGATTATATCTGATTACATGCTTATAATTATTCTAGAAAAGAAATTTAATACATTAGAATAATCAATACTTATTTTAAAATCCTTTTAATGTGATCTTTCATCTAACAGAAGCATTTACCCATTCAAAGAGGAGGTGTGTGAGTAAAGAGTCACATGTTTCTATGGAAATAGATGTAATATCTAAATCCTCTTGTATGGTCTACAAACCTGCAAAGACAAAAGTTCTGCTAACTTGAATCCAAAGCAGTGAGACATATTTGTAAGTAAGGACTGGTACTAAGAGATCTGTGTAACATTGATTGAAGGGCTGTACCTTGATTAATTTTACCTGGGGAATAACATCCTTGGTTGGACTGGCTGCCAGGACAGTGCCCTCTCCCACAAGAGAACAACTACATTGCACTATCAAAAATAAGGATGTATGTACATGAATCACAGAATCATGGAATGGTTTGGGTTGAGAGGGACCTTAAAGATCATCTCATTCCACCCCTGCTATGGGCAGGGACACTTTCCACCATCCCAGGTTGCCCCAAGCCCCATCCAACCTGGCCTGGGACACTTCCAGTCCACTTGAACATAAACACACGGAATTTAAATATTTTAAGAGATGCTTGCTGTCGTGACAGGTTTACACCAAAACCTACAGTCGATCGTGTCTGCTGCAAATACTCCGCCTCCATCTTGGCCAGCCGAGCGTTGGTTTCCTCCAGCAGCTCCTGCATATCTTCCGTGTGCTTCTTCCGGATGTTGAACTTCTCCTTCTCCATCTCAGCCACAGCATCGTGGAGCTGCGTCAGAAAAAAAGGCACAAATAACAAATGGCATCTACAACTAGCATCAAGAAGTGTTGTTACATTATTATAGCATATCAATAGAATCACTGGAAAGCCCAGGTATCCACATTTCTGTCCTCTCTGAAGATACTGTTTCTCTAAAACAAAAAGAAGACTGTGGCTGCCCCATTCCTGGAATTGTTCAAGGCCGGGCTGGATGGGGCTTGGAGCAACCTGGAATAGTGGAAGGTGTCCCTGCCCATGGCAGAGAGTTGGAATGAGATGGGCTTTAAGCTCCCTTCCAACTCAAACCGGTCTGGGATTCTATGAAAAAAAAAAAAACCAAAAAAAAAAAAAAAAAAACAAACAAAAAAAAAAACACCCAACACTGAAGCCTCAAGATCTTCAACACAAAGGACAATTTATGATTTATGATTATGATTTGGCTTTAAGAAGGCAAGAATTAAACCCAACTTCATTTCTAGATGCAGGGATGAAAATAAATTAAATTATACAGCACACTTCATGAAGGGAGGTGTGTTTGTCCTTTTTCTGACCCTCCCTCTCCTGAGAGGGGGAAGCAAGACAAATACTGACAATAATCTGGACAAAGGTGACACTGTCTCTCAGTAAACATGCCCTTCCCTCTGCTTTGCTGCTGTCTTGAGTTGAACAATAAACAAAAATACACTGAAGAATTCATGACCCATTGCAAAACTAAGAGTTCAAAGGAATCACCATGCCAGCAGGTAGCAGCAGGTTTACCCAGATTACAATTCCATGTCAGGTCAACCAGAAATAAACACTTCCCTAATACATCCAGAGACTTGCCAGGAGGCCAGATGAACCCCAGAACAGGGTGACCAGCTGGGTGTAAAAGCATCAGCAAAGAGATTCTTGATTATTCCAGGAAAAAATAAAATCAACACAAAAAATATCCCTAAAACTCATTCTGTGTCTTTATTTCTTTGAGTGACAAAATGCATTATCCCAGATAAACACTGCAGGAGTCTGTCAAAGGAGAGAAGTATTGTTCATTACCCTTTTCTCCCACTCATTGTTCAAGGAATCATTGCTTTGCTCACACATCTTCTTCAGCTCCACAATCTGCTGCTCTTTGGCTTCTCTCACAACTTGGGACTCACGAACAAGGGTGTGAACTGTTAAAAATGGGAAAAAATTAAACAACCATTCAAGACCTTTGGGATTTTTCAGTGTTGGCAATAGATACAATCAGTTTATGCCAGTTTTCCAATTCACCTGGCTTTCTGATGGTTTTTGGCTCTTAAATACTTAATGCATGTGCTGCTTTAAAATGTAGCACTTAAAGTCTGTGTCATTACAATATTACAAGGTGTTCTCTCTTTTCTACTTTGTTTACATAATATTTCAGAGAGAGTTTTCCTTCCTGAAGGAGTAAATATACATCAGCAAAATTCTGTATAACCACAAGAAAGCAGTTATTTTTAACCTGACTTCATGAGCATCCTTAGGAGAAAAGTTCCTGTGAAGGTTGAGTGCCCAAGATACACAAGGAAATTAAGTTCCCCAACTTAAATTGCAAGTGATGGCATCATCATTAGTGGAAAAAGCAGGTACATATTCACTTTTCAGGAGTGACTGAGGATTTTCATTACCTGGAACAGTGTGGGCAACTCCAGCTCAACTTGTTCCAGACAAGAGCAACCACCAGCCCCCAGAGAGAAGCCCCAGATCCCTTGTTGGACAAATTACTTTCCCAAGGAGCAGGAAACAAAACACATGGAACTCTCTCCCTTTTTGTACACAGATTACCAAACTTCTGTATTATTTTACACTGTGGTTTAGTCCATAGTGCAAAGGGACTCCAAGGAATTCTAAAAGAAACTAACATTGAAAAACTGCTGACAAGCCACACTCAAGGCAAGTTTTGTACTTATGACACACTCAAGACTACTCATGTTTGAAATCTCCTGCCACAATAGCCTTAAAAATAACCCATTGTGGTTTGGTTAAAATGTTCTGAATGTATAAAGAAATGAACTTTGAGCCAGAGATTCCCAAAAAATTGAAATAAGTGGCCAAAATACTTCAGTAGCATCAAAGGAACTTTTTTTGGTGACGCTCATAAAACCTGTATTCAATATAATAGATCACAGGCCTCTTGGAACATTTGGGTTGGAAACAGCAGAGACAACTGGACAAGAATCTCAGGATCTAAAGGAAAAAATTAAATCAAGAGCTACAAATGATGAAGAAAGGGATGTCTGCAGAAGGAACATGCAAGCCCACAGCCACAAGAGGATGCAGTACAATACCACCACATAGAAAACAACCATGAGGACAAAAATCACCTTTTTTCTCCAGTTTTCTAATCGTCTCCTCAGATTCTTTTTGTTTCTTTAGGTAGGTGGACTTCAGCACATCTATTTCATCATTCTTTCTATCCAAAATCTGCAGAGAAAATTCAGAATATTTTAACAAAAGTCCAAAACATTCCAAACTACAGCCAGTGCACAAGATAATACACCCTGATCTCTGTCAAAGGTGCTGCCTCCAAGAAGTGCTCAGGTTGTGCAGGACTAAGTGACTGAACCTAAATCATTTTCCCAGCTACGACTGCCAAGTCATAAACAAAGGACTGGTTTAGACAAATGTAGGCAAAAGCAGATTAAAAAAGGAGTTTCATGTTCTAAGGTGGGTCTTTTTGTTTTATTTTAAACCTGGGTAAACCTGGTGTTGCTTTTGTTGAGTTTGGAACTTTCATGGTGCTACTACGGCAAACAGAAAAGATTTCCATACTTATGTTGCCTAATAGTATTTAAAAGCATCTAAAATTCTCAGCAGATTGAAGAAATATTTAAATAAGTTGGTGAACTTCATTACAGTCTTCTGTGCTTCACCAATTGAAATTCCTTGCACAGATCCCAAGGAACAATGGACTGGAATAGAGCAAGTATATGAGGGTAACTACACCCACATTTCTGTACAGGCTGAGTTTGGAAAAAAACCAGCTTGAATACTTGCACACTTTGAGATAGTATTTTAATTTAAACTTTGTGTTTAAGATAAAGATTAAAGTTGCAGAAATTTTATAATGGTGCCCCAAATCTCTTATCAAACAGAAGCTTTCATCTTAAAACAATATTACTCCATCTGCAATAAACGTTTTGTGTCTTTAAAGATTAATACGACACTATTTAACCTTTTCTAAAATATCCAACGTTATTAAACAACTTCAAAAGACAGAATTCTAACATCAGTTAGGAAGGGATGACAACTCAAGGGATGAGAAAGCATTTAAACTATTTCTTATTCTCACAAAGCTGTTTCCTTTAGACTCTCAGCTTCGCTCGCTGCTTCTGCTCCGAAGCCTTGAGAACAGATGAGCCAAATATGCACCTGACCAAATATTAACATCCTCTCAGGAGGCTTTGATGTGTCACAGATTTGTGTCAACCAGCTTCCTCCAAGCCTGTGACTCAGTCTTTAGGAAACAAAGCAGAGGCCCTGACTAATGCCGAGCTTACAGCGGGATCAGCCGCAGTGATGCCGACGCTGGGATTGGGATTCCCGCCACAGCCCCGGGATCAGAGCCCTGCCGGAGGCACCTGGAATCTCACAGGATTTCACCCCACCTTGAAAACATGGGATTAAAAGCAACAGTATGGTCTGGGATAGGTATCATCCTCCCAGGCGTGGTGTTATGTGACACAATAAAGACAAACCCGGTGCAACCCAGAGACCTGGTGACATGTTAGTGCTGGAAGAATTAAGAGCCACATAAAATTTAAAAATGCAACACCATAAATAAAGGGCTGTTTCGTGACCTGCCTCTGCTCTAAGACAGTATCCAAACAGGACAGCAAGCACTGCTGCTGTGTGAGCAGGAACATACATGATCTATCCATGGGTTTTCCTACTCTTATATTTTGCATTTTGTCCATGAAAAAATAGTTTTGTTCACATTCTTCTCTAATACAAAATTTTTCTCTCTAACAGAAAATTCACGAGTTTATGATTTCCCACAGAAGTTGTTATGCTGGTAAAATAGGTTGTCTTGTTCAAACAAACAAATTGCCTTGTATTTTTATCTCCTTTCTGCAAGTGTTTTCCCCTTTCTAAGTTTATGTTACCATAAAATATTCTGCATTCCTCTCAGTTTATGCCAACTGCTGCCTACCATTTGACTTCCAATGAACATTAATAGCAATTGTGAAGAAGTTAAAGAACAACTGATAAATATTTATGATAATCATAGTCTCTGTTATTGTTTAATATACTGCTTTTGGGAAAAAATACAAACACTTCTTACCTTTTGAACATCAGCATCATGCTTCTGTTGTAATTTCAGTTTTTCTTCCTGAAATTTACCTTCTGCTATTTTCATTTTCAGTTCCAGCTTTAGAAGCAAAACAGAATACACACAGAATTTAAATAAAGAATAAATGACACCAACGACCTTTTCATAACTTTTTAATTATTCATTTATGTCTTTCAGAAGGCAATGGTAAGTCACCAACAAAGAATTCCTATGAAAAAATCTACATTCAGTTTCTCAGTATTTTCATATTTATTTGATAGAATTGTTACAAAAGATGTCATCCTACAATATTTCTTCAGAAAAATGGATTTGTAGGATGTTTTAGTTGGCAATAAACACAACTGCTACTGCCCAGAACAAGCTATTGTCCTTAATTTAAATAAACACTTAGGAATAAAACCTTAATATTTCTGTTAATATACCAAGTTTGGTAAACTCATTTTCATTTCTTCAGGCAGGTGTTACATTTATACAAAGAATGTCCTTTAGCCCAGATGAACGTTTGTTTTTGTTTGTTTTCTATTATTCATGGAGTTCACATTATAAACACATTTCCTTTTAAAGGTGACTTATGATGGGATTAAGGACTGGATCACTGAAATACATTTCCTGTTCCGCTTGTGTTCGTTCAAAGCTGTACTTGAACCCCTCCAACACAAAAATACATTGCCAAGTCTTACTTAGACTCTAAGTTTTCATCTTTCAAGTATTTTTAAATCTCTTGCATGTTTTCAGTACACCATAAAAGGCTGTCTTCAGGACAGCTATGAGAGGAATTTCATGTTTCTCAAGGTTTTCTAGAAACCAAAAGTGACACCTTGAGTTCAGATTCAGGCTGTTCTACTCCAACATTTATTAATATCCACTGTCCAGAAAGCAAAGTGGACTGAAAAGCTTCCCCAGGGGACAGACCCTGATCCCCCTCACTTTAGAAAGGGAGGACCAAACCCCTCCAGGAGATGACTCTAAGCAGTCTTTGGCCAACAGAAAACTTTGTGTTTGACTTTCAGGTGTTCTAAAAGGTGCTGAGGTTCCCCCACCTCGAGGCTGGACACTGCACTCACCATCCAACCATTTCCAGCTCTCACATTTTCATTTGGCTCAACTAAGAACCTGACTTGTAATATCTCACCTCACAGACTACAAAGGAATCAACAGCATTATTCATTCTGCCTTTATTTTCCATGCCCCTGACTAATCAAAAGCTGTCATTCAAGCAAGAGTCTTTATCTCACACAGACATACACTAAATACAGTATAAATTACCCATTTTTTCTGTGATTCATTTGTGTAACAGCTTTGTTGGGACTTGAAAACATCACAATGTTATTGTGACTTGAAAACATGAGCTACAAAAATCCAGCTCAACAGCGCTGTGCAGTAAACACAGAAGATTTCTCAAGAAGTGGAAAGAGAAGGAAGAGCAGAAAATTTTTTCATTTTCTGGACTCATCACCTAATACCCAACCACCACTTATTACACCACAGATAAAGCAATCCATCTCCCAGCTGTTTGTACATAGTCTTACGCAAATTAATGGTGAGGGAAAAAAGTTAGGTTGACAATTAATCCAAAGAAAATAAATCACATTCTCAGCTGTCAGCCAAGTCTTTTATCATCCCAAAATAAGCATCACGATAAAAATGCATCCTCTATTCATGAAATCTACGCATATGTACATATGAAAAGAAATATATGCGTATATTGCTCCAACAAAGTGACATTAGAGAAGAAAATCTTAGTACCAGGTGATGAATAAGTGTTGATTTAATAAAAAGAGCACAGTAATCAACTTCCAGATAGACAGCTTGTGAACATTCCATAAATAAATATGAAGGTCTCGTAAAAACACAAACACCAGAAACTAAACATGAAAGAGACTCCAATCTACTTGAATTACATTGAAAGCTTATGAATGACTGAGGTACAGCTTCTGCCCTCACACAGCTCCTAAATCCACACAAATTACATTTAAAACTCATTAATAATGTGAGAATGTCTGTGCTGATGGAAATGGATGCTTGGTGGTTGTACCAGCTGAGAGCTGGTCTAGGTTTTATTATTCTGTACATGAAATAACACAAAACTAAATCAAAATCCAGAACTGCACTTGGATTAAAGATGGACATATATATATATTTTCAAGTGCTGGTGTTTGTTCTCAGCCACAGGATGTTTTTCCCCAGGGTGACAACAGAACTCCCTGTACTTGAAGCTGGTTCCCACCTCTCATTAATCTTCCCTTTAGCACCACCCTTGCACTTGCACCAGTTCCCATTAACTTTAGTTCATTAATTCATTACACCACTTCCACTAGAACAGCCATCTCTTAAAATGTCACAGATTTGGGACTGATTTCCAAAAAGGAGAGCTAATTGCAACCAAACAACTGGGAAAAATGTGTTCAAGATACAGAAGTCAGCCCTTGATGAATGCAAATGCTGTAACAACAAAGTTGATTATTTTTCCTCTGAATATTATAAATTAAATAATATAAAAATCTCTCACATGAAAAATCCCAAAGACCAACTCCTCATCAGGGGAGGGTTGAAAAAGGGACACCTTCAAAAGCACTCAAGGTCCTTAACTTCTATAAACTTAATGTAGTTTCAGCACTTCAGGCACTTTTCTGCCCCATCTGCTTCATCTACAACTTTCCTAATTTTGCCCCTTCAAGACCTACTATATAAAGAAGTGTGAGAAGTCCCATATTCAAGTGTCTGAAATTCAATAGTTGATGTGCACATGAAGTTTTCAGCTAACGTTGAGAGGAAAGCTGTATTTGTACTGAGTTACCAGTAAAAAAAATAAATAAAATTTTAAAAATCTCCAGCGACATTTAAATTTTGTAATGGTCCACAGTTCCAACCCCACATGTATCTTCATCACAACTTTGGGAAGTGTTAATTTGAGCATTTGCTGTAAAAATAACGATATATTGGTTTAAAAATCCTACACTCAGTTTCTTGCATGGAAAACTACTGGAGAAGCCAGAAAACATGAGGACAACAACACAACGTCCTATAGCAAAGCCTTGAAGACTGGTTTCATTTCCAAATCTGCTTTTTAACCCACCCTTTCTCTGAGGCAGACTCCCAATCTCACTGCATACGTCGATAAAAAAATTGAGTCATGTAAACACATTTTATGCAGTGATCTCATTAAGGCTGGGGTGGAAGCAAAAGGGCTCAGCACTTCCCAGCTGGGAGTGAAATGCCTCCTCTTCCATTTGAAAGCTGAAGCACATCATTAAATACTAATTTCAATCAAGGAAAATCTTTCAAATTAAAACCACACCACACTGAGGTGGAGCCTGTCCACAGATCCCAAATGTCAAATCTCAGCTTGTCCCAATTTCCTGTGGAACTGCTCTAGGTAACTGCATGGGCTGCTCTTCCATACACTGCCCTCTGCATTTCAGCTTGACCTTATTTATTAAACACATATTAAGAAACAAAATAACCTACAGCAGTACCAAAGACCTTCATAACTTTTAGAGAAACCAGATAAAATCTGCTTTCCTAAGTCATTCACTTTGTTAAATGCAATTTACGGTGCTCGTGCTCATTGGTTTTAATATCTTTTATCACCAGTTAAGAGGCAGCAAAGAATATGAAATTTATGGCACGTTACCATTCAGACAAGGAAAAAAAGAAGTGTAGATATTTAGCTATAGTTGGGAAGTTTGCAACTATGTATGAAACACAGCCATTGCTGTTGGCTGAACATCATTCCTTTGGATTTCTGTCATTGTTTATCCTCCTCACAAAGAGAATGAGGCAATTAAACCCTAAGGCCATGTAAACAATACTGATGTCAAACATCTGTGCTGTCCCTGTTATTTAAAGCCATGAAGGGTGGTAGCAACAGAGCTGCTTTTATGTGCCTAGTCACACTTTCTTCCTCTTAAAAAAAAAACAAAACACCACCAAAGCCATCAAACAGTTACCTGAAAATGGGGTTTCATGGTACCACCGTCCTGATTCCATAGCACAGCTCAGGTGCTAGGAAAATCCAAAAACTGCCAGGCTTAAACTGACAGAGTCAATGCAACTGTCATAAACCTCCAGGGGAAAACCAAAAGGTGATCTCACCTTTTTTCACAACAGAGAACAAACATTTATCTTGTCCCCATTTACAGAAATTTGTCGTAATATTTAAATACCTGATTTAAAAGCAAATCAATAAGTGGGTTAACAATATTCATACTGAACTCCTGCCCACTTGTGTTCATTCCAGGGCTCACCCTCAGGCCAGGGGGGGCATCTTGGAGCTTTCACATTCATCAGATTGGGGTTTTTGGCTATTTGACAAAACAGAAATTGTTGCTTGCCAGGTTTTTTTTTCCAAGCCTATGAATACATGGGGGAGGGGGGGAGGGAGGGAGGAAGCGAGGAAGGGGGAGAAGGATGTAAACAATAAATGAGAACTTCAAAGTAAGAACTAACAATGTAGAACAATGACTTGTATATCTTACAGTACATGACAAAAGTCATTTGTCTTGGTGTTCTGCAGCTGCTAAAAGAAATCAGTGCACAGCACACAAAGCTTTGATATTTCCACAGAAGAAAATGGTTTCTTAAAAAATATCAACAAACAACTAGAACTTTCTACTGAATTGTGCTTACTCAATTTGCACATGCAGGGTTAAAACAATAAATATTGATAATTTACACAGTGTTTTAAACCATACAGGAAGGCCAAGACAGAAGAGACTGTACTTGCAAAACAGTCAAGATTTATTATAAATACATGCTGACTTCAGACTAAGGTAATTTGGAACAGTGGATTTCACTTCATCATTAACAAGCTGTCTGATCTCATAGTGTTATTTCTGTATCAAACTGTACCGTCAAAAAATTTTTCAGATTAGCTTTGAGGTATATTAATACTTTCTACATTATACAGCATATAAGACTCAGAGTATTTAAAAGTAAATCACTGGTGTGAAAAACAGGAAAAAATCATATTTTGTAACAATATATTTGAACAGAAGTTTCTACAGTGAATGTAAATTTTAATCGTGTTGCAACTAATCTTCCATTTTCAAATGGAACTGCTGAAAACTTTGTGCTCAGTTTACAAGATGTGGAAAAAATAATGTTCACTTCCCATTTCAGAAAAATAAACAAATTTATAACTACGTTTTGACACAGTACATCATTAACCACTCCAATTACAGCACTGAATCTCATCAATATTTTTATCCAATGCAACGACTAAGGTGAAATAAATGTCTTGGAAAGTCTCTGTTGCAAAGAGCTCAGGGTAAACCAAAGATGGACTGAAATAAAAACAGCATCAAACAAGTGGAACAGCCAGAAATTAGAATGTAGAAAGCCCCTTTATAAACATGGCATTTTGCCCAGATTCAAAGGTCCCTCTACAAAAGTCCATGTTTATGATCTGGACTGTATTATTTGACCTAACAAACACTTACAATTCCCTCCACATATCTAACCTTCTTTGCATCTTTACTCTTTAAAAACACTACAACTGCTACTTCCAGTTGCAACACATTACTCTTTAAAGAGAAACAAGATATTCACTCAATTAAAAAATTAATATGACATTGCCCTGTTTTTATAGCCACTAAAAATTAAAGGGTTTGTGCTAAATCAAATCTTACCAGCTTCCCCCATCAAGAAAAATCTGACTTTTTAAATGACACTGAAATTAATACACATTTGCTTGATACAGAAAAATAATTGAATGGGCAATTGTTCTTATTCATATGTAAATGTCATTAGGCTCTTTCAAGAGAGAACAATGTATTTTTCATGGATTTCCATGTTCAGGGTGGTGGGAAGAAGGAGAAATGCACACAGCTCTGTATCCCTATGACTGTAATAACTGGAAATGGTAGTTCTGCTTTCAAGGATGTTTTCTCTGGCCAATAAACATAACATGGATATTAGCACTACATCACATCATATTATTTAACAGCTTTATTTGCAGGGTCCCACTTCCACATGGAACAAACATCTGCCACCAGTAGGAGACACCGACATCAGGAAGGACCAAAAAAAGCTCAATGTATGTTTGGAAATTAAGAAAGCTTAGACACAGCAGTATTAGATGCAATTTCATAAAAGCTCAAAAATGCAACAAACTGTATCTTCAGAACTGAACCCAACTGAACCTGTGAACATGCAGGATTCACACAGATTTCAAAGGGATTTAGTGAAATACAAATATAATGGAAGATATCACTTGAGAATTTCACGGAATTCTGCATAGTGCCCCGTCCAGTGAATGCGTCTGAATACACTGAGTCAACAGTACTGACTTCTTTTCCCCAGTGTTATTCCGCTCTTTTTTTATGCTGTATTTTAGCAGCTACTGAACTTTTTACACTCGTTTCAAGATCTCCTAAACCAGTCACAAAAACTGTACTTCCACCTTCTTTTCACCCGTGCAACATGTTGCAATAACAGTGTAAGCACTTACTTTTTCTAGTCAATGTCTTTTCTCCCTTAAAAATCAGAATCTGTACATGAAAACAAAAACCCTCAAACTTTCTTCCTCTTTTTTTTTTTTTTTTTTTAAGAGAGAGACACTTTGAGGTAGAGATTAATCATGCAGCAAAAGATTAATTCCCAGCTGCTTGGCAACCATCTGGACATTCTACTGGTTAAAACACTAGTTTGAATTGCTAACCTACCCCTTTGATCTTTCTCAATGTCTCCAGCCCATATGTGCAATAATTAAAGACATAGTTCACAAGCTATTGCAAAAAAATAAATAAATAACTGTACATGTACATCTAGATCTCCATAACCAGCCTGACTGGTATCAGGAATTATAAATCAGCAGTCAGTTCATGAAAACATGTCTCATCCTGACATCCACTGTGTGTCTCACACCAGTCTAGCAATAAAATAAGGTTTGGGGTTTATTACATCACATTCTGAAGAGTTATCAAAGCAAGGCAGGATGTGACTTCCTCACACGGAACACAATGGACAACTTGCACATGTTTTTGGGAACAGGACATTAATCAGCCAGGAATCATGTTAACAGCAGTCAAGATTGCTGTGAATTTAAATATGAACGAACAGATTCCTACTCAGGACAATTATTCAGTGGTGAGAATCAGTTTACAACTGGATTCTCCATATAAATCAGACCCTGCATTCAAAACAGACACTGGGGTTGTGAAGAAAAGGAGAAAATTCAAATGAACCAGAAAATAGTCCCTGTCACTGCTTGGAATATTTTCAAAGGGAAATAAAACAGTATTTTTACAACCAAGTTATCATAAAAAAAAAAGTTACAGAAAAGTGAAACTCATGATGAAAGTCAGAATTATGTCATATCTGCCTTTTCTTGTCTCCTCATATGGGCCACGCTTGTGTGAACAGAAATCAACACACGTTCTTACATTTTAACAAGAATATTCACCAGAATTAAAAACCTTTACAATCTTTATCCTTGGAAAGCAGCATGACATTTAGGAGCAGAAGTATGGCTTGGACAGTCCCCAGCGAACAGGATGACAAAAGAAGGGGAACACCAAAAAGAAGAGAAATGGAAGAACAGAGGGATAATAAGAAAAAGAATTCCAACACAGGAAGCTCCGGTTATTGTAAGATTCAGGTTTTGGGCCCACTCAAATGCTTTCAGAAAGTTCATCTAAACCACTCTCCTCCTGTTATTAAAAAGCACAAACAGCCCCATCACGTCTGCGGAGGTTCCTTGCGCTGTATCCAGCTCTCCTGATTCCATGCACAGATGTTTATATACCCATCCACCAAAATTTAAACTCTAGAGACACACACAGACATAAGCACACACTTTTAATTCCATATAACACACAAGAGAACAACCCTGATAGATTTTGTTACCATTCTTGGAAGATACAAACAAAAATATTTCTTTTCAATAAGGAAAAATATTAAATTCATCACGTAGCTAAAGGCACAATAATGTTAATTTTACAGTGGTTTAATTACAAGAGTCCTTGTTTTAGGATACTGTCTCCATGCTGGGTTTATTTATTGTTCATAATTTGGCATGAACTTCATGTATTTAAATACCTCACTATGGAACAGGGCAATTAAGAGGAAGAAATCAAACCCAGCAGGACAATGCCCACTGATCA
>NW_008239321.1:609850-628607 GCF_000691975.1 Corvus brachyrhynchos | reverse complement strand
TTTCCCTTCCCTTTTCCCTGCAAACACCAGCCTGTGTTATTCACTCTCGCTCCCAACTTTTACAACTTTCTTTCCTCCCTGTATTCTTTCCCCTACATTCTCTGTATGGTCCCTCTTGGGGAACATCCATACCACAGCCCTCATGCAATTTGCTCTGTTTCAAGTTATAATCTCCTGCCAGATAAGTGAGAAGCACAGTAAATCTGCTGCTTTCAACACCTTCAATCCAGAGCACTTTTAGCCAGACCACGACTTAACTGTATCAGCACTGCAGATTTTATCTTAATGTAAATATATCACTAGATCCCAACACTTCTGGGCAGTAAAACCATAAAAATGGCTTGATGATCTTTATAAACAAAATTTGTGTCATGTAGTAAAAGGGAGTGCTCATTCCCAAAATAAAAGGAGAAAAACATAAATAAAGATTACAAGGATGAAGGTCCTAAACAGCTTTTTAAAAAGGCTGCATCCTAAAGATAAGACTTCTTTAATCATAAACCCATAAAACACTCTTCGTTTTCCATCTTACTTCTCGTCCTCGATCCATGAAGATGTGTTTTCAGGGAAAAAAGGAAAAAGTCTTTTTCCCCACTCTCTATGTTCTCTGTTATCTTATACCACCTATCTTATGTCTCCTTTTCCTCTGGTGTTCTCCCTCTTCCTCATTCCCCACCCCACATGACAAACTGGTGGAAGTTATCCCAGGTGTTCTCCTGAAAACTCAGCCACTGCCTTCCCCAGAATTCCTCCTCCCTCCAGCTGCACGACCATTTAGTCTGGGCTGCTTTAGTACACAAGAGGCTGGGAAAGCACCAGTGGTTCCAGTGACCAAAGGCTTTATCACTGGATTCCCAAAAAACAAAACAGGGGAGTAACAGAAGCACAATGATAAAGTCAACAAAAACATTGGAAACACTCAGTGTTCTCAGTTAACCCAGAGAGATGAAGCTCCACAATTTATTGCACAAAGCATTGAGCTTGCCAGTTTGACTGAAAAATAAATAAATTAAGAGCTGGTATACAACTCAACACAAATTTACTCCACGTAAGCCTTCAACTGACAAGTGAAAATTATTTCCCATAGGCCTCAGATTTGTTTAGGTTTCCTTTGTTGAGATAAGATAAATAAATATCTTTGCTTACAAAATAATAAAACAGAAGGAAATTGAGAAAAAATGCTAAGAATAAATAAGACTGACAAAAGGAAAAATTACAACAGAGAACTTCTTTAAAGAATGTCTTCAAGTGATATATCAGATAAACTAGTTGTTTGAGAAAGGTTAAAAAAAATCAGTTTATTAACATAGCTAATTTTATTTTCTCATTCCAGAAGAATTCCAAACCTTTATCTTAGCAATGGTAATGGATATGTTTTTCTGAAAAGCCACAAATCAGACTTTTCCTTTCCCCCTCCTCTGCCCTGTGGAGCACTGGGTGACACAGGATGGCCAGAGGTGAAGTTCAAAGGGACACTTTTCTCTTTTTATCAAGACAGGCCAATCACCCCATCTGTTGTGCTTTGCTGTCCCACTGAACATGGATATATTCCTGTTGGGTTGCATCTCCCTTGTTTAAGCCCATGATTTTTCAGTAATGACCATTTCCCAAATGGTTTAATCCATGTCAGAAGTATTTGGGGAAAAGATGACTAAAAGCCGCTGCCTGACGACATCGCCGTCCTCGCAGGGCTGTGATGTGGTTATCACTGCTCATGGCCATGTGTTCAGCATTACAGACTCTAAACAGGTGAAGGAATGCTTTATGAACAAAGGTCTAAAGGTTAAAAGCAAAAAACCCACAGTTATCCTATTTTATGTTCTCCCGTTGTACTACAAAGAGGTTGAAAACAGTTAAAGGTTCCTCCAAACCCTTTTGTACAGCACCATTTTTCTGTTAATACATTCACATTCTATAAATGAAAAGGCTTTATTCCTAATTGAGCTTCACAAACAAAATAAGATGAAAACACATTTAAGTTTTCTCATTAATAGCACACACATGGTGATTGTGAAACACTGTCTGTAACCTTTCCAGTTCAAACCAGCCCACAGTCGAGCACCATTAGCAAAAAGTCCTGGATTTTTACTGTGTGGTTTAGAGGATTTTTCCACTGAACTAGCAAAGTATTAACTGGGTACTTTATGTAGCTCCTTGGCATGCATTCATGTTTATTTAATTTGAAAATATTGTTTAAATGACAACATTGTGCTTTCAATTTATTTATTTCTTGCGCTATTTTCACATCTTATGAAACCTTGCCTCATCCTGAGGCACTGGTGGTTTGAATGTTGTCAATACAAAAGAACAGTCAATAGAAGAGCAGAGAAAGTGAAAGGCACATGGATTGTGAAACTGCTTGTCTGAGCATTGAGTGAGACAGGCAGGTAGCAACAGAAAAAACATGCACACTATTTTATCAACAACTGAAGGATCTGCCAACCAATTTTACCCTCCTCTGTATCTCTGCTAAAGATGTTTTCTGAAGTGTCTTGAAAATAACTTTAGGACAGTTCCAATCCATGTGTCCTTACAAGATACAAAGGAAAAGGAGGAATATTTTCCTGCTTTGCTGATGATGCCCTTTCCTCCCCAACTCAGGCATATTTGGGGTCCTTTGTGAGTTTAGGTCCTTCTGGATAGTAGGGAACTATGCACGTATGTCTCAATTTTCCAAGAGCATATGGCTGAAAGCAGAAATTTGAAGGGCAAACACAGCAGAGTGATAGATCCAGGGCTTCACTGCGGTTTTTTTATGACTGGTTAGTTGATTTGGGGGTTCTATTAATCGTTTTCCTAATGCATCTTGAGTTTCCTTTCCTGACCATTAATTCACGGTCTTTCAAAAAAAAGAAATGTGTTAAATAAAATGAGCAGCTTGTCACAAAATATCTCAGGCAGTCGGCTTCCTTAAACCATGAAAAAGGTGAAAATGACCACAAAATTTTACTTTTACACATATTCAAAGCAAAATAACATGGTGTGAGAGAATTAGACAGCCAAGCTTGGAATCTCAGGAATTCACAATGTTCCGAAGAAGTAAAATAAAACCCCATACCACCAAAAGAGGATTGGAGCTCAATGAGGCAAATATAGAAATAATGTAGATCCTATCAGAAATAAGGTCAAAATCTGCTAATTTTAAAAGGTATATAGAAAGTAAACAAAAGTCCTCCCTAAATCAAAGGTTTCACTGCCACTGTTAAAAAGTAATTTGGAAAATTCCTAGAATTCAAACTTCCCTCCACTAAAAATTCTTTCAAAGGACCAGTAAATGTGTTCAGAAAGTCTTTTTTACCCCCTAAAGAATTGGGAAATACATTAAGTATTTAATGACAAGCCCTGTCACTTCAGCAAATTTCTCTTCCATGAGATTTTCTGCTACAATAATCCTTGTTAATGCCCAATTTCCATTCCAATTCCAAATGCCTTAAAGACTCCAAAGAATCCTACCTCTTTTTCCTGCGTTAGAAACAGCGCCTGGTGGTGCTGAGTGGGGCTGCTCTTTCCTAGGCCAATTTTAGGTGTCATCTAATGAACAAGGAAAAGTTCAGAACAACCAATGAAGTTAAAAACAGTAAATCCAAGTACAATCAATCCTGACCCGAAATTAAAAGTAGGGAAAATGTTTGTTTGCTCTTCTGAAATACCAAGGGAATATAAATACCTACCAGAGTCATTGGCACCCGTTTTTCTCGCAGGTATCTGGGGTTTTCTAACTGAAAAACAAGAGAGAGAAAAATCAGCAGGTCAACAATGTCTTATTCAGCCTAAGACATCCCAACTAAACTGTACTTAGCACAGCAACTGCATCACTCAGAAGAGCCACAGATGAGATTTCAACATGCCTTAAATGTTACAGGAATAGGAAATCTTCCTAAGAGATCATTTGGTTGGAAATTATCTACTCAGCAAGTTTGATAATATAAATGGACCAAAAAGTGCACTTTTTTCCCTCCCAACTCTTGTGGTTGTAAAAATTCCATCAATGCATATTATAAAAATATTTGGCAGCTACATACATAGGCATATGCAAAAGATTTCCAACTTTATTGGCTAAATTTTCATTGAAATCAGTATAAAACTACAATAAGTTTACAGATTATACTGGTTAAAATCTAGTGCTTTTGAAAAATTACAGTTGGATGCATTGAAACTACAGCCATGCGTGTAAGTTACAGAGACAAAACATAAGGAAATGATTCATTAACATGACTATATAATTAAAACAGCTCTCTTAATCACTATTTTTAAGAACTGGATACAAAACATTGTTCCCAACCCACTTCCTCTATCAGACAGCTCTATCTTTCTCATTTTCTCAGATGACGAGGCTCAAACATCACATCACAGAGAAAGCAGAATGCCCAAAAAAATCTTTCAAGGGTATAATCTTGTAAAATGTGGCAGTGAGATTTGGAATATGAATGAGATTGCAATACACATTAAAAAAAAATGTTGTAAGATTAGGTTGATCTACAAGGCATGGCAATTATATCAAATTCTTGCACTTTCTGCAGTAGTAAGAAATAAATTTGTGTGTTGAATTTATCAGTGGAAAAGAGGCTTAATCCCTCTGAAATTTTAATTTGATACAGTGTTATTCATTTCCTGTCCCAAAAGGTGATGTAGGATTTCTGTGTGCTGTTGAGGAGTTGTCATATTTCACCCAGAAGTCGGAGATACTCACGTTTAACACATACCTTCAATTCCAATGAATAGTATTATCCACTAATTTAATACATTAGCTGAAAGCATCAAGAAACCAATAATTTAACAATAACCTGTTTATTGTCACGGAGTTTACTAAAACAGTTACATTAAACTTTCTTTCACACAAAGTATCCTGTGTTGGCAATTAAAATCCATGCGCAGCCACCAGTGAATGAAGGAATCCTGGCTGCACCCACTGCCACAAAAATGAGGAATTTTGGACACAGAAGAGATTGTGAAGAGAGGAATACAGGAGTGGGATCATCCTGGAGCATTAACCATAGGAGACACAGTGGAGGGGAAGAAAGAGCAAATCAAGAGAGAGGGAAATAAAAGGTACAGAAATACCAAACTGGAAAAATTTTGGAGGATTTTCTTTGTCCTACACATTTGTATCTGCAATAGGATTTTCTATCTACATTTTACTGCTATTATACTCCTCCTCCCATCTCAATTTGGCCACTTCCCCATCCAGCCCACACACACCTGATCATCCCCAGGGCTGAAGGTGTTTGCCAGAAGCTCAAGGTACTCCCCAATCTGGCATCCCAGCACCCTGAGCAGCAGAGAACAGTGGAAGCCTTCACCAATACCTGGTGGAATCTGGAGAAGGCTGCAGAGCGACATTTCAAAGGCTTAATTATTTCCCAAGAGCCCTGGCTCTCGTGCAGAATGAATACTATCACCCTTTACTTTGGCTTTTTTTAAAGCAAAAAATTACTGTAAATATTTACAATTAATTCCAATCCTTTATCTGACCATGACATTCAGCTGTTTGCAGCCTTCACTTCAAAACCAATCTGAAAAGCTAAGGTACATCCTCCTTGTTTATGAGAGAGAAGGAAAATGTGTCTCTAATACTTTGTAGGGCCCAAGTCTTGCATTTTTTGATTTTGTAACAGCAGCCATATGTGCTTTGAAGTTAAATGTTCCCACTTTGTTACTTGTTGTGGATTATATCCACTTAAACTGATCTGTAAACATTTAATGCCTCAACATTCATTCTTTTCATGCTGGTCCTCTGCAAAACTTCTTGTTAGCAAAATTAGACCACATTAAAGAGAGAATATCACAATAAAGAATGCCCCAAAAAAGAAAAAAAAAAGTCTGTGTTTATGAGAAACATGCAAATTTAAAAATAATAAGCAAAAGGTCAAAGACAAGCCAAAATACATATGTATGAAACTGAAGGACTGCCATGAGAAGAGCAGTAAATCACATGCTTTCTTAAGAGTATGAACCAAATAAATGTCACCATGAAAGACATCTTTATTTGAACTAGAACTGAACTCTAATTTGTAAATACCACTTCTTAACAGAAATGGTATTCTGAATTTCTCTGTAGGAAAGATTTTGGATTCTCCTGTTCTAATAGGCAGTCTGACAAGAAACCATGTCTCAGTTGGTGAAGACTGCAATAGTCATCTTCTAGTCCTCCGAAACCAGAGCTGTGAAGGTGTTGGGTGATCAGATCCCCATGAAGAAATCCCCACCACCTAACAGAAACAATCTACTTCATGCAAATATATGTATTTTTTTAAGTTGAAAAAAAGGTATTGCAGAAATGTACATAAAAATAAAATTCCAAAACTGCATTTCAGGCAAATGAGCTGTAATTTGTAACTTTAGTATTTTCCATTTCTATTCATTTTAACAACACCTGAAGTGTTACGAACACCTAAAGTGGTCAAAACTAAATATTTATGAGTTACACAATTTTAAAGCTACCAACGCAAGCAGTGAGTGAAGCCCTGACAAAAGTTGAAGTGGTTTCTCCCAAAAGCAAGGACACTGCAGGAAAAGCACAATTTTGAGCTCTAAGTACTTCTGCAAGTCTCATCCTCATCAATTATATTCCATCCCTCAGGCTGAAAATATTGTACAGGCTTTCCATCTGTGCACTATAGCCCAGCCCAGAAACTCACAGCAAAGCTTTGCTCTTTTGCTCAGTAAATACCACAACAATGACAACACTGATGTCATGATTCCAAACTACCCCTCCAAAGTCACGTTCCACTCTTTGGAAGACGTTTATCCAGGGATGGATATCTCCAGTAATCCCCAACTGTAGCCTGTGTCAGTCCACTAACAGAAGGTACATTGTAAATATTAAGATTCAGGGAACAAAATCCCCACACTTGCATCTGCAGGCTTGTTCCACATTCCCCCCTAAGCTTCTTCAAAGACAAAACGTGATTGTTTTCAAAACAAAGATGGCAAAAACACACATGAAAGAGTTAAGAACACTTAAGACTTTGAAATGGTAAACAACTAAACTGAACCTTGCCCTAAATTCTTACTTTAATCTAACAAACCCAGCCAGCCAGCATGTTCCCTACAGAAATAACTGCTGAGTAGCTTCAGGAAATTTGAGTAAGGACATTCTTATCTAACATCATAATTTGTAGGGAAGTTCACTTTAATGCTGCTTCTGCAGTCTTAGTGGAAGGACATTAAAGCACATGAAGATTGTTTGTCAGCATGGAAGTTGAATTTATTTTTTGAAGTCGCAACACCACTTGGAGTTCACTGTGGGAAAGTTTTTCCAGTGCTGCTGCCCTCCAAGGCCACAACATATACAGTAGGTATGTTTATAGTAAGCAGGCAGACTGAGAAACCAAACAAAAGATAATCAAATGGCTTGTGCAGAAATGGTTGAGCTTAACTAGACTGGAAAGACACAGGCAGATGTGAGCCAAGCACACAGAGCAGGCACAGCATCCACTGCTGCTACAGCCTCCCAAGAATTCCCAACGCTCCCATCCATTTAACCCTGTGTTAGAAAGCTTTTCTCCAAGGAAGGAGAATGGAACACAAGCCACCGACCACAGAATTTCTTTGGTTTAAGTCTTCTCAAACCTTTATTAGGCAATAAAATTTCCCAGGACAAATTCTGGGCAAGGCTGAGCATCCAGGTTCTCGGAACTGAACACCCCACATCATTTCTGGTAAAAGCTGAAGAGTTAATTCTTGTCCTGCCTGAATTCCAGTGGTGAAAAATCGTGTTCTCCCTGATTAAAAACCCCTTTGCTGTTTCCCCAGGGTACAATCTTTTTGCGTGCTTTCTGCCTAAAATGATGTGCTGAATTTCCTGGGATGTTTGAAAGAGATACTTTGTTACACCTATAATTGGCTACAATTTGGTGACAAATGAAACTGCATCAGAGTCATCATGACAGAGTGAGAGACAGAGAGGCAGGTGAGGTAAGAATTTGCAGGGGTTTAATTCATTGTTGCTCCTTTATGTAACTTGAATTTTTTATCCAAAAATTATGTTTGTCTACAATCTAAAAAGATCAGCTACAAGAGGAAAAAAAGAAAAGGGAAAAACAAAGCAGTTTAATTCCATTATTCAACAACATTCTTTTCCTGACACTGTACCTGTTTCACAATATTTAATTATTTTTGAGGCATAAACAGGAGATAGCCACCTTCCCCTCAGTTATGAAGTGCGCTAGAGCTGCAACAACATGCAGAAGTTTATTGACAGCTGTTCATGAAATAAGATCACAGAAACACAGAAAAGTTTGGGCTGGAAGTTCCTCTCATTCCCCTAGCCCAGGTTACTTTAACTATATTCTAAGATGGCTACAGAATGACAAAGAGAGTCCGAAGTAATGACATGACCAAAGATTACTGGTATTTATTTGTCTCAGCTCCTGGCTCGGAACCTTTTCATTTCAAACAGCCATAGAAAAGGATTTCTGCTTTTCTACATTGCAAATGCAGCTTCAAGGCATGAACACCTGATAAAGGACAGTCCCTATATCAGTTTAGATAAGAGTCAATACAGGCTAAGGAAAACAGATTTTATAATGTATGTAAAGTGAGTGTAAATTCGTATTCCATGTATGAAAGGCAAATTTATCACAATCAAAACTCAACTTTTTTTTTTTACAACATTTACTCATGCCTGACTAGAATCTAAAGAACTTGAACAATAAAATGTTGGATAGGGATAATCAGGAACACTGCAAGGCAAAGGGAAAAATTATTTTATTACTCACAAGAAGTAACAATATCAGCAAAATAATGCCACAGACTTACTTCTCCTGTAGAAAATGTTATTATTAAGAACAAATACCTGAAGCCTCCAGATTAGACTGTTAAGCTTTGACCTCTCTGCTTAGTAGAGAAATCATAAAAGCATTTCTCAAAACTTTTCACAGTATTTTTAATAATAGTATTTTAAAAAAACCCTCCATCACTGATGTAGGTATATCATAAAAACTGAAAACACATCCAGTATGTGACCTTAAAAATACAAGAGCTTTGAAGAAGAGGAAATTTAGAATATATTAAAGAAGCAGGAGGCTGAAAGATAAGCTTATAACTGGTCATTTCAATCCAGACAAGCCCAAGCTGGAGCAGTGAAGGCTCAGCAGCACCTCACAGCTGGAAGACACCAGGGTTGTCTCACCATTTTGTGTACCTAGCAAGGTATTTGCAGATTCTTGCATAATAGCATGGTCTCCTTGTATACTTGCCTGACATAATCACAGCTTCCTAAAATTACACAGTTCCTTACTGAGAAAAATCTTTGTATAACCAAAAAAACCCAAGGAAAGTTTGAGAAGCTTTTCAAGACAACTGTTCTTCACCCAAGGCAGCTCCAAATGAAAGCCATTCTGTATCTCCTTTCCTATCTTCCCCCACTACTGAAGTATTCTTTTGGGTCAAGGGTCTTCTGTATCTGAGGTGGGATCACTTGTACATTAAGTTTCCCAAACAGTTTGCAGCTGGGAGTAGCAATTAAAGGACAGCAAGATGCTCCCATGGCAATTTAAATGCTTGCAAGTAACAGCAGCCACATCTGGCACTCAAATCTTACAGATTCCAAGGTGCTGCAATCATTTAGTGGGATTTTTTTATTTTCAGTAATGACATATTCTTTAAGTATGACACTCCACTTAAAACTTCCTGACCCTTTCAGAACCCACTGGAGGCCGTGATCCACAGCAGGGAAATGCTGTTCAGCAGCAACCCCTCACAGACCTCTCTTTTACAACCTCAAATCCTCTTTGTCAGGTAACTCCCAACAAGTCTTATCAGGCAATCAAAGTCTGTCATGAGCGACTTATTTAATTACCATCCCTGGAGAGGAGACTTGAAAAACTGATTTATGTGCCACGGTAGCCAATTTGTTATCCAAGGGAGCTCCTGTATCAGCAGAGGATCATCACAGTTTAATAACCAGCCATTAGCAACACAACACGATTGCAAACTGGAATTTCAATTAGAAAAAGAAATAAAATACAAATAAAATGACAGAGATAAGAGATAAGCAGGCAAGCAGATCGACACTGATATAAAAATGCTGGATACAAAGAGATTCTTTGTCAGCATCAGTTGGAATAATTTGTAAAATGGCCATGAGCAAGTTTCCCCCTTAAAGCAGCTTTAAAAGCTCAAGGTATTACAGCTTTCTGCTCATATAATCCAATGGATAAATACAGCCCAAATATCCAAAATCTGCAAGTGACTGCTTGCACCTTTGTTTCAGACACCTGTACAGTGCTGACGTTTTCACCTATCTCCACCTTTAGCTTGGAAAAGGCAAGAAAAACACCAAGGACACAAAACCATTAATATCCTTTGTTATCATTTCTGATTGTACTGAAGAGAACTTGGCCATTCCTGAAAATCCTGGAGTGTAATAGGCAAGACTTTTAAATGCTGTCATATCCCTCTGGACTGACAATAGTATAGGAAGAATAAGGATCATTTGGCAGCTGATTAAAATGACAACATGAAAATACGTGATTATTTTTCAAAAAACAAGGCTGAACTATTTCATTAAACTTGCTCTCATCACTCCTAACTTTGGCTGTAACTCTGTGAGCTTACAGCCAAATAAGCACAAAATGAGAAAGAAAATAAGCACAAAATGAGAAAGAAAAGAAAGAAGAAACCTCCCTGTTAAAATCAAAGTGATCTTAATAAAAAAAATTGCTATGAGGATATTAATCCTAATGAAATAGGTTAAAGATTTGGTGGTACAAGTGAAAGGGTTACAAAAAAGACAAAACAATTAAAAAATACGTTAAAACACAGCTACAGAGAAGAGGTCACTTCATTGTGACCTTAGAACTATCGTGAACACCACAGAAAATACAACCAAGGGAATAAAGTCTTATAAGAGTAACAAATTTGAATTATTAAAAGGGAAAGAAAGAGGTGAACACACAGAAAAGTCTCCTGAACACTTTCAAAAGGAGGAGCACTGACCAAAAGAAGTTGAGTTGTATTAATGGCTTGCAAATTCTGTATTGGTTTAAAAGAAAAACCACAGAAAGCCAAACTCTTCTTTCATTTATACAAGTATAAATAAAAAATGTTATAGAGTCATCAATAAATAAGCTGAATTTCTACCAGACTGAGACACTTGGTTTTGACCAGCAGCCATTATTTTGCCTGATTTATCAGTAACCATATTAAATATGTGAAGATTATTATTACTTAAGATTTTGATGTTTTCTTCTCATACATTCATAAAGAACCTTTCCGAGCTTTACCAATTCATTTCTAAAAGACTGATTGCCACATGAAGTTTTGTTGGCTAAGCTCAGACTACATTACTGAGGAGTTCCCATTGCAAGTCAATAAATAAGTAAAGTACTCAGTTTATTTTACCCCAAGATTCCAACTATTGAGTCGTGCTTCGAGGTCATCATCATCCAACGAAAAGTTTCTTTTGTGATGATCATCCTGGAACACAAGGAAAGTCAAAGAAAATACCAGAATTGCTGGCAGACACATAATTTAAAATTAAACTTCTCACTAGCTTGGCCATACCTACACTGCACTTCCTAATAGTGTCACAATACCTCTGACAGCTTTCACCTAAATAGCTCAGTTTCCAGAAGGATAGTGGGCTGAGAAAGAGTTCAGAGGATAAATTAGCCTGGCTCTCCACTTCAGTGTTCTTCTTTATTAATTCCCAAAGCAATGGTCCCCTTTACAGAGGGTGAATTTACTAAAAAAAACTCAGAATACTCAGTTTTCAGGTAACATTCTAGGACAATTCGTCTCTCCTTTGTGGGCCTAATCCAGAATTCAGAGATCACCTGATCAGCCTCCAAATAAAAACATAGATTTAAAAATCAAAGGAAATCACAGCAAGGCAGTGATGGTTATCAAAGCAGAGGACAGAGCAGCTGCTGCCCAGCTCAAGGATCTTCCCTGATTTCCAGCATCCAGCCAGGGCTGTGGTTATTGCTGCTCAAGAAAGTAACAAGGAATTACCTTTCAGAAGAGAAGTTTTTCCTGTGGGACAACAGTAACTACCCAACTGCATTTGAAGTACCTAATGGGAAAGCTGGTACAGAACATTTCCCTGAGCTGAGGTATTTTAAAAAACAACACTGAAGCCTGAATTACTTTGTCTCATTGAGTGAGGTTTGTGTATGGGCCTGCCAGCACCTCTTCTTTAAATCTCATTTGTCACAAGTGACTGGAGCTTGGGCTGCAGTTCATCAACACTTGGTTGAGGCAGCTCTTAATGTTTCTTAAAAGTCTCCCTGCTCCTCTACCTGGGCCTGAATGATGCCAGAACATCTGTGCATCACTGACAATGGAACATTGTTCCAGCCAGCCAAACGTTATCGAACTGTCTGGCAAAGCAAGGGAGGATTATTTCACTTAAAGGCCCCTTTAAAGCTGTAATCACGGGAGAATCCAATCTATGGAGCTGAAGAACAATGAAGTGCAGTGATTTATCAAACTCTGCTCTGGAAGCTGTGGCAGAGCCACCACCACCACCACCAAAAATTAAAAATAAACAAATCAAAGCAGCAAAACTCCCCTACAAAACTTTAAAGCCCCAAATCCAGGTTACAGCTGAAGAAAATAATTTTTTTTACAACAACTCTTCCATAAGGAATATTTCCTGAAGTAAATAAACAGGAAACCAATAAGGAGAAATTTAGTAAATCCAGCACGTGGTTCTATTTTTAATTACGGCATTTCTGTATTTAAATTACATTTGTATACATACAATCAACACACAAAAAAATACATTCACAGCAATCAGAGCCTAGAGCACAGGCACTGATTTTTGCCCACTGAGCACCTGTAAACTGCCCTGATAAATCCCTTCTTGCTAATCCTCTATTCCAGATGCACAGCACAACACAAATTTCCTCAGGAAAGAGCTTCCAGTTTATCCTATTTGCACTTCATGTCCTCAGCTGTGCCCAGCTGCAATCTTTCTAAACTATTCCTCTGATAGAATCAAAAAAAGAAGCATGGGCAGAACTAGAGGAACAAACAGGAAATTCAGTGTTCATGGAGGGGTGAGGGTTGTTCTAGGTGTGGTGAAGGACACTGCAAGGCCACAGAGCACATTTTGGAGGGTAAACAGCGCATTTCTTGGTATCACACATTTGTCAGGAGTAACTGTCAGTGCAAATGCTTGCAACTATATAAACAACATCATTGAATACTTTGGACTAAAAGGGTTTTAGACAAAGCCCATTCAATGCCCTTTCATCAGTCACAATGCTCAGTGTGGAAAGTCTGATGAAACAAACTGTCCAAAATTCACTCTTTCAGAGGTCAACCATCACTGAACAGAGCCAGAGGCATCTATGCAGCTTTCTTTAATCTGTTATTGCAAAATACAAGATGATGTCAACGCAGGCACGTTGCCAAGCCCAGGGAAAACAGTGCAGCAGACACTGAACACACGACACTAAACAGAGGTCAAGCATTAGGATGAACTGAGAGCATCCTATAAGAAATTCTCCTCCCCTGAATTGCAGAGGACAGATTTTGATGAGTTTTAGTCCTCCCTATCACTCTCTCCCAGAAGTCTGCACCTTTACACAGGAATCATGACCCACACAGCTGGAAATAACAGCTTTACAGGGTATATAAACCCAACTCAGGGAAAGTAGAGCTTTAGGACAAAAAGGAGAAGCATCTTACAGATAGTGGCGTGCCTAGGTTATCTTCATCTGTCCGGTGAGGAGAACTCAGACAACGGGATATTACTGATGGCTTCTCATTGAATCTTTCCCTGTTATTAATGACAAGAGGAAGCAGAAAGAGAAGGATTCATTTTCAGCAGCTTGTGGCACACAAAGGATATTAATCAAAGACTAGAATCGTTTAAAATATAGAAAAAACTGTCAAGATGGAAAGATCAAAAAAAAAAGAGAGAAAAGAGAAAAAATTTCTTGTTAAAGGCAAACAAAAGTCTTAAGTGTTCCATTAAAAATCACCACCAAAAAACTCCACACCAAAAAACCCTCTAGAAGTACCACATACATGGCAGTACCTTAAAAAGTGTTCTTTGCTTTTCTTTTACTACATCACCCAACATCTCCCAAAGGATTTTAGGATAAACCCGAGCTAAGGAGAGGGTTGATCTAGGAGAATGTTTTTGAAACAAAATTGCTAAGCATATAAAACCACATAGGATGGAGTCCAGTGACTCAGAGAAGAAAGAGGAATTAAGGTGATGGTTGGCTGCAACATAGGGGAGACTTTTAAGACCAAAAGAATAGGTTAGAACAAGGTAAATGATCCTATAACACACAAAGACAAGGGCAAGAACTACACACACAGCTCAATACAAAGGCAGTAGCTTGAAAGGCCAAGGTGGAGAGGAACATGTCAAACGAACAAGTCACAAAGATTGTCTACGTTTCATTTCATTTCTGTTTTAGGGACTAAAGTGGAATTTAAGGGGGATGGCAAAGAAAAGCCCACAAGACAGGACACAAGCAAAGCATGACCAAGTGCTCTGTCCAGCAGAGCTGGACAGGGATTTTCTGGAAAAGCTTTTGTTGCAAATAAAACACTTGAACAAAGGCAAATGAAGATCAGCAGATAGGTGAAGAGAAGTGTCACTGATGCACCTGGTCACACATTTCTCAGCCAGAGAACAGGGAAAAAAACAAAAGAAAATAAAAATTATAAGCATTTATTAGATGGGTTGATACAGCAAAAGATCCAAAACAGTAGTGAAACATCCTTCAGCAAATACTCCACTATCAAATCCACAGTTAAGGTAATTAAAACCTTCTGTTAGTCCCTTCACCTTCCTATGACTGGCTATATTATATTAAAATCAAATCAGACCATTGAAATACCTCCCTTCTTTTCCATCTGGCAGCAGATGAGATGGCTGCTGTACCAAAAAGACACTGAGATGAATGAAGTGTTTATGAACAGAACAACAACTGTTGGATGTACAATATAAACCAGTCACTTCTAGGAAGACAAACACAAAGTTTTCATGAAGCACAGGGCCCAGCTTTCATCAGAACAGCAGGGAACAGAGAAATACAACAACTGGGAGCCTACCTTCCATTCCAGCACCAATAAATCCCACATAAACAACGTGTATGGATGCACAATAACAATTATAAAGCAGTAAATAGTTCAGATAAGCAAAGCCTTAGAGGTAAAAAAGATCAAAAGGAATATAATAACACAATGACTGCCTCTTGCATTTCTTACCAGGATTTCATCTGACACAAAATTACCTTTAATTAAAGGGAGATAAATCTTTGCCTGCGAGTAAATCTGCCCTCTTATCAGATTTCCTTTCTGAACAATACTCAGGTTACCTAACAATGCAATAAAGTTCCAATTGTTAAAAATGAGAGAAAACAGAATTCATGCCCTCATCATTCAGAGATTCAGGAATACCAACAAATACACAACCCAACCCAGCTTGCCTGTAATACTTTCAAATTGACCAAAGGGAGAACAGAAGTCTAGATGTATTCTTAGGTCTGTATTTGCTATTTTGAAGAGGAACTGAAAATGAAGCTGCTTTACTTGATTCTACAAACAGAATTTGTAAAGATTGTTAGGGATGGACCACAGTTTTGCTCATATTAAGTATGTACTACCTGTCCACTCCCTTTTCCAGCCTCCTGCTAATAAGAGTCGGGCTCCAAAAAGCACAAGATTAATTCTTTTTCCTCCCACTTCAGGTGAGTGAAGGATGATCAGAGCTTTCATATCAGCCCTGTGACCTCCTGCTTCAGCCCAAGAGGAGCTGGCATGGGAGGAGGAAGCAATTTGCTGCTAATAAAGGAGATTAGTAAATATTCCTTCTAGGAACAAAGTAAGGGAAACTCACTGATTCCCCCCTGCTACAGCATGACTACACACCAACCTTTAACAATGTTTTCAGGCACACTCTATAAACATAAAGTAGAATTTTCCTAGGGAGTCAGAAAGCCCAGGTTTCTGTTCAAACCAATCTAAACATTTCTCAAACAAACCCTCTCACATTTCAAAATAAAGCTGCACCTTTCCAGCCCCAGTTAATCAGATTTATTCATCCACACCCCAGTTTGTCTACCTACTTTTTATTTAGGCAGAAAAACAACTTCATATAAAAAAGCTGAAATTGTCCAACACAGAATTATCTGTATTGCAAGATAAAAATCACTATGAAAAGAACTTCTCTGTTTGTTTGGGTCTTTGAAAGGAGAGAATCTTGAGATAAAGAACATCAAGTAGTTACTCAAACATCTCTCACCGACATTATCTATTTTGCCCTGAGAAAATGTAAGAACTGAGTCATGGCTGGAATGCAAGATTTTCATCCAACTACACATAGTCCATGCCCGTGGATTCAGTTTTCCCAATGCACATTCAGAGAAGAGAGACAAATATAGTGGAACTCGGTCACCATCTGCTGGCTATCCCTACAAACTGCACATCCAGAAATATTTAATATATTACATTTTTACCTGCACTGATAGCTCATCCAAAACTGTAAATACAAAGGAAAACAGGATCTATATGTTGGATATAGGCAATATCTTAACATGGTCACATTTAAATAAGTATTAAGCATGTAAATATTTTGTATTTCTACAAAACACAACAGCTGAAATATTTGCCTTCAGTATTTTTCTGCATAAGTTGCAGGAAAATTAGTTTCTCATTGCTGTGAAGATTAGTTTATGTAACCTACAGAGCTATCCAGATTTTCTAACACAAATTCAGATTTCCTTATACACAGCCCCACTCTTGGTCCAAGCATCCACTGACAGAGCTGTGCCTGTAGAGCTGGTTTTTAATTCCCAGACTCCTTTAAACCAGTAACATTATTCAACTGCATCTATCTGCTTTTCCTGGCATGGAATAATTTGTAATCCAGGTCTCCAGAGAAGTCACCAGAGCCTTGGGAACCATACTGATCACCAACGTAGGTATTGCTTCATTCCCACAGGATAAAAAGGAAAAAGTGAAATAAAGCTGCACTACACCAAAAATGACTGTGGGAACTTTGCCAGGCCAAGCTGAATCTTAGGTCCAGACACTGAGTGGGAAAATACATCAGATTCCCAATATTCTACTACAAACCAGGCAGCAAAAGAGAGAAAAAATATGGCAAAGAAGGAAGGGAATAGGTGGAACTATACCTCAGCTTTCCTCAAGTGGGGACCAGCCTCAGTCAGATGAAGAGGGAGGAATATGCAAATCCCACCTCAGCTGACAGTACAAGTCAGGAATTTGGAGTAATTGGGTATATTTTTATACCACAAATATGGCCTTGTAGAGATAGCAATGTGCTAAATTGGGCCTAATGGGGGAGAGTTGTGCTGGTACTGTTTTATTGCTTCTAACACCCAGAGTGACACTTTAATTTGATGATGCTGCTCCCAGGGACTGACACAATCTGGTCAGATGCAGGACAGGTATCCTGACACAGCACAACAAAAACAAAAATTTATCCAAGGTCTCAAAAAACATTTCTTAAAGCACGATGCATTCCTTGTTTTCATAAGGTTAAATCTAAATTTTTTTTTTTTTAATTAAGGGTATCTGGACAGCTCCTCCCAACAATTCTCTGTTTCACCAAGCCCAAAGCAGTAATCTCATAACTCAGCTGGCAATTCTCCATTCTCTGCCTCTGGTCCTTAAACCACAAGTCAAAACCACAGGTTCTTATCAGAGCATGAGTGCAAGCAACCAGAAGAGCCCTAATCTTCAAGAAAAGACAATACAGAGACCTCAGACCTAAGAGCATTTTAAAATGATTGTTAGAATTACACACAGTTAATGGATACGGAAGAGGAAAAGTTCCACAATACTCAGTATCAATGTGATTTAACTTGCAAGTGTCCCAAAATCACTGCTGTCACCCAAATCACTGCTGAAAAACTAAAAACATGATTGAAAAATTATAATAAACAGCATAAGCATCAGTGTGCCTCCAACAGAACAGCTAATGATGGCCACTTCTGAAAAATGTAAGCGAAGACATTAAAGAAGCATTGGACTTCTGAAACAAAACTTGCAAATGTATTTCTAAAGCCATGAAACAAAACCAGAAGCAGAGCAAACACTCACTTCCTCTTGTACAGCACCTACTGAGCTTTGAATAATATTCACTCTGTGTCTGAGAGTGCTTCCTTCACCACGGATTTCAGAGAAGCTAAACATTAACTAGACTTTGAAACAAGCAAACAAGAGGAAATTCCATCCATGACTGCAGTGCAGCCACATAAAGGAAAAAAAGGAACACATATCTTGATAATCAGCACAAAGTTGCACTGTGTAGGAAAATCCAGAATACTTAAGAACAGTAGATGAAACTAGAATTTACCTAAGAGTCCCACAAATTAGGACAGAATAGAGCTGAAGTTTTCCAAGTGTCCAAATGACCAGCTTGTCACTCCTTCAATACTGCAGGGACATCTTTCTAAGCCAACAGGAAAACAAGCCTTAATAACATGACACATTCCACCCCTTTTTCCCTGCTGTAAACAGCTCTGTTCTCATCTGATTGGAACTAAGGATGCAGCTTAAGCTCACTGGCTACTGCAAATCAAACACCTACACCTTGCTCAGCAAAACTTGCTTATCTGCTGGCAGCCAGTATTCTGTTTCCTCTAAAAAACCTGTGAGCAACAATCATAGAACAACCTCTAAATCTACCATCTGTATGCTTGTTTATATTCCTAATCTATAGGGAAAAAAGCCATTAAAATCTATTTGATAAAACAGCTGCTTTCAGCATCATAGCCTTAGACTACAAATGTAGACCTTGATTTTCCATGTTAACATG
>NW_008239321.1:607558-609808 GCF_000691975.1 Corvus brachyrhynchos | reverse complement strand
ATGGAACATAGAAGAAGATGCACAGGAGCCAGGGGAGACATAATTGAGAAAAGCAAGGACAGAGGAGTCTAGAAGTTCTCATTACATTGAAGTTGTTACCAGAGTTTCTGTGTATAAAGCACAAACACTGATGGTGAGTCTATGAGGGAGTGCAAGAAACTCACACAAACTGGGACATCCAGAGCTTATCAAATCAAACATCTTTTAAATACAAATCAAACACTGACTAAAGCAAGGACAGGAACCTTACCCATGTGCAGGTGGTGTTGCTGAAGATGATTCCTCCACAGAAGATACATTACTTTCATGGTTTCCCAGCTCTCCCACCACCCACTCAGGGTAGCAGTCAGGGCTACTGTTCCGAACTCTTGGTGAATTTGGTTCATCAAAATAAACTGACTATAATGAGAACAAATGGAAGATCAACATGGGAATATATTTACACAGATACATTCTTTACACTCTTACTGTCATTTCTCGCAGGAGGATCTGCAGTACGAACGCTCCTTTTCCAGTGAAGTCAGTGAGCTGTGCGAATGCCACCTTCCCAACCCACGGGAATTCATGGAGACAGAGTAAATATTTTCCAATACTTTACTTCTTACAGCATGGGTAATTTTAGCAAAAATTGGCACTGTTATCTCACTGAATCTTATGCCAAGGGTTGACACAGCATATTCAGTTCTTCAGAAAACAAACTGCAACTTTAACAATGTCTGTGTGAACTCTATAGTCATCTCAGGCTACTAAAGTCACCACCTTTAAGTACATTTTTCCTTTCACAAGAACTATCTACTGATTAGGACAAAAGAAAGCCTCAAGGGCCTTTTATTATCAAAGAACTAGAAAAAGATTACCTTTCTGCTCCTTCAAAACACCTATTTTTAAAAGCCTTCTAACCAGAATTTTGAAGATACAGGTCTCAACAAGTTTTGCCCATTGAAAGGCTTTCCCAACATCAATTACAAGAACTGCCTGTATTTATCACATGCAGTTCCACTCAACCCATTCAGAATTGTTTTTCACATTGTGCCAAATCAAAGACGGAAAAGCGATTTCAGGATGCATTTCAGCAAGTTTGTCTTATAAAGAAATGACACCCACCATGTAGGCAGGCAAAGTTTTCAGCATTCCTTCCTCTGGTTTTTGGGTGAAGGGACCATCCAGAACTCCTCTCTGCAGCATGTGGAGCAGCAGTTTTGCATACAAGTTTCGATTCTCCCTTCCCACTATTCCTATGCCTGTTCCTGAAGGTCTGCAGAGTTTTTTAATCCACAGTGAGCATCTTTTTCTTTCTGAAAATATAGATATACATGGTCACTATACATTTTCAGAGCAAATAAACACATTCAGAAAACAGAAGCCACCACTGGTCACCAATTTTGTAGGTTTCTCCCTCCTACCCTAAATTTTAAAGCAAAACAAACAAAAAAAATCCAAAAGACTGAACCAAGTAAAAGAAATGGCTAAATACCTCGATTAAAAATAAGTCTTTGACAATAGTTCAAGTTTACATATTCCACAAATATTGGACTTTGTTATTAGTGTTTAAATGCACATTTTACCATATGTACCTGAACTATGCTTCAGGTTTAGGACATAGGGCTTCATAGCCACAACACAGCGATCTAATTCTGCATCCAGTTTTTCCTTTATTTCCTCTTCACTGTTCATTTTGAAAGAACACAGAGTAACCTGCAAAATTAATGACATTGATGTAGAAAAGGTCAAATACTATCTTACATCAGTCTCTGTTTATCTTAGGCCACACAAAGATGTGCCTGGAACAATACAGGAAGTGAAATGAGATGTGTTGTTACGTTCAAATAAACACAAAACTAAGATAGATTCTTTGTAAATAACAGGTACTCAGTGTAATCTACAAGAATGTGCTTGTTTAGATTTGAAACTGAATAGCCAACCACACAATAAATGTATTCATTATACCCAATTAGTATAAAACACCTCAAGGCGTTTGTGTGATGCTGCACTCCTAACTTGCTATTCTTCAGAATTAGAGGGAGTTTTTTAAAGAAGAAGGCGGAAAGGGGTGGAAAACAGCAAGAGGAGCTATAGTTAAAAGAACCAAAAATGCTGTCAGGACTGTTTTTGAGGAAGCAGCACCGGAAAGAGCAGCGCTCTTCCCTCCTCTGCCGTTCATTTCCCAGCTGAGTGGGGACCTTTCTTTGGACAGTCCAGCAGTGAACACGTTTCTCTGCCAGCGGAGCCGCACACCCGGGCCCGCCCCAG
>NW_008239321.1:582525-607372 GCF_000691975.1 Corvus brachyrhynchos | reverse complement strand
CTGGGGCGTTGTTCGTCCCCAGGAATGGGAAAAGCTCTTGGGATTGAGCGAGTGCGAGGAAGGTGCTGCTGTGGCACCGCGGAAACGCAGTCACAGCTCCGAGAGGCGCTGTGCTCTTCCCTCCCGTGACCGGGGACAGGAACCAGGGGACGGCTGGAGTTGTGCCAGGGGAGGTTTAGGTTGGGTATCAGGAAAAGGTTCTTCCCCCAGAGAGTGCTCGGGCCCTGAACAGGCTGCCCAGGGAATGGGCACGGCCCCAAGGCTGCCAGAGCTCCAGGAACGTTTGGACACCGCTCTCAGGGATGCACAGGGTGGGATTGTTGGGGTGTCCTGTGCAGGGCCAGGAGCTGGACTGGATGATTCTGAGATTCCTGCCCGAAGTGATGAATGTCACCACACCTCAGCACTGCGGTCATGGCTACACCCAGTGCTCTCCCCCAGGTTCACCTCCCTGCGCAGACAGTTACTGATCCGCTCAGACACGCTCGGGAAACGCCTCAGGAGTCCCCAGCAGAGCCTCGGGGAGCTCCTAGGGAGAAACGGGAGATACCAAGTACGAACTCCTGCTGCACCTGGATTTGGCCGATCCCCAGCACAAACACAGGCGGGGTGGAGCATTCCTGGGGAGAAGGACCTGGGAATGTTGGTGGGTGAGCAGCTCAACCCGGCCGTGTGCCCCGGGCTGATCCCCCAGTGAGGGCAGCAGGAGAGGGGAGATTCTGCCCATCTGCCCCGCTCAGGTGCGACCCCACCTGCAGAGCTGCCCCAGCCCTGGGGCCCAGCACAGAAAGGACTTGGAGCTGCTGGAGAGAGTCCAGAGGAGGTCACAGACATGCTCTGAAGGCTGGAGCCCCTCTGGATCCAAGCTGGGATCTAGTGTTCACCTGGAGGAGAGAAGGTTCCAGGAGACCTCAGAGCCCCTTCCAGTTCCTAAACGGGCTCCGGGAGAGCTGGAGAGGGACTTGGGACAAGGGATGGATATATCTTCATTATGATCAATATTTGGTGAAAAAAAATGTTTCTATTCAGAGCTTAGTGAAAAATATTTGCCACCCTGAAGTTAAAGGTCAATAAATCAGAAGTAGCTTTTGATCCTGAGCATTGGGGGGTGGGTGCCAGAAACTGAAATTGCAGACGAAGGTTTAATAATTGCAGATCCAATTTTATCCACAGTTTCTGAGTCAAATCTGTTCAAGTATATTCTTGTAGGTAATAGAGCGATTAAATATGCTCCATACTGCTCATGTTTTCTGGGTTGTTCATGTCCTATCCCAAGGACAGAGAACATGAGGGGGTGTTGTGGAATGAAAGAATTTCAAAGCACATGCCTGACGCTTCTACAAAAAAACCCATGGGTTGTACTTGTTTTGTAGCCATTTCAAGAAAACCATCAATTAATCCAAAAGAATTAGAGAAATCTTTCAGCTGTCCAGTCTCTTCCTGTGTTGAATGAAATGATTGTGTGTATGTATGATCCCAAATAAACCCTCTGACCTCTTCGATTCATTTATTTCTCTTGTCATCAAAATATGTCATGGGCTTTGCTCTGTGTATAGTGTCTAAAGTGCTTTTATCTCGAACAAACAAACTCTTCAGCACTTCTGAGCTCGATTCAGATGCACATACACATCAAACAAGAAATCCTTACACGTACAGTAGGAAATAGGCTGTTTTCTTTGACTTCTCAGCTAATCTTCAGCAGAAATGATTCCGTGTTCGGGCTCATTGGGTGATGGCTCTGACAGCTACACTGGGGCCTACTCAGCATGCCTTAAACCCACATTTGCATAGAAACAGTGCAAAAATCAGTGGTGGAGTATTCCAGCAACAGTAGAATCTCAAGAGTACATTACAAGGATGATTTATTATCTTTAAATTCCAAATTTAAAATAGTTGTCATCTAGTTTATATTGGAATATGGGAAACTTTTCATCTGTGTGAAGTCCATGGTAGATTCTTGCAGCAGAGTAAGGCTGCTGTGTTTCTGCATGTTGCCTTCAGATTTGAATATATCTCTGGCATGCTCATCACAAAGTACTTTGAAAAACTGAACTTGCTGGAATATGATGAAAAAGTACACGAGGCCAAGCAAAATCAATGATTGGAACCACTACTGCAGGAGAAATTTCCTGAGGGAATAGATCCAGTTTCTGGGTCTGCTTCCCAAGGCAGAGCAGAGTGGCCAGAGAGGTTGGAGCCTACCTGAAGTGATTTGACAATTGCATCACTTCTGTCCAAAAAAAACATAAAGAAAAATAAAGGATTGAAGAAATGACTGAGGTCTCATCTCCAGCCAAAGCTGCAGCCTGGACATGAGGAGCACTGATGTGCCCTGACCCTCCTGAGGAAATCGCTGTAGATACACTGATGTAGAACACAAAGATATCCCAACCAGAATACAGAACAAATTCTCAATTTGAATTGTAAAAATAGGGTCATTTAAGTAAAGCATATTCAGTCCTTTTTTTTTCACCACATTTTACCATATTCTCATCTCTTTAACTGTCTCGGCAGGTTGCCACAAGTAACATGAACACAGCTTAAGGCATTTTTTCAAACATCTCAAAAGTATAGAAAAAAAAGAAGGCAGGTTTCATTGCCTCATACTAGCTTCTGGAACACTTGGAGTTGCAAGACATTATTTTTCAGAACTTCTAAGCAAATCTTTCATGTCTGAAAAGTTGTGATTCACAAATACCTCATTACTTCAAAGAGTTAACAGGTCACAGATTTTTTTTCTCCCTCTTCTTGCTTCGGGAGAGTAGATAATAAATTCAGCATGTGAGCATTGACTCCTAAGGGTGAACCTTTCAAGTATTCCAATGCTGCACATCCAGTGAGGAAGCAGGGCCAGCCAGCGTGTTCTGTCATTATCCTACTGCATTGGTAAGTAGAACTGGGAAAACTTCCTTAGAAAAGCCTCAGTTTTCCTGGGGCAGCTGTTTTTGTGCAAAACACAAGTAATTTCAGGGGCAAGCAGCGTTTGGGTGGCAGTGAGTGCTAAGTTTACGTATGCCAACTTCACAAGGTTTGCTGTGAAACGCAAGTTAATATTAAACTGTGTTTGCTATCTCAGCAACTGTCCTGAACATCCTGATCCCAGAGATGGATCCACATGACATTTAGACTGGATTTCCAAATTAATTGGCTCCTGCCAGCTCATCTATGTATGTGTTAGAAGGAGTTTTGGATATCTTGGCCTGCAAACATCATTTGAGGATCCCACCTAAACATGTTCAGAACCAAAACTGCACCAACGAAATACCCACTTCAGTTGCCAGCATGAATTTGTCTGTCTCTGCATTAGAAAATTAAATTGTTGCTGAGTACAAAGTACTAAATGCTTAATAATAGCTGCCTCAATCTCTCCTTAAAAATAGGAAGCATAAGGACAAATTCTATCAGTCATACTATTAAAATATTCATATGCAGCCTTAAAAAAAAAAGAAAAAAGATAATTAGAGTATGTTCAGAGTTCTTTAATGGCAGCTCTACCATCTCACAAGTAGTTTGATCTTAATGTTAAATGTTCCTTTTAAAAGTTCTGCAGTGGATTACTTACTGTAGAGCTCATGCTTTTTATCAAAGAAAAGGCTTTTAAACTGCAGAGGGAACCATGTATGACTCATGACAATTTATTATATGTGTACCACAAATATTTCTTTATCACTTTCTAGTATGTTGAAATTATAATTACTTTTTCTGAATGAAAATACAGACATAAGCGCAAAACTTGCCAGACTGGATCATGCCAGTGTGCTGCCTGTATCATAAATCAAATTAAAAGTACGATTTACTTCAGAGCTACTTAGTGACCAGGGATCTGTTGCGCAATGGTGTACAGTTCTCTTTAAAAAAAAACAACCTAAAGCAATTATATTGTGTAATATTGAAACAGTGGTAAAAATTAACAGTGGTTTAAAACAGTTTCAGGTGAAGTTAGAATCTCAAAAACCTAGATAGTCATACTAACTTAGGCAAATTTTTTTAGAAATATTAAAAATCCTTTCTCTGATCATACTGATGTTTAAATCATGGTTGGATACTTGGGTTCTACACTCATTGGGAAATCTCAGTCTTTCTACTTACGTAAATTCTGGAAAATCGCAGGCTCATGGCCCTCTGTCTCTCTATAATTAAAGGTCCACTTCCTGTCACAGGGGAGTGCTAATGGAATCAGAACCCAGTAATTACTAATGATTAAGGCCTTTTGCTATAAATCAGTCCAGAGATGAAGGATCTGATTGATGATTAGGTAATATTAAATGAGAACACAGTAGTGGCTGAAAATCACTTTATTGTAAAGCAACTGCTATTAAGGAAGTCATTTACAGTTGCATAAACGTTGGAAATGTGGAAAGCGAAGCAGTAGTGCAGGGATTTGGAAGAAAGCAGTGACAAGAGAATGGAAGTTAATGTCTGAAATGATGTGGAAGAGACTGGTGGGGATGGTGGGAGGGAAAAGAGCTTTCAGAGTCCGGAGTTCACCTGGAAATTTACACTCACAGGACCAGAGTTACGTTCACAAGACCTAAGTTTTCCTCTCATATGTGGAATGTTCTGTCTCAGTAAGGCAGAAACTTCGTACTGTGTTATTTCTCTGCTTCAGGCTTCATCTTCACATGCTTTCATGTCTGAGGGGTCCTTCTTCACCAGAGTTGAAAAAAAGCCACGTTCTGTTGGAGACAAGTGAAGAGCTTGGGTTAAATTCTTGAAACGTGTGATAGCTGAAAACAACAGCGAGGTGAGCAGTCAATCTTTGCATCATAGTGAAAGTGGTGGAAGAAATACACTGTTTTAATTTCTATCTTAATAAAGCTGAGCTACGTGTATCAGAAGCCAGATGTGAGGAGAGATGTTTTCATAGTGCATAGGCTGTGCTTTTCCTTCACTTACAAATGAAAATAAAATTTACAAGAAAAATTCTATGCAATGAATATTGACAAAACAAATGTGAAACATTTCCTCTTGCTAACAAAGTTGGTAATGTCTGTTTATTTATTCTAAAAGCCTGTGTGTCTGTGAAGCAGTTCCTCCAGCATCAACTCTTCCCCACAGCTCTCAGCTGCTTTTCAACACTCTCGGTCCAAAGTGTTTTCCTTATCAGCATAAGGTGGGAATAATTCACCAGAATAGGAGGGAATACATCAGGTTCTCAAGCTTGCAGCAGTGTTCAGGCTCTTTATCCCTAAAGAAGGTGCTGATCCAAGGATTTGTGAAATCCCAGAATACTTCACGTATGGCCTTTTCTTTGGGCTAGACCACCCTTAAATAACATCTTCTAGAACAGGAGAGGAATTAAAGCAGGGCTCTGACACAACCAAAATAAAATTCTTGCTGGGCATTCTCTCCTCAGGCCATTTTCTTCCAAAATACCCAATAACTCAAATACCCAATAACTCAAATAGCCACTCAAGTAGGGCTTGAAGATGAATTATGACATTGTCCCCCACATTAAAGCAGTTGTAATTCCTCCACCAGGAGCTGGTTTGTGATCAGCTTGGCTCATACCTTTGAAACAGGCAGGGAGGGTGAAGTTGCCATCCACACATGCCGCATCTACAGTGTAGGCACAGGATTTTTCCTTGTTCTTGCAGAAGAAGGATACAGTTTCCCCATGCAGAATGCCATCCTTCAGGTCGTTCTGAACTCTCTTCTTCTCACCATTGTACAATACTACAGCTTTCTTAACTGGTATTTTACATGGTGCTGTAAAAAAATCCAGTTATAAGAAACAGGTTTGAAAAGGGGGTAGATTAGATGCCATCAGAATTCTGTATAGGTGACATTTGGGAATGAAAATGTGTCCCACATATAGACAGAACTTCTGCTGGTATTAAAATGCTGAACAACTTCAGACCCTGAAGTACAGGGTCAAAAGCTTTCAGTGAAAATCCAGCCTCAGTAAAATTTCTAATGGTGTGAAATAGGAAGAGGAGAGGAAATACTCAGACAAAATAAAGTTGCATGGCTGATCACTGAAGTCGGTTCAGATACATCATGTCATACAACATTTAGTGTTGGGAGTGGGTTTAGATTATCAGGGCCTTGCAATTCCTTTTTTGGCTTCCTCTTGAGCACAGCTCTAGCACAAAGGAATGACAACTCAACAGTCAGAGCAGTGGTCTGATGGAAGAATTCAGTTTGATTCCTGGTTTCTAAGAGAGGGGGTGTGCTTACCTCTACAGGCTGGCTTCGTGGACCAGTTTCCAGTGTTTTCACAGCGGGAATGCTTGGATCCCTCCATCACATAGCCAGGCTGGCAGCCAAAGCTGACACTTTCGTTGTAGTGATACGTTCTGCGGACAGCAAACTCTATGAACCCATTTTCTATTCCTATTGGAGTGGGGCAGGTGACAACTGGGGGACAAAACCAAAGCTTTATCAGTGTCATGGGTTGAAAAGACACCGTATTATATCCCTGAAAAATGGATAAAATCTTTCATGGTGGTTCATTGCAGCCTCTTTCACAGGAAAACACAGCCAGGGGAAAGAGCTTAAAAACCACAACAAATAAATAAACATTTCTTGTTTTAAACACACATCTATTGCAATCTGTGGTTATAACATGATTTAAACATGGTGTAATTTTACTAAAAGCAGGGAAGTTTTTAGGACTGAGAGTCAGGTTGACTGTTTCTTAGGTGAATCTGAGCACTTAGAATCAAATTTTGGCTGCACACTGGAGGCCATGCTCAGGTTTCCCACTGTGCACCACGTTTAGCAGGGTTTGTTTATATAACCTTTACACCTGCAGCAAATATTTTGTCAATCCGGTTGTGTGCCGTGGGTTAGCAATCCCCTTGAACCACGAGCCTGAATGATTGCAGAATTCAACTGCAGAATAATTGTGCTGTGTGTTTGCAATAACAGCTGTAAAAAAAAATTAAAATATTGTTGTTCATTTAGTTCCGTATATATAATTTCAGTAATATTTTTTGGTGTGGATAAAAGTGAGTTACTCACCCTTGCACACTGGAATGCTGCTCCAGGTCCCATTGGCCATGCAGGTGGCTGTCTCATTCCCAATCAGGGCGAGAGGAGGGACGCATTCAAACAGGATCGTGTCCAGGAAATGAGAGACATTTCCAGGATTTAAGCGACGGTAAGAGAGGACCCCGAATTCCGGGAGCAATGGAGGTGCACAAGTCACCGCTACAAAAGCACAGCATTGAGAAAATTAAGGCTTAAAGATATAATTATTGTAGAATCAGAGGAGCAACATTCTTATGACTACATGAACCCACATGGAATCATAACTGGCAAAACATAGTTTAAATTAAAAGTGACAGGGGCCTCAGAGTATGGAATTCATGAGCTTTCCTGGATTTTTCAGACAATATTATTGCTTTTCAGTAACGTGTTTTTGCAGGATAGGTTATAGCAAAACCCTGCATAAGTACAAAGGCATGACAATATCCTCTTTTTATACACAGGGAGGAGGAATTTGAGTGGATAAGCATCTTACCTTCAGCTGTAAATAGCATCCCTGATCCCGACCTTTTGTACAGACCTTTAAAGTGTATTTCTCTAAAATCCACACATATAAAACCAAATATGCAGCATTCTGCTTGATTTTTCCTGACCAGCTTTTGCACAGCACTAGAGGAGACTTCTGAATAAGAGTATATATAATTTGAGCAATGGAATGCAATTGTTCTGGAATAGGAATAAGGATAGAATAGTTCTTTGTTATTGAAACACATACGTTGACACTGTGGAAAAGTTCCAGTCCATTTTCCATCTGCCATGCACTGGCTTGTTCTTGACCCAACGAGGTTGTAGCTGGAAACAAACAGTCCTGGTTATCAGAACAGGGAGATCAATCAAAGATCTGTCATTTCTCATGAACAGAATTAAGAGTCCAACTCTGAAATCCTTCTTTAGTTTAGCAATTCCTGACCTCAAAGGAATTCTAGAATCAGATCTGAAAAATTGTTAATATTCAAATATTGCAAAGATCCAGGCAGAAGGCTTGATACAAGAAGACATTTTGTTGTTTCAACTTTATATTCTGTTTTACATATTAATTTCTACGATTGATTAATACTATGGATGTATGTAAATAGCAAACATTGATCTGTGATTGCTAATGCAAATGTTATGGTTTCTTGGGAGGACTTCCTAGTTAATTATGGCAATTAGGATCAAATATTGGAAAGAACTCAGCACTCTTAAGAACTAAAGTCACTGAGGTGCATTATTGTATTTTAGTCACAGACATTTCAATTTCCATATGCACATTACACACTTCTCTCCCATCCTCTGCACTCACACTATTAGCATTTACTCTGGGTTTTAAAGAAATATTCATCACGTGTCTGGCATTTCAATAGCACACAGCTGAAAACCAGTAAATTCTAATTAGCAAAATCAAATGAAGTCCCATTGCTACATTTGGTGTCATAGTTGAATTTATTTATTCCTTATCTTGCTCCTGTTTTACAGAAGGAAGTTGTTGAGGCTGTTGGCACTTCTCAGTGAGCTCTAGGCTGTGTCTCACCTGTGACCTTCCAGGAAAGCACTGTTCAGTCATTAATTACCCAAGTACAATTAAATACCTGCCACTATCAAATACTTCCCTGCATTTACCATAACTATTTTTTAAAATGCATCCTCATTTCTAAAGCTAACGAGTAGCCTTGTGTAGAAGCGCATTTACTGCAGGTAAGTTAGGATTAACCTCATGTTTTCATTTACTGAGCTTGGAAAGGCATAGAAACACAATTTCCAGTCTCCAGAGCCTGACAGCATAACTTTGATGGAGATTATCTACTCACTGCTGTTGGATTTCATCTCATGATGTAACAAGAGGATTTGAAAAGCAGGGGAAAGCAGTCCAGAATAAATCTTTGCATAAAATCCCTATCTCTGCTATTTTGGTGGTTTCCATGTTTGTAAGACTTTTCTTTGGAGTAGCAAAGCTCCATAATGTTATAGCCAAGACTGGACAGAGGTGGATCACCAGACAGGCTTTTTTTTAATGATTTCTGAAATGTAGATGAGTTTTTATGTGCAGTTTTCTATGTTCTCTGTCTTGCAGATGGGTGATACTACAATGTGATTTAGGTTGTTTATTTGTCAGCATGAGGAAGGGAACACTTACCCTGGATCACATGAGAAAGTTACAGTACTCTGGTACTGGAACTCTTCAAAATCCATTTTCCCATTCTTCAGCGGGGGAGGAGGGGGACATCTCTTTGCTGTGTATTAAATATTTTTTTAAAAAAGGATAACATTATCTCATTAGGCATGAAATAACAATTTCATTATAATGGGAACAAGTAGATAGATCATAAAGATTCATCCTGGTGTCTTTCATATTTCTCCACTCCCATGTACTACATTCCACAAGTCTGGCTGTTCTATGTGTCTATCAAAATACAAGTTTTTGTAATTAAATATTTTTAACACTTGATTGTCTAAGGAACGTAACTTCTCTGCATTGAAATGATAAAAATGTCCACTGAGGAATGCAATAAATGCAGGGGTTATCAAGCAGTGTGTGCTGTTAGAGAATAAGTGCTGCTGGGCTGGGGCAGATGAAGATTCACAGTGTCAGGTCCAATCTCCATCCCCATCCAGGAGCAGGGGCTTAAAGGGAAGTGTGGGACATGGATGGGAAGATCCTTCCCCTGTTACCACCCCTCTTCCCCTACGCCTTGCTGTCTTCCAACAAGTGAGGGAGGAAAAACTGGAGAGAGATCTGTATTCTGGAGAGAGATCTGTTTAAATACATCCCATTCCTCACATGGATTATAAAATGTCCTTTTCAGATCCATGCACGCCGTAAATGCAGGAGCAGGAGTTGCTGTTACTCACGGAGGCAGAGTAGGGTGTTGAAGGCCCACTTGCCGGTCGGGAGGCAGGTGTACTTCCTCTGCCCACTGTTGGGCATGAACCCGGGCCGGCAGGTGTATTCCACTTCCTCACCCACTTCATACACCTTTTTGTCTACATTAATTGTGGCAAAGAGAACTTCTGGTGGCCTGGGACAGACTGGAGGAGAGGAGATATTTTACAAGAAATTGGGTAAAAAAACTGGAGCTGTTTTTATTTCTCAACAGTAGCAGAGGATTCGCTATTATTATGAGTTACAGTATCTCCCTGCCCTGAGCTACACTGTCCTTTTGTCTTAACTGAGGCAGCTGATGGTGGCCGTAAGTATTAGCCAGAAAAAACCATGTTGTTCTTCTCCCCAGCATCTCTATCAATGGCCCCAATTAGATTCTATGTCACTTTTTAAACTAAAATTCACTTTTCCTTCAAAATAGATTTATGAAGGTGGTGCACAAAGTGAGTCAATTACAGTAAATTACCTTGGAAAAAACAGGGTGAGAGGGACTTAGAAGCAAACGAATGCCTTTCATTTTTAATCTAAATCAGTTTGGTGGGGTCAGCCTGAAATCAGGTATTTTTTCTTGTAATTAAGTTTCTTTTTTTTTTCCTCTGGTTTCTCCAATTTTTCTGTTCACTGGAGTAGACCCGCTGTTACATGAGACAGCTCTGATTCCCAAACAGCTCTAACACGTTGACAGCATGAACAACTCATCACCCAGAGGGTGAGAACAGGAGGGAACAGCAACGGAGGAACAGAGGGTGCAGCCTGAGCTCCTGCTGAGGACACAGAGAGAGGCTCCTGCTGGCATTGTGGGGAGAGCACAGAGGGACACGGGGCTCAGGATGGAGAAATAAATGGCAAACACAGGGAGAGGGGACATGAGACAGTTCCCAGAGCCCTTGGCATGGAGGAAAGGAGGAGAAAAGTGAGGCAGGAGTTGTGCGGGCGTGGAGGAGTGAGCAGATGAGCAGAGATGGAGCAGGTTAATTGCTGGCACACACACTTCCCCCCTGGCATCCAGGCAGCCTGGGTCCCACAACATCTGTCAGCATTTCTTCTGCTTTCCTTCATTTTATACTTTTGTACACAGCCACAGGAAGAGACAGAGGAAAGAATGGAAAGGGAAAAGAGAAGAAAAGCTTTTTAGAGAAAACCCCTGTTCAAAACTCTTGACCAGGATTATCTAGAGGCTTTAAAATCCCATTGTTTTCTCCAGTTTCACCCATTCCCACTTCAGGATGGGGCTGCCCATAGGAAGTGGAAGACACTCACCTTTGGACGCAAGAGCACAGTGGCTCAGAGCCACGAGGCACCCGAGCAGAGACAGGGGGTGCATCCCTGCCAGTCCCCGACGTCCCGAGTGCCCCCCAGGCCAGTGCTCTTCCCTTAAAACGAGGGCACCCACAAAAGGATGGTTACATATTAACTCTTTGTGTTTATTTCCATCCCAGTAAACAGAAGATAAAAGCTTCCTTGTGTCGCTGCTAATAAAGGCTGAAGCAACCATCACATGTTTCATTTAGTGCATAATGCAGGAATTCAGATGGCAATTTCTGCTCCACACAGGCTCCTCTCTGGTTGTTTCTGCAGAGCTTCTCCTGTTGGGACTGATGGTGTTGGGAAAAACAGTACTCTCAACATCTGTGTAGGATGGGGGTATTTGGAATGCAAAATTGGGTTGAATAATAGAACTCTCACTCCAAGGCTCATGTTTATCACTCGAGCGTGGACATTTCTGTGTACCAAAGACTCCTGATAGTTATAGCAAGACAATTTTAAGGCAAACTGGTCTGTTTTGGAGTTACATTGTATTGTCATGTGCCTCCAGTGATGTACCAACCTCATGCCAGTTTACATAGATGATGATCTGGCCTGAAACTTCAGGCTTCAGGGCCCAGTTTGATCTGATTCCTGTTGTCTCCCAATTACCAGATAACCAAAAGCAGCAGAGACAGTGCTCAGTGCCAGCACTGCAGGAAGGCTGAAATGATGAATCTTGTGCTTACTTGTGACAAGGGGGTTATAAATCATATTTTTGGGTGGCATAAAGCCTTGTTTCGGAGCTGCAAGTTTGGGTCATCAAGTCAGAACTCAACAGGTATTGGCTGAGGTTCTGATCACTGCAGTTCTCCTAATTTAGCAGATTTTAACTGCAGGAGCATCTGAAGTGCAACCAAAATAACATTTGTGTAATGATTGTTCCACAGTTTGGTGTTTCTAATCTAAGTATCCTCCTCCCCTGCTGACTCACAGCGTGTGAGGGGGAGTGAGGGACATTTGAAGCTCTGAGAGAAGCTGGGTTATGTCAAGCTCTTACTGCTGGGATCTCCAATAGTTTGTTTGGGTTTTTTTTATGAAATTTCTCTGTTTGTATTTGAAACAAAAATTTTAGCCACAACATTAAACAATTGGGAACATGCTATTCTTCTCAGAAAGAAAAGGCTATGAATGTCCTACTCAGAGTATTTACCAAATACACATTGCTGAAGGGCAAAGTACCACTGCTAAACCAACAGAAAAAGATTGACTTAATTTTCTGTATTTACATCTGATTATTTTTCCATTTGTCACAGCCTGCTTCTTCCTCCTTTCTTTCACAAGTAGCTTTTCCCTTAAAGGCACACTGCTGTAATGAACTTTATTGCTTCTGTCTTAAATCCTTCCTTAGATCTGCCCGATATTTGGATTATATCCTTTTCTGTGTTTAAAATACCGGGAATGGATGGCAGCAAGTTGGGGCATTTTGGTGTTGCTCACACGCAGTTCCTCTGGCGCGCAGCAGGGGACGCAACGCGCTCTGCCTTAAACGGGAAATTCCAACGTTTCTGTACTACTAAAAAACAAGGAAAAAAAGTTACATTACCTGCGCGTTCATTTTCCCATCGATTATTGTGAGCGAAAACTTTAGTGCTCCTAAAATTGAGACTTAAAACTGCATGTGAAAGGGACAGGGGAATGAATATTTACATATTTCACATAAGCGCAGAGTAACTGCCAATGTTGTGATTCTTCTTGAAAACTTATTCTCTGCAATAAGAAACATCTGAAAGTATGTTAAAAATAACTGTGTATGTTCCAGAACTGGAGAAGTCCAGAGGAGCACACTGAGTTAATCATGAGACTGGAGCCCCTCTGCTCTCAGCCAGGCTGGGATAGCGGGGGGTGTTCACTTGGAGAGGAGAAAGCTTCAGGGAGACCTCAGAGCCCCTTCCAGGGCCTAAAGGGGCTCCAGGAGCTGGAGAGGGACTTGGGACAAGGGCTTGGAGGGACAGAACAAGGGGGAAAGCCCTTAAGCTGAAGGAGGGCAGGATTAGATGGGATATTGGGAAGAAATTGTTCCTTGTGAGCATGGTGAGGCTCTGGTACAGGTAGCCCAGAGAAGCTGTGGCCTGTCTCCCAGGAAGTGTACAAGGCCAGGCTGGACAGGGCTTGGAGCAGCCTGGGATAGTGAAAGGTGTCCATGCCCATGGCAGGGGTGGATGAGATGATCCTTAAGGTCCCTTCCAACTCAAACCATTCTGGTTCTATGAAGATGTGACTTTTATTGTATGGATTCACCTTGGCACAGCATGAGCAAACCGACCTAGTTCTTGCTGTGTTTGTGATTGTGTGCAGTTATATACATCAGCTGATTTTCCATCAAATCCAGCCCACTCCTTTCACATGTGAGCTATTTAATATTACAGCTCCTGCAAACCGAATAATGAAGCAGAATTTTGTTTCATCAGAGACCACATAAGCACAGAGCAGAGTGGTGGTCTCTACCCCAAATACTGTCATATGCTAAAGAAAGACATGGCAGCTGCAAGCAGAGAAAGCAGGGCAGGAACACTCTGAGGTGGTATCAGCCAGTGTGATGTGAGCCAGATCAGTATCCCAGCAGTCTGATTGTTACCTGGGGTTGTGCTAACACAGCCTAAAGGGACAATATGCAGGAGGATGTGAACAAACTACCTTTGCAGAAGTGGTGCTGCCCCGGCTAAAATACGAAGGGCAGCAAAGCAGAGACTAAGAGTGAAGGTTTGAAAAGGCAGGAATTAAATGATGGAGACTGGCATTGCTGGCTGATCAGAGGGGTTTCTGCAAGGAATGGGAGAAAGGAACAGGATAAGCCAGCAAAGGCCTTAAAAGTGAAGGTAAAAATGAAGAAGAAGGAGGAAAAAATAGAGGAAAATAAAACTGATGATGAAAAGCAATCTGTGCAGCACCATTCTTCATTGACACCATGATGAACTGGAGCTGTCAGGACAATAGGAAAAGACACAATAATCAGGACACGAGATAATAAGGTAAGCAAAGGCTTTCAGACGGGAATTGGTCTCTCCTGGAGTTGTTACACAGGAAGTTTTCAAGAACCAGGCAGACTGAAGGTCAGTGAGGTCACAGTTCCCAGCTAATGAGGCAGACCTTCTGTCCTCCCTCTAACCTGTTGTTCTGCTTCTCTAGTTGGTGCTGTCATCTTCCTGATGTTATAGGATGTGTCACTCTGGTCCTGCCACAGACTTGCTGGGGGTCTGTCCTGCTGGACAGTGAGGGCTGGGTCTGCACTACCTTCTGTTCTCAAGATTTTATGGCTTTTCTTCAATCACAAAATGCACCATACAGCCAGGTAAAGATGCTGAAGTTTCTCAAATCAACAGGAATGTGTTGACTGGGGACACTGAGAAAGAATGTTAAGGAGAGGTCTGAGTGCAGCCATTCTTGTGTGCCAGCCCCTGCTTGCTGCAGATTCAGATTTCTCTGGCATGAAAGCTGGCTTTGGGGCAGCAATGGGACCAGCAATCTCATCCTTTACCTGCAAGGATCAGATATTCAGATTACAGCACCCTTCCCACTCTTTCTTTTGTTCCACCTGTTGGTCACCGCGTTGTCATGTTCAGCCAGCCAGAAACCCAGATCCACTTGCACGATATTATTTTCCAGTGAAATTTTATATAAATACATATATGTGTGTATAAATTTATTTATATTTCTTTATTGCCTGGTCTAGTGGAAGGTGTCCCTGCCCATGGCAGGGGGCTGGGACAGGATGATCTTTAAGGTCCCTTCCAACCCGAACCATTCAATGATTCTGTGTCATTGGAGGTAAACATGCAGTAACAGATACTGACCTGACAGAATGTCTCAGTCACAGAAAAAGTAAACAGTGACTATCTAATTCTTAAAAATATTAATTTCAATCAGTAGCAAATTTTAGGGGAAAATTGCATTCCTAGTTACCACTGATGTTCCTGAATTTTTTTCTGAAGTTAGCAAAATAATATGATTATAGTCCTGGATCTTAAATCACTTTAAGCACCCACTGTGGATGTTAAAATCCCCATTCCTGTGTGAATCTGAGATGGCAGAGGGCTGGTACTAACAAGTTTTCCAGGTGACAGAGGCCTGTATTCTCCTGCAGAGGCATGAAGGTGTTCCAGTTTTCACATACATTAAACTCACAGTGTACAAAACCAGAGAGCATTTTACAGCTCCTTCCTCCTCTCCGCCTTCTCATTTCCTGCACAGAAAACCCGGAGAATCTCTCTCACAGTTCTACTGTGACCCAAATATTGTGAAACAGTCTGTTCCTCTGATAAATTTATCTAAACGCTGTCTAAAAAAATCCCATGTTAAATTTCTTCCTCGGGAATGTAGAATTATGAAGCCTCGGGGGCAAATTATTCTCTGTGAGAGTTTGAATCTGCAGGGAGCAGATCTGCAAGGGACAACTTTTCAGATGTCAATGTCGAGACACAGCATGGAGGCACAGACTTTCCCTCCTTTTTTTTGGTTGGTCCCACCTTTTTGCCTTCCCCTCTGTGCATTCAAGGGAGAAGCCATCAGAGAGAAAGCCTCAGAGTCAGGGTGCTCTCCATGCTCAAGCCAAACTGCTTCTTTTCTCCCATCAAGCTTTCAACAAAGCTTTCAAGATTCTCTTAATCATTATTCTTTCACTTTCTATTATGCTGAATTCCACAAATTTCTGTGACAGCAGAGTCTAACCTTTTTTTTTTATTATTTTAGATATCTGTGTGTGTGTGTATTGCCTGCAGTTGTCATCTTGTTTACAAGCTGGAGAGAGGTCAGAGCTGGTCAGGATCTGCTGCAGGTTCTCCAAGGAGCACTCTCTGCTGCAGGAAAGCACTTTACACTCAGTACATCAAACTGCCCTTAGCATTTTCCCACCCTGTGATCCAACAGAGAATCCTGGCCAGGCCTCACCCTGGCGTGACCCCGGCCCTGCCAATGGAGGATTTCTCCCAACCCGCCAGCCTCCCCTGGCACAGTGCCGCGGCGCTATCAGAGAGCCCAGCTTCCACCAGATTTATTTCCTGCCACTCTGTGGTTTTCCCAAGTGACAGATAAGAGGATCAGCCACGGAGAAGCCATTTGGGATATTCATCCATGTTAAAACCTCCACTGAACAGGGTGGGTATGTGTCTGGGATCGATGCCCTGTTGGAGACTTCCATTTGTGTCACCCAGTAAATCGACAGCCCCAGTCCAGAGAGATGCTGGGATCTGTATTAACCACGGATATCAGCTGGGAAATTCTCTCTGGGCACAAGTCCAGAGTGTTCCGGATGATTAAATCTACCTTCTTTGTGACTCAGTTCCTGTACAGCGCAATCAAAAAGTGGATACTGATCTCCCTTATGGTCTTGCCCAAAACCTTCCCACGCCAGTCCAAGTCTTGTCATTGGTTTTATTGGAGGCTTTTTAAATGGGATTTTAGCAATGTTTTAATATGTGATTTGAATCAGTTTATGTACAATTAACAGAATTACAAGATCAGGATTTTTTTCCCCAGATCTTTATTAATCAGCACTAATAGTTGGCTAAGGTTTTTTTAATATATTTTTATAATACATTATATATATTATAAAATATAACACATATTATATATGTTATATAATATACCATATTTTAGAAAATATATTTATTTATTCATTTAATTTGTATATATTTCCATTTTTTAAAATATGTTTATATATATGCTTGTATTCTTAGCAAGTTACTCCAAAGGGGGGATTCCTCACTTTACTGTTGACTGACAAGTCTGAAAAATCTAAAAATGCAGTCTCAGAACTGAAAGTTCCACGAAATGTTGGATCCGGAGGGAAGACCATTGACTTTTATGAGCTGGTATTTAAGAGTGCTCTTGAATATTTAAACACAAGTGGATGAGTTTAGAGCTAATGCCACAGGTTTGTCTCAAGCAAGGAATTTTTCTAGAAATGCTGTACTGCTGTAGAAGCTTCTCCACCTCTGGGGTGAGGCTGTGTGTGATGCTCGTGGCACCACATTATTCTGTGTCTGGATCCTGTTAACAGATTTGTGCTGTACCACAGGGATGCTTCTTTTGTGGTGGGGACCATTAGGAAGATCTCAATAAACTAATTTCCCTCTGTGACAGCCTCTAATCTGCAGCAATAAATCCAGGGAAGCTTTCCTAAGAGGAAGCAGATTTTGGAAGGGCCGGTATCAATAACTGGAATCAGATTTTCTGAAGGGCTCAAATCCTATTTGGACAACAAAATGAAGGCCATGCTTTTAAAAGTGCTCACTTTATTAAAGGACATTTTTGGTGTGTTGGTTTCTTCGGAAGATGCAGTTCTATCTTGTGGTTTCCAGAATGCTTTGACAATCTGCAAATCTTTGACTCAGCTGCTTTGACAATCTCCACATGTGTGTGTATCTCTAAAAGTTCTGATTTTGGTTGTGTAATCTGCACCATAAGCAAGCCAGGCTCTTCTTGGAGTTTGGCATTTATTTTGTAATCTTCTGTAAAAATAAGAAAAATAAATATCAGAGGTCATTTTTCCTTTATTCATTGCACACAGAGATTTTTTTCGTTGCCCAGGAAGACAGAATGATGCTGCCAGCATTTTGGCAACAGGAATGAAATAAAATTGCAATTGTTCCAGCATTGACTGATATCAGTGACATTCTCATAAATTCAAGTTTGGAAAGGAGAAGATGTCCAGATGTTTTGGAAAGAACAGATCATGAGCACTTTACAAAGTGAAAAATATTTATTACAGAAATTGAAAATGCACAGAAAACACAAGTATGTTCAGTGCATATTTTGTTGCTTTTTTGATTATTATTTCCAGGGGAAAAAAAATCTCATTTTTTCTCCCTCATGTCATCTAATTATGTGGTCATTAATGAGAAGGGCATTTTTTTCCCCATGGCTATAGTCAAGTTGAATAATATTACTCCTCTGTACAGGTTGGCTTAACCAGTGTTCAAAACCTTTTTAAACCAAGCTGCCCAGCTCTTGTCTCTCAGGCACGACACACCCGGAATAAAATCCAGTGGCACTTTCATTTGGAATGCCCTGGGTTGTTCTTCTTTTCTCTTAGCAGCATTGTAGGTGAGATGTTTGACTTTTAAAATTACATTTTCTGGAAGAAAACTACTTTAAATGCAATTCATGTTGAAACCTGTAAATAATAATTTTATTTACATCCAGGTAGGAATTCTGGAGCTACTGAGGTCACAGTAGCTTGTGAACCTGAATGGCAGCATGAGACTGACTTCAGGCAACCTTAAGGAGATGTTCCCTTGTTATGATATGTATTAGGCTGCTAATCTTTCCAGTCTTTAATCCACAATACTGTATTAAAAGACCAAAAATAGTCTCCACTGTCGTTAAAGGACTGTTTCTGCTTTTTTTTTTTTTTAATGTAAGTTCTAGTGGGGAGTTGAATGAATGTTCAGTGCTGACAAACAGAATCCTTCTTCACCTGCATTCTCTGTGGCACAGAGGTTTTCCACACTTCATTTTTCAGTTACCACCACTCTGGGCTTTGGAAATGTTTTTTTGAAATTAATGTTAGCTTGTTTTGTGCGTCAGTGTTGTCACTTCTCAGTCCCTCTAAATTAAACAAATGTTTTAAAGCTGTGTTTGTCCAGCCAAACTCTTGTCATTTCAATTATTAGTGTTTCCAGGAGTGTAAACACTTGTGCAGAGCACAGACGGACGTGGTATAATTGGAAATCTTACCATTGGAAATGTCATTCTGCTTTCCCTGTGTCAACTTGTCATCATATAATGGTGGCACAGGAAAAGAAGTGAATGTCCTGGATATTCCAGCTGATACAATTTTGGTTTTCTCTCACATTTGTTCTCTGGAATAAACAAAATGCAACATGAAAGTTACTATTTCCTGTGTCTCTGATAAATGTTATTGAGCTGTCAGAAATAATGAGTTGAGGTATGATATACATAATAACTATTTACAATTCATCTTCACAAGGCAAAATTCTACTCTTACAAAATAATCATCCCTTTCAATTGAAGATTTGTGGGAATATGGTAAATAAAATAGCCCACACCTTTCTGCTCACATTGAAATAGTGGGAAATTTCACTTTTACTTCAGTGCCGGTGAAGACAAAACACAGCCTCAAGCAGGAGAAGTTCAGGAGGGATATCAGGAAAAAATTCTTCATGGAAAGGGTGGTTAGGAATTGGAGGGGGCTGCAAAGGGTGGTGGTGGAGTCCCCATGCCTGGAGGTGTCCAAGGATTGCCTGTACATGGCACTCAGTGCTCTGAGCAGGTAACAGGTGAGGATCAGCCACAGGTTGGACCTGATGGTCTTGGAGGGCTTTTCCAACCTCAGTGACTCTGGGATTTCCTGATCCTGTGTTAACCACCATTAAGAAGCGATGTTGTCCTGCTCTATCATGAGCTCTCTGCTGCTTCACAGACTGATATTCCAGAGCTGATGTTTCCCAGCAATGGAGCAGTACAAAGCAGTACAAAACTCTTCGTAGCAGTTTAACATCAGAAAAGCCCTTTGGAGATTCCAACAGTGTCAGGAGAAGGTTTCAGGACAGTGACATATTCTGCTTGTCAAGGCCTCACCTCTCGATGTACCTACAGAGGGACTTGACCTGCAAACTTAAACACTCCAGGTACAACATACACTTTAATGCAAAAACACTGGGGGAAAAATAGGCTTTTCAGGGTAATTTTTGTCAGCTGGCAATGATACAGTAAATGGGTTTGGTTTTTTTTTAAATTAAAGAAGAAAAGGAAGGCCCTAGACATGGTGATGGGGGTGGTGGCTCAGGCGGGGCCCATCGAACCCACCCAGTGCTTTGTCTCTAACAGTGACCGCGGGCGCTCACCTGAGGAGAAGTGAGGAAAGCAAGCAGGATACTTCCTTCAAAGAATCTCTCACTTTCTGAGCATTTTCCATTCAGGGAACTTTCTGAGCCAGCTGTGCTCTGTGTTTGGCCTGTGACATCCAAGTTCTGTCTGTCTCAGGCCAGCCCACTGCACCCCCAGGCCCACCCCAGCTCATACCCTCCACCAGCGCTGGTCCTGTGTGTTTGGTTCTTCTCGGCAAGGAATTCCAGGGGTCATCTGGCCCTGGCCAAACCCACCTACTTTGTTCCTTACAAACCTGTGCCCCATGTTTCTCTAAATGAATCACAGAGGCTTGCTTGTTTAGCTGGTACAAGAGCAGTTTGTTTTTTCCACATGGTTTGAGCGCTTTGTTTGTATTTCAAAGTCTCAGTCTTTCTGCCTTTTTTGTGTGTACAGTCAAAGACTGAAAGTTTGCCTACACAAGAGAATTGTTCTGACACACTCAAAGGAGTGTGAATTTCTTTTTGGAAGAGATATTCAAAATTTTTCTGGAGCAATTGCTGGTGGAAAGGACAAAATCAGCAAAACAACAATGACAGCAAATACTCCAACTGAGGCAGAAATTTTTGTTTCTGCAGTCTGGAAAGCGACAAAATCCAGGAAACGTCCCAAAGGACCCCATCACTTTTCAGTGTGTAACGGCATCAGGCTCTGATTCAGCTCCATAACTAGGAGATATTTTACCATGCTCCCCATACTCCTGAGATACGAGAAAATAAAGCAATGGGTTGTCACTCAGTATTCTGATGAGAACACTGATATAAAAAAAAACTACTTTACATTCAATGTTCTGTATATGATCAGCCATTTATTTCCAGTTCTATGGAGAGCTGCTGGGAGGATAATGCACAAGCTTTCTGCATGAGGAATCGGTTTTGCATGACTTTCAAGGAAACTCAAGTTGAAATAATGTCATCATTTATCTGTCACAATGGGAAGGAGGATTTTCCAGATTAGGACGTATCGATGGACTGCAATTTCATCCCTGGGAAATCATTAATTATTATAATATACCATTTTTCTTTTCCACATAATTTTTTCAGGAAACCTATTTATGCTCCCACATCCTACCTTTTTCTATTTTTGGGAAACGTTTAAGGTATATTGTTGCCAAGGCGGGGGAAGAACAATAAACAGGCTTTTCTTTGTGAATGGATTTGTAGTAGGATCTGGAAAACCACAAGACTGGTCAAACCTTAAGAAAGGGAACTTCAACACTGAACTCGATGGGTGATTTCAGACAAAGAGAGAAACCAAGTTTATATTGCATGGAAAAAATAAATTAGGAAAACCTGGCTTCTTAGGTTACACTGTGAAGTCCATGAAATAGTGGAAACTGGTAACTGGTTTTGACCTAATTATGGCAAGTAATTATCCCCCAATAGTTGCTGGTAGAGATGTCTCATGAGCTAGCTCTGTGGAAATTCCTTTGGAAGATGAGATTGGGTGAAGCAAATAAGTTTTAGGCAGCTGTGTGGCAATGATTAAATCATCCTTCCAAAAAGGGCTTTGGAAAACAGGCACTTGTCCTCCTGACTCTCTAGAGAGGGAAGCGGTTGTGATTTGCTTTGAAATGTGAGGAGGAATTAGCTTGTGAACTTCCTTATAGGCGTCCAGCAGGAAGTGATTCCTGTTCGTTGAGCATTTCTCAGAAGCAGGAAATAATAAAACAGTTGCAATTGCCAAAGCAGTTGATGAAGGTGTTCTCCTTGGCTCTCTTTGAATGGATCCAAGGCAGAACAGAGACACATGCATGTTTTCTTTAGGAAAGAGACCTTTTTTAAACTGCTTTTTTATTAAAAAGTGATGCAGGCAGTTGTTTGCTGTTCCAGCAGATGAGTAAAAACAAAGACATTTCATGAGAAACCTGTTCCAAAATGAACCCAGATGCACTTACAGACCAAGGGTGGTATTGATGAAAATAAAGAAAGGACTTAAGAAGTTGTGCTTGTTACAGCAATAAACAAATTCTTTAGAGAAAAAAACCTCCTAAGTCATCCAATGGGAACTTCTATCAGGGACACTCTCTAGGATATTATCCAAATAGTCACACAGCAGTAAATTTGCTATGAGAAGACCCTGTAAATGGCAATTTGGAGTCAGGAGTTCTGAAGCTGCTGGCCAGGAGATTGGAAAAGCTGGTGCTCTGATTCAATAACCATGTATATGCCTGAACACAAACAGTGAAAATGCTGACTCCTCGTCCAGATGGCCTAAACCAGACACAAATTGCAAACACTTCCCTCGGCAGAAGAGCAAGTCATGGGCTGCTGGGGGAATGTGTGCACTCAGGAGGAGGTGGCAGACGTCTTTCTTCCTGTTACTGCAGAGGAGGGATGAGTTCCTGTATCACCCATAGGACCTGAGTGCAGAGTAGGAAAAATGAGCATTCAGGCAATTAAAAACCTCCCAACAAGGGAGGTGTTACAACAGCACATCCCAAAGGTGTCTGGGACTGGAACACACCATTCCCCTATGGTATCACTGTAAGAGTGTCCTGGGCATGGTGACAAAGCCTGATATTGAAGGTAAATATAATAAAAGCACTGCATAAGTGCTGTGTATCCAACCTACGGCAGTAAAAGCAGTTGTATGTTAAATACAGTTGTGCTATAAGGGTTTACCCGGTTGTCTGGGCACACATAATAGAGCTTTTCTTTGCCTAGGGTATCTAGTCACAATGTACAAATAGGTTTGATGTTAAATAGTTGCTCTACAGAGAGAGTAAAACAATCCTAATGCGATCCTGTAGTGTGGTGAGTGGTGTCATTTGGCTCTTCCCTGGGGCCTGACATGAGCCTGGGGCACTCGCCAGTGTTTCAGTGAATGAAGCTGGTTCAGAGTCACTGGCAGGAAAGAAACTGGAATCCAAAATGACTCAGCAGGTCTGTGAGATTTTAAGGAACAGCAAAATATGCAGATTGCCCCAAACCTGATGTAATTCGAGTTGTGTCCATTTCAGATTCTCCAGTTCTGGTGGCTCTGTTTGTGATACAGCACAAAAGGAATGGAAATAAACATGTTTCACGCTTCTTGACAGAACCCTTAATGAGAGTACAAAATGTTTCTTGGTGCTCCTCATGTTTTGGCATAAGTTGATTAAGGCAAGAAAAATCTATTCCCTTAAAGAAAAAGAAGAGATTTGAAACATGTGCAGAATAGGTGGGGACCAAATTAAAAATCTTTATATTTCACTGGATTTCAAATCAAATTTGGAAGTAGTTGCTCACAAAATAAAATCCATGAAGCAAGGGCATATGGCAACAATTTCTAGGGCATCTGGTGTGATTCTCTAAGTTTAGAGAAAAGCAGGGCTATCCGTGTCATTGGTTATTTGGTGAAATGCCACGGACATTCCAGTTCTGCCAGGTTGCACCCAGAAACTGAGATTACTCTTTAAATTAAGAGTAAAATAGCATGTAGCAAGTTATTTCTGTTCTGTGCTAAGTGTCCATGTGCACTTTTCCCATCAGCAAATAAGACTTAATTCGAGTTAATTAGCTGGCTTTCATTCTTGAGAGATGAAACATATTACACATGCTTACACAGACAGACAAGTGCGTAGATACGTTGGGGTAGAACTTTCAATATGCGCTTATTTCCCATATGTGTAAATTTGTAACCACAGGAATAACATTTATTAAAAACAATATGATTAATCCTGTGTCTCTGTATTTAATGTATATATTGAGGTTTTATATTAGCATAGTCATTATTTATGTGCTATTTTTCTAAGTGTATTAATATGAGAGGATGCCATGGGCAGATGTTTCTGTATCCAGGGACTTGGGAACATTTTGTGTGTTATGTGAGTAAATGAAGATGAACAGGTCTATTATTTTATGGAATACTTGATGGCATTGATGACATAAAACCAAGGTAAAAGTCTGTTGTGTATGTGCTGAATGCCCTAATTAGTGAAAGAGACTTGGTGAATGTCTCCTACACTTTTTGTTGAGGATATTTGTATTGAAATAAGAAATATTTAAGGATGTTTACATTGATACGTAAAGATACATGGCACAGTACAGGGGACAGGACATCCTCTGATACTGTGTGATGCACGGTTCAGTGTGGCCTCTGCCAGCGCTCACACATCTGTGGCTGCGTTTGTGAGTGGCAGGAAGGGGAAAGGTGTGTGGAGGAGAGCACATGGCTGCACTGTGTTTGTTGTGGTGGAGGAATAACGATTCTCGGGGTAGCTGCAGGAAGCGCGTGTGGCAAAGGCCGCCGAGAGCAGCGGGGTGCAGGTTCCCCGTGCTCTGTGACACGGTGGTGGCTATGCCTTGGGCACGGTGTGGCAGCTGTGCTCATGCGGGTGAAGGGAGGCAGTGATGGAAGCAGGGATGGAGGTCACCGTCCTGTTGCTGCCGGACCGGGGTGCCGGGACCTGGCGGAGAGGGAAGGTGTGGGCTTCCATGGCTGACACTGGGGAAACACTGTCTGTGATCTGCCCGGGGTGTGTGTGAGTGCGTGGAGGGAGGCAGCTGCCGTGTGTGAGGGAGAGAGAGAAGGGGCTGCTGAGTCTGCGTGTGCATGGAGAGAGCTGGGGGGGGGAGTGAGAGGAGCCGGTCTGTGTGCAGGGGGTGTGAGGGGAACCTCTGTGTGTGTGAAAGTGAGAGGGGGGCCTTCTTTGTGTGTGTATGTGCGAGGGGATCTTCTGTCTGTGTGTGATAAGGGAACCTCTGCGTGTGAGTGTGTGTGGGAGAGAGAGAGAGAGAGAGAGAGAAAGTGATAGGGGAGATTCTGTGTGTGTGTGTTTTAAGGGAACCTCTGAGCGTGTGCGTGAGAGTTGAGGGAAGCTTTTGTGTGTGTGTGTGTGTGTGTGTGTGTGTGTGTGTGTGTGTGAGGGGAGTGTGT
>NW_008239321.1:559075-582064 GCF_000691975.1 Corvus brachyrhynchos | reverse complement strand
CGCTTCGCTCGCAAGGGCGCCCTGAGGCAGAAGAACGTGCACGAGGTGAAGGAGCACAAATTCATCGCGCGCTTCTTCAAGCAGCCCACCTTCTGCAGCCATTGCACCGACTTCATCTGGTGAGACCCCCCCTCGCGCCCGCCGCCGCCCGGGCCCGCTCTGCCGTGGGGGATTCCCCCCCCCGGGCAGCCCCGGCGCTGTGCCCGGCTCCGGTGAGCCGCCCTGCCCTCCCTTCTCTTCCCTGCCCACCCGCCGCGCCCCCGGGCAGACGGTTCCCGGTGCCGCCGCTCCCCCCGGGGCCGGGCAGGTGACCCCGGTGTGGGTGACCCCCCTTGTCCCCTCGCTGCCCTGGCGCTGTCGCATCCCTCTCCCGGTGGGCTGTGTGCGGCTGACGCTGCTCGGGGGGCCCCGGCCCGGGGCTGTGCGCACCCCGCTTTCGGGGCGGGGGAGTCTCCAAACTTGCCGGCGCTCGGTCGCAGAGCCCAGCAGGGTCTGGAGACCCGCGCTGGGGCCATCGCTTCCCAAACGGTCCAGAGCTGTGTTTCTCACCCCTTGTCCCCGGTTCTGCTCGGCGGAGCCGGGCTGGGGGGCTCAGCCAGGCACAGCCGTGCTGGGACGGAGGGTGCCCGTGTCAGACTGGGGCGTTGCTGGGTGGCAGAACTTGGGTCACCTAGCCTCAGCTCCTGGTCAGTGCCTGCCCTGTTCCTCCTGCTGCCCGAGGGCGGGCAGTGAGGCCGGGAAGGCACCGTGACACCGCTGCTCCGGTCCGCGCCGAGGAAAGGGAGGAGTGGTTTTTGTGAGAGAAGGGTTCCTGCTTGAGAGGGCAGGAAAACTCCCTACCAACACGCGCATTGCTAAGCTGGTAGGGAAAAATACACCCATGAGTTCGTGCGTGGCGGGGCAGGGCGGCAGCTCCGCGCAGGCCGGGCCGTTCTGCGCTTGTTCCGCGCCCCGTGCGAGGAGCGGCGGCCCCGGCCCGGGCTCGGCAAGAACCCTGAGAGCCTCGGGGGTCCTGTACCTGTAGGGACCGTGCAGCACAAACAGCTCGGGATTCCCCTCCTTCACCTCGCTCCAGCCCTGCTCCGCTGCTCAAGTTTGCGCTGCAGGTCTGGTTGCCGAAAACGAGATCTGTGACTTATTTTGGCCAAAGTTGTGAAAGGTCTAGATGGGTCTGCACGCAGCTGGCTTTGTGTCCGTGGCACGCTTCTTGCTCTTTTTATGTGTGTTTGTGTCTGGACACGGACCTTTTCCTTCTTCCGTCAGTTTTGCTCTGCTTGCATGCTGAAGCAAAGACTGTGCTTGTGCCAAAAATGATTGAAATATATTTGCAGGGTAAGGAAGAAAAGCTGAGATGGTAGACTGCAGGAGAAACAAGTCAACTTTATGACTTTTTTTTCCTTTTTCTTTTTAACTTTTTTTTCCTTTTGTCCTAGTTGCAAAAAAAAAAAAAAAATTGGAGTTGGGTATGGTAAAAGTGAGAGACCTTCAGAAACTGCTTCAAAGTTAATCTAAACCAGAATGAGTTGAGAGGTGTGAAAAACCGCTGCAGGGTTATTGCCGAGCGGTGTTTGTGCACTTAAGTAGCACAGTTATAAAACAAAGCAGAGCTCTGTCACGAATGACAGGATGGGTTTGGAAGTGAAAGGGTATCCTGTGCCTGACAGGTGGCAAGAGTGACTGTGCTCTTGCCTTGTCCTGCCTACTGAGCCTGAGGAAGCTCTTCACATTCCTTAGAAGAGCATCTGACAACTTGAAAATTTGTTTCATTTTCCAATTTGGAGATGGACTGGTCTCAGACAACCATCGCGCACCACTGAAAGGGCTTCGTCTGTTTCCAAAATGACTTGTGTCAATCAATGTATGTTTGGAGGTATAAAGAATAGTAAACACAACCTTTCAATGAACTACACAAATAGATTCTTTCCTTAGATTACATTTCATCAGCTAATATTTACCAAAATAGTTTAGTGCTGTGTTATCCTCTTCAGCAACTTTCACTCTCCACTCTGTTTCTGGAGCGTCAATATTTTTTTAAGACTTTTTACTTAAAAATTACATTGTAACTGCTTGGGGAGTGGAATGGGCTGCAGCTCTGCAGGGATTCAGCTCAGACACTGAGGAACAGCCCTGCTTCTGGAGTAGATAAAAAAGGAAGGTCTGCAAATAAGTCTATTTCAAAGGACCACAATTATCTAAAGTCTGTTTCATGTTCTTAGTCCCGCCATCAGCTTTCCTATGATTGCATTTCCACACTTCCAGCTTTTGAGTTTTGTGAAGATGAGTGAGAACAGCATCAGAGTGACAATATAGGCATGTGTGCTGCCAAGAAAACAAATAATTTGATTTTTCTCCTGGTTTTCCTAGTTTAGGTTTTCTTAGAGCAACAACAAGTAGTGACTTGTGCACACAAATGTACAGAAATTCTCTAAGCTGTGTCATTTCAGCTTCCACCTGAAGTAAGAGTGCACTGAAGGTTTTGTCTCTTCCATAAATAATTAAATAAAGGGGAGAAATTGTTGTTGTTTTTTTTTTTTTTTAAGAAATCATTTCCATAAAGTTGATAATTAAACCACGTGTTGTTAATTGCACACAGCTTCTCCAGCTCACGGCTTTTGTCTGTTTGGGTTTGAGTGTGAGCGGCTCCAGCTCTCCAGATGAAAAACAGGCTGCAAAGAAGGGGGAAAAGGCAGAGAAATGTTTATAGGCAGGATACTCAAAACAGTTATTTTTGTGGGAAGAGAATGGTAAATGCTTAAAGATAAACGAATAAATCCACAGCAGTGCAGTTTGCCAGAGGTATAAAATGCGTTGGATCTCTGGATACCACTGTCACTGTATTGCAGTGTGTGTTACACACACATTTGTATTTTGTTATGGAAATGGAGCAAGGAAGCTGGAGAATAATCAGTATGAAAATCATGGGCCTGTCTTCTCACTTATATTGAAACAAGCAAAACCTTTAACCTGCCTGCTTTCCACACAGCAAACGGCTGGACTCTAGCTGAGGCTCATAACACCGGCTTGTAATCCTAAAATTTGGATGAAAACCCAAGTCTAGTTTGATTTATGTGCCTTTGCTGGAACTTGGAATATTTTACGTGGCTGTTAAATATACATGTGGCATTAAACGAGTTGAAATATTATGCAGTAATCACAGATGATGATAATTGTAGATCCAAAATAGCTTGTAAAAAAATAATAATAAAAAAATTGTTGCCAGAAGCTGAAATTACAGAGCTGGTGACAGCTATTGTTCTCTGCTTTGAAATGGGTGGGCTGGTCTGTGTTGTGTATTTGAAAATCTGTTGCTGTCGTAGCAAAACCTGAAGTAATTTAATATGAAGCTATTTTTATGTTTTTAGAGATCATTGAGTAGAAATTAAAGCTAAATATACTAAGGCAGTCTTTTCCTTCTTTCTGCAGGGGATTTGGGAAGCAAGGATTCCAGTGCCAAGGTAGGCCACAACTGCTTTGCTGGCACACACAGGTGGTTGCACCTCGTTCTGAAGGTACCCAAAACTTGCCAGCAGCAAGAGAGAATCCTGAAAAAACCAAGCAAGCATCATTGCCTGTGTAAATTCTAAAAGAAGACAATTATCCAATTAAATAATTATTGATATTTATATTGAACAATCAAGTAATTATTCATACTGTAATAATATAAAAAGTTGGTGGGTTACTTTTTTAAATCTCAGCGCGGTAAATGTCGTATAATCTGCATGATTCTGACTTTTCATGGAAATAATCTGTGCAATTTAGCTTTGCAGAGATCATTTTTCTCATCAGAAGCTCTTGTCTGTGTGGGCGTTTTGGAAAATGGATTCACTTTTTAGTCATATGGCTTCTTTTCATAACCCAAAGTCCCTGGTTTTCATTTTCATACAATGCGTGTTCGGGAGGACCTTTGGCTTTAACTCTGTATTAGGACAGGACAATTCTCTTATGTAATACTGAATTACAGAAAAAAAAAATCCACCTGTATAAAATCACTGATTTAATAAAATCTGCTAACCCTGAGAAATTGAAAGCTGCTGTAGTGTAAGATAACTGTAAATGCTGTATTCTCACACAGCCTGTATTTCTGCCAGATTTTTACCGTTATTTAGCATTTAATCATGAAATAACCACACCCAACTAGTGCAGGTTTTTTTTCTTTGTCATATGTTTGCTTAATTACGATGAGCCTTTCTATTGTCCCTTTCTCTTTTCCATCTTCTCCCTGTCACTTCTCCTGCAGCTGCACATTGTGTACTCATTAGTTGGCCTTTTCCTTGTTTCTTTCATGACATTTCTAATGGACATTTGCTCTTGCCTTAGAGCACATTTGACTATCCTGAATGTTGCTTTTACTTAGCAGTCAATGAAATTATGGATTCTGTGGTATTTTCATGAAAGTTGATGTAAGCTGATGCTTCTTGAAATTACACCTTTGAGAAAGTGGATGTCAAAGACTGCCTTTTAAAGATTTGCAATAAATAAGTTTTCGTTCTGCAAGTAGAGCCTTGCAGACACACACAGCATTTCCTGATGGAGGTAAGCAGACATCCATGACTCTTCCTTGGTGCCCCAAAACATTAATATTAAATTTTGTAGATATCCTCGAGTTTCTTGCCCCCCATCGCACCCAAAGCAGTGCTGTAGATGAGTGTGTAGTGCTCAGTTGGTAGTGGGATGGCATTTCCTCAATCCCGTTCAGGACAGCTCAGTAGTTCCCAGCTCAGGAATTGTTTAAAGGTTCATTACAGGTTTCTGTTGGTGTACAGAAAATAATTGGGGCTGCATTTAAATGGTGCAGTTATCCAGCTTAGCTTTTGCAGCTTGCACAGTGCTGACTTTCTCCTGCTCCCAGCTGGGAGCTGGGGGCTCAGTCTGAGCAGGATCTGGGCCACAGATCCACTCTGACATGGCAGCTCATCTCCAGGGGTTTGGATTCTCTGCCTGGAATTCCTTCCACCACTGTAATTCCAATGAGCCAGGAACAGTTCTGCTGGTGAGGACTGATCTGTACAAAGCCAGCTGAAGTTCTGAATTCAGTCTTGTTTCCCCTGCAGATACCATTCATGGACACAAACAAGAGTAAACACAGTAGAGCAGCTCTGTTTATTTTTAAATGCTTCAGATGTGATACTTTTTATGAATCTAAATATGTTCAAACCTGACTTTTGTCTGTATTAGAGCAAGATTCTACAGTTTCTCTTTGGAGACTGTTGTATTCAGTGGTTTTGTCTGTGTCCTTAGTTAAAATCTCTAAGAAATGTTCTAATTTTATATGGTTTTTATCAAGCTGTTGGTGGTGCACTAATAAGTTTAAGTAATGGGGTTTTTAGCCATCATTTATTAAACCTGATTGTGTTCAAAATCAGAGTTCATACTCTTGGGATAATACTCTTGAAAAATAAAACTTCCATGATGAAGTTAAGCTGCTGAATCAATTTTTTTTCAGTTCAGCTTTCTGATGTTTCTGTCTGAAAAGCCACCAGCTAAAGCTGGAAAGACAAATTACTGATCAAAATTACTGAGAACATGAAGAATTAAAATGAAAAGTGTGAAGCTAGAAGGTAGGCTGCAGAAAAAACCCCAGATTTCTATAATGAAGTGACTACTTTTACAGAGAAGAATGCCAAATGGAGAATAAAATGGAATTTTCAGTATGACATGAAAGAAGGAATATTGCAGTGACAGCTCTTAGCATGACCATAGTTCTTGGTCCATCAGTGTTTCCATTATAAAAAGTCTTTTCTATTCTCTTTTCAACAGTGTTGTAAAATCTCCCACTAGGCAAAAACTTGATGTCAGGCAGAATTCAGAGCTGGGGGGGGTTGGTTATTTCCAAAGTTGTTTGAAATTCTTCCGGCCTTTGATACCAGAGGGAAGAGGAAAGGCCCACAACAGTCACACCACACTCAGATGATGTTTCTACTATAAAAACGACAATCCTATGAATATTTGCATTAGAATTCTTTAATTAAACAACAGGTCTTAGTTTTTATGCAGTTTTAAGTATTGCAGCAAGTGTGGTATGTTTTCATATATTTTTAAAACTTCCATTTAAAAAGTGTCACACAAAATACAGTCCTAGTTTTATTTTTAAGATATGCACTCAAAGGAATATTTTAATTTAATATTTTAATATAGCTTTTATTAGAATTGAAACTGTGCTATAGTGAAATGATCTGATTTTGGACCATTAATACCTTTTTTTCACTGGGCTTGCTTTGAGCCTTGGAACATGTTTTCAGTTGTATGTCATCACTTTTGTTTTCAGATTTTGATGCCTGTTTCTGCTGTAGTGTTCAGTTCAGCATTAGGTAAAGGCATTTAAATGATCTCTTTGGAATTGAAGAGAATTATTTCAATTTATTTTCTTAAAACATTTTGCAAGGTAATTTTTTTCCGCCTCCTAATTTTTATGGGATCCTTATGAATTTGCAAAAGACAGCAAATTAAATTTTGGTGTGGTTTTAATGCCCTGCATGTGGCAGAGGGTCAAGTACAATTGCATTATTACCACACAGACGTTCAGCAAGAGACAGTCCACATCCGATGTAGTTTCTCTTTCTTGATGGGTGTATTTTAATGTGGCTGCTGAATATTCCAGCAAACAGATCCTCAGAAGGGCTGCTTGGGTTTACAGCCAGGACCAGGGATGTGTTATTGCATGGAGAGGAAGCAGAATTCTGTTGCATCATTGGAAATAAGTTTTTTAGAGAAAGGGGTTTGGGATCATAAAGTAACAGTGGAAAATGTCTGGTTTTTTGGTCATGTGTGAGTTTGAAAACGCACTTGGAAGACTTCAGATGGATTAATGTTCTCCTAGGGATAGAATTCAGGAAGACTTTCTTCACAGAAAGGATGGTCAGGCACTGGAAGGGACTGCCCAGGGAGGTTTGGAGTCTCCATCCCTGGAGGTGTCCAAGGAATGCCTGGATGTGGCACTGAGTGGTATGGGCTGGGACAAGGTGGGGATTGCTCACAGTTTGGACTCAATGGTCTGGGAGGTCTTTTCCAACCTCAAGATTCTGGGATTCTGTGAAATTTTTATTCCTGTTATAAGAAAGCATTTTGCAGTTTGATATTTGTGGTTTATTGTTGATTTATAGAAACATGAAGTATTTTAAATATTGTGCTTGTGAAACAGGAGCTCTCATTCTGCTGTTTTGCTTTTGCTGTTTGCTGTTGATTGTCTCTGTGGCAGTGCAAACACGATGGGAGGATTATTCCAGGGAGTTATGGCTTTGTTTTGTTTTCTTACATTGTCAAGCAGCCCAGCAAGCTGTCTGTAGCACTGAAAGCTTCCCTCTGATGTGCACCTGGAAATACTGCAAGAGCAATGTGAAAAATGGAATAATTTAAACCTTTTTCAATCTGCCACAGCATGAAAGTTCCTCTTTTGAGACAGCAGACTTTAAATTAACCAAGCAATTAAGTTAAATTTTGGCTTCATCATTCTTTTGATAGACTGTTACACTCTGAGTGTAACCTATACTTGTTTCTTTCTGTTCGATTTGTAAGAAGCATTTTTCTGGTGAACAGAGCTCAACAAATAGGAGCTCACTAAGATGTGAAGAGCAAACGTTGTAGAACATGTATTTATGTAGGTTTAGAGGTTGTTTTAAGTTCAGCACTGAAGGCTCATCAAGTTTCCTCAGGGCAAAAATATTTTTAGTTACAGTAATATGAATGTGATCAGCTCATGTTCCTGATTAAGGTCCTGTTGTTAATTCTCTCCTAAATGGTCAAAATTCTTAGTCATTAACAGCAAGTTTTCCCTTTTTTACATGGTTGCTGCAGGCTTTACTGAAGTGCAATATGCTGCTGTAGTTCAGCTGTGAAATACATTTGGCTTAAGGATAATAATGAGCTAAGGAAGAGTTGCATGTTTGTTTTCTAATTTACATAAATAAAAATCAGAGAAATCAATTAAGGCAGATCATTATGCTTCACTAATCTGGGCAACTATTGCTCTTTCCACTGTTTTTTCTGTCTTCCCTCCATTTATTTGCAGATTATTTTTCTCTGAATGTTGAATTTTACCTTTTACTGTTGTCCTAAGCTTTTTGGAACAGCTCGTGCCATGCCGGGTCTGGACTTGGCAGACATCTACAGCAATTCCTTCACTAAAAAGGGAAATGGGGGCATTTTATTAGTTTTTAATGTTCAAATCTTGTAATATTGGCACATCAAACCAGCACTTCATTTCCTCTACATTGTTTATCTTTTATCTGATGGTTCTTGACCTCCCTTCTACAAGAAAAAGATCAAAGAACCGCCTGATGCCACCTCATTTTTAAATCATGTATTTTCATTAAAAATGTTGTATTAAAGGTCTCTGTAGTGATGTGGTTGAGAAACTAATTTTTAATGCTCTATGATCTGAAGATTCAAACCAATGAAAATGACCACCTCCAACCTGGCTGACAGAGTTTACCTCAATCCTCAGTAGTGATATAACGTATTTATAGTGGAAGCAGCATCATTTGTTCTTTTCTTTGTGTGCAGATCAAGGCTTAGTTCTTGGTTTTCCATCCTGATGGCTGTGTTTCCCCTACAGTTTCTTCCTTTTACAATCTTCACTTTCCTTTGTAACCTAAGAAAGAAAAACCTATTGCATTGCTGTGTTGCTTCTCATAAAAATAATTTGTCTTCCTTACGTGGAAATGTTTTTGCCGAAGGGTGGACAAGACACAAAGCAAGTTCCCCTTTCTATGCCAGAACTGCTTCTCTTGTATCATTTTTGGTTTTGTGGTGAGATGGGGTATTACAGACCAGGGCTTGAACAATGTGGGTGTTTTCCTTTGTGCTCTTTGTGTTATTTGTCATGTGCTACAGTTTACATTAACTAATGTTGCTGTAAGCCTGAGATTGGGAAATTAATTCCGTGGAAAGCTGTGATGTAGCTTAAAAGTCAGCATGAAATCTTCTGAAATGGGAACTCAGTAAAAATACACTTACAGCAGCTGCCTCGCTAATGTATTTTCATGTGCATAACTTGGAGATATCTGTTCCAAAATGGAATCCCCCGGAGCAAAACCCAAATAGTTACGCACTCCCCAAAAATCACAACCCAAACAAAATAATAAACAGCGCCTGGGAGCAGAAATTGTATCTGCACACAGTTTCCGTGATTCCTCTCTCCTTTGTCCTTTCCATTGGCCTTTTGCCCTCAGCCTGATCTGTGGACTGTGCATCTGTGACCACTTCTCAAAGGGCAGTAATTTTACTGATCTGCAGATAATTTGGAGATAAGATGCTTGTTGTTCATTTGTCTTGTCAGCTTCCATTTATTGTTCTTCCCCTCTTTTAGCTGTCCTTACTTTTGCAACATCTGACCCATTTTATGAGGAAATATGGTGCTGTTAATTGCTGATGCCTGTGAAAGTTGAGATTCTGTTCCCATTTCCACAGGTGAACTCTGAGATATCTTTGAAAAATTGTCCATGCTCCGAGTTTTTCCTGAGAACAGCAGTGATGGGTGAAACTCCTGAGTCTTAATGAGTGCAGATACATCAGTGCTGGCTCAGAGCCCTTTGGAAATGTGTATTGCAGTCATCCCAGCTTTGTCTGTGTTGCTGGGTGGTCTTGGAGCATGAAAAGTGGTTTTCCTTTGGGTGCTACAGAGCAGGTGCTAGAGGGTTTTGGTTCCTGGATCCCACTGCAGCTCATCAGACATAAAAGCCCTGAAACTGGGAGCTTAGTTCAGAGCACTTTCCTGTACACGTGTGTTCCTGTTGGAGCATTACCTGACACTGCAGACATGTAGGTTCTGCCTTCAGCCATTGCCTTGTGTGCTGGGAAGGGGACATGTTGTCCCTGAGCATCGTAGCTGGGTAGAAGGAACAGCAGGACAGAGAAGGTGCCTCTGTTTGTGTTGGTGAGGAGTCTTTGTTACTACAACCACGTGCATTCACAGAAGGTCAATACATTGAATAGATCGGGGTGAGTCACCATTCCTGCAGGGATTTAAAGACGTGGATGTTGCACTTGGGGACATGGTTTAGTGGTGGCATTGGCAGGGTTAAGGGTGGACTCGATGATCACCAGGGTGTGTAGTGATAAGCCTGAAGGAGGGCAGGTTTAGATTAGATATTGAGAAGAAATTCTTTACTAAAAGGGTGATGAGGCCCTGGAATGGAATTCCCAGAGAAGCTGAGGCTGCCCCTGCATCCCTGGCAGTGCCCAAGGCCAGGCTGCACAGGGCTTGGAGCAGCCTGGGACAGTGGAAGGTGTCCCTGCCCATGGCAGGGCATGGCACTGGATGAGCTTTAAGGTCCCTTCCAACCCAAACTGTTCTATGATTTTGCAGGGCTTTTCCAGCTTAAATGAGTCTGTGATCCTTGATGCTCAATATACAATTAAATATATAATTCATTCAACACTGAACATGGCAGTAAAATAAATAAATATACCACTGTACGCCGGTTTTTCTAGAAAATTTCCTTGGTGATACTGCGCTCATCAAAACTCCAACATTAAATCTTATCTTGCAGCAAACATTTTTTCTTGTATTACATTTTAAGAGCAAAGTCATCTTCACCCTTCCCCCACTTCTAACATGAAGTTTTGTTTTGTTTTGTTTACTTGGATTGGTCAGATATCCCAGCCCTGTGTTCCAGTAGAGACACTGACTGTTCCGGTGCCCTGGGTGTAATTCTGTGAAGCTCTTCAGCTTCTAATTGAAAATGTGGGAGTAATAGCTTATCCCAAGTTGACAGATAAATCATTTTGAGGATGGGCAAGATAAAGTTTGGCATGTTCTTTATTTTTCCTTCTGCCTTGGTGTAATCCTGCACATCAGCTGCTGTTACATAGCCACATATGGTGCTCATTTGATACAAGATTTTTGCGGATGCTGTGAGCAGAATTTATTGGAGTGTTGGAAAGAAAGTTGCAGAAAGATGAAGAAAACAGATTTCCCTGTTGGGATGCATCAATAATTATTTCTTTTATGTTTGCTTTTGTGGGTTGTTTCTCTTTAGGGTGAGAGGTAAAAATAATAAGTTATTTAATAAATACTTTAGGTGCAGTTCCTCAGCTTTTACATCTGCAGTAGAAAGCATGAAAGTCTAAGAGAGAAGGACTCTCTTGTGTATAATTAATAACAGGAACTACCCTTTAAGTGTTTTTAAATTCTTGTAGATGCTGAACATTTTAATTCTAACTGTTTCCAGCAGTGCCTGTTGAAGGCTTGCAGAGGCTGGGAATGCTTGGAGCTGGTTATCAGCTGTTAATTTTTCAATTGCAGCTATTTATGAATAATGCCTTCCACAAATGTGATTCATAACTCTTACCTTCTAAGTCAGGCAGCCAAACATATGCATATGTAACTTTCTGTGCATTTCGGTGTTGTTTATTCTGGTTTCTTAATTAGAATTTGATTTACATGAGGGTTTTTTTGTTCCATTTTGCAATTACATAATACAGACTATAAGGTACTGCAGGCACATAGGGGTTTTTTTCAGGTTATCTTCTAGTTGACTTAATTTAGATTTTGAGATCGCACTGCTGTATTAATTGAAATCTTTTCATCAAATGAACTTTATTAGAAATCTGGACTACGTACTTATAAATGTAGAAGTTTACTGGAATTATTATTTTTTCTGTCCTGTATAGTTTACAAAATGTCCTTTTTTGTTTATCACTTAGAGATACAGAAACATACTGTTTGAACTAAAAGTGCAAATTCATCCAGCAACACCAAAAATATAATCATTATTGCTCTCTTAGTTCGCTACTTTTTAAAATGAAGCTGCAAAAGTCTAATTAATACTTGTCTTTATACAATGGCCTGTCAAGATTTAGATTTGCTCATCATTTACTGTCACAGTTTTCCCACTGTCAGAAGTGTCAGTGGACGGACAGTGATCAACACAAATTGCACATTCAAGGCTTTATTTGCCTTGTGTAGCAATTGTCAAGCTGTCTTCTTTTTGCTAAGAAAATAGCCCATATTAAGAAATAGTGATTTTTAACTAGAGTTGCAGCTATTGCTCCTTATTTGTCTTTAACTTCAATTAGAAGAATTATATACAGCTCTTAGTATTTGTACACTCACCCAGTGTTTCCATATAGCTAAATGAAGCTTGTAATTGCATTTGGAAGTTGCAATTTATTCTGAGGCAAAATTTTATGAAGACTGTGTTTCTGAAAATTCAACATTTTTATCCCCCTAAATGATCCTTACACTGATGGCACAACTGAGTACTGGTGGCAATTTTTTTCACCCTTTTCAAATACTAAATCTACAAGAATCAGATGTTTAGAAATTGGGTTCTATGTGCCTGGGTTTTGAAACCACTGAGGATGTACATGAGGGTGTCTACTTAGAATATGTTTAAAAAGGATTAATGACTGCAAAAAGTGGCTCAAATACTTGCCTTCCTTATTTTGCTGCTAAATGAGGGCAAGGTATGGACTGCAGATAGAAATTCTCATTTTGAGGAATGCTGAAGGTTATTCCTAATGTAACTCTCTTCCCAAAGCACAGATACTTCACTCTTCATTTTCCTTTAAAATTAACAGCATTTTTAACTTCCCTGGAATGTGTGCAGGATGTGGTATTTCAGCTCCTTAGTAAACAAGCCATTATTCACGTACAAGGAGGAGTTGGAATAATACTTTCTCTTCTTTCAACTTCTAGTCTGCGTGGGTTTATTATTTTGGTTTTTACTCAGCAGGATTAGCCAGAATCCACCTCAAAGTATTCTTGTTTTCAAGAAATTGGCCTTTAATATTAAAAAATAAAACAAAAAAACTTTATGTTCTGAGAGTGCAGAAATAATCCTTATTTTATGCAAAGTCGTTGTGTACATCAGTGTTTTAGTGGGTTGATTTTAAGTTTCTTTATTTCTTAAGGTGTTGCTGTTGGGAAAAATCCCCCTCATAATTATTTTTCCTCCTCTATCACCCTGTGTGCATTTCCATCACATCTCCTGATTCCCTGGGAGAGGTGTTACCTGCTCCTGTTCCCTAGAACCTCTTACCTGAACTACTTTTCAGTTTCTTGCATCCAGGCTTTGATCCCCAGAGAATTTTTGTGTGTCTGAAGGTGACACCCTGTGAGGTGCTGACAGCTTCTGGGCAGCTCCATTTTTCTCCTGATCCAGAATTGTATAAGATAGATTTCAGCCTAACAAATTCCTGAACTTGCTCTCGTAAAAAATGTTATAAAATAACCCTGTTATGATAAACTCAAAAATAGACTAAGCAGAAGAGTTTATTTTAAGGGTGTATATACAGTTTTTTCCATGTTTTTCCATCGTGACAGGTTAGCTGATTGAATTTGTGATGTGCTGTAAAATTAGTCAGATTTTGGACTGCTCCTACCTTGTTTGCAAACTTTGAATTAATTAAATTTGAGATAATTCCAAGTATGCCAGTTTTATGTCTTCCTTTTTTGTCATCAGCTTTTGCAAATTACATCTGCTGGATGTATTTTTATAGAATGTAATTTCTCTGTTAAAAGAAGTGACGTGGATGCAGCAAAAACAATAGGTAGATTCCTCTGGGTGGGTATTTTTCAGTTCTGCTCTGAGTATGTGCCATTGAGACAAATGCTGGAACATTACAGGAAGAATGGAGAAAAACATGATTTTATTTATGTTCTATTTCAAATCGTTTGATGCCTAGGTATTGCTCAGAATTCCTTCTGATCTTATTGAGAGATCCTAAATTGTGAACCTTTAAAACACAGTAAAGGCTTAATGAATCTTGTTGTGCAGCTTAAACTGTATTTTATGGTGTTTCTAACTCAGTGTATGGCCAGAACAAACACACAACTGTGGCAACTGCCTGAGGACCCTGGGGAATATTGTGGGTTTTTAAATATGAAAACTTACTAAAGTATCATTCTTAGCCCAGTGTATCAAGAGGGAAAAGTGGTGGTTTTTTTCATGGTAGTTTATTTCTTTGTATTCATAGAATCACAGAATGGTTTGGGTTGGAAGGGACCTTAAAGCTCATCCCATTCCACCTGCTGCCGTGGGCAGGGACACCTTCCACTGTCCCAGGCTGCTCCAAGCCCTGTCCAGCCTGGCCTTGGGCACTGCCAGGGATCCAGGGGCAGCCTCAGCTGCTCTGGGCACCCTGTGCCAGGGCCTCCCCACCCTCACAGGGAACAATTTCTTCCCAATATCCCATCTAACCCTGCCCCCTGTCAGTGGGAACCCATTCCCCTTGTCCTGTCGCTCCACACCCTTGTAGAGAGTCTCTCTCCATCTTTCTTGTAGCTCCTTCAGGTACTGAAGGCCACAATTAGGTCACCTTGCTTTTCCAGGCTGAACAATCCCAATTCTCCCAGTTTTTCCTCGCAGCAGAGCTTCTCCATCCCTCTGACCACCTTAGTGCCTCCTCTGGGCTCTCTCCAACAGCTCCATGTCCTTCCTGTACTGCAGCCTCCAGGTCTTTGCTTGTCTGAGTCTGACCTGTGTGTTGGCACCACCAGTACAGATCCTGCAGTGTCTGTAAATGCTATCCCTGTACAGCAATATCCCCAATTTGCCTCTGAAAAGGAGAACTGAAAAGCTGTGTAGTCGTTGAAGAGGGTTTTGAAGTGCAAGTGTTGGATATGTTTCATACATTTTCCTCGGAAGCTGTATTGTTTCCTAATGGCTCTGCAGTCGTTATGCCAACTGCACAGCAGGCTGTTGCATTAGAGGGTTTTACGTTCTGGTGCTCCCTGTGTGCTCTTGCCAGTTGTTGTTTCACTGAGCAGTTCTTTTAAGTGTTTTGTTCTGCCTTGGGTACCCAGGTGTGCCTGGTGGAGCTGTAAAACTGATGCCTGCCCTTGTTTTCATACAAGGCAGCAAAGCTCATTTCTAAGATTTCTGCAAAACCCAACTCTTGTCAGCATCTCCTGATGCTGTGTAATGAGGAACACCTTGGTTGTCAAGTTTATATAAAGTGCTGATGATCTAATTGAGCTTGAGCATCTTTGAACCCTTTGCAAAAACAGAATTATGTTGTGTATTATTAAACCTGGTACAAGGCTGGGCATCACTTTCATTTCAGAATATAAATGCATTATGTTACAAACATTTAAGGCTTGTGTTTTATTCAGTGCTGCACCTTCATTTTTTGGCAGCAGATGTTTTGCGTGGTTTCTGTGGGTTTGGATGCTTGACAACAAATGTGCTGAAGGCGAGGTCTGTCAGTGTCAGGGGTTCTCCTGAGAGTCCATCAAGCAGGAATACCTGGAGGCATGGGACTGCTTTAGTACCTGGGACAGACGCAATGGAGCACAAATACCTCACTTTGCTCAGTATGCCTTGTCCAGGTTTCTTTTTTTATAAATAGACTAGAAAAGGCAATAAACCACTGTAAAATATTTGCTAATAGAGCTGTTTCTGTTTTGGGAAGAGGGAAGACAAACATTTGTCACCCCTGCATCCCTTTCCTGGTTTCTGCAGAGGGTCTTTGCCTTTGGATTCCTTTGTTTCCTGCCTGTACCCTGAGCTTCCCTGGCTCTGTGGTGGTGTTGTGCATATTTATAGTCACAGACTGCAACTGCAGCTCCTGTTTTTAAACAACCCAGTCACCATAATGGACATATGAAATCTCAAGGGTTTTTATTGCTCCTGTCATCTCAAGTGCTTTTGAATCCTGATTACAGAGCAATAAAATGTGGTTGGTTGGGTTAATGTGACTGACAGGGACGGGGACCCCATGTGAGAAGGTATTGAGTGAACAAATTTGTTGATGCGAGGCCGTGAATTTATGGACATTCCTTAACTTTGGAGTATTGATTATATATGTAAATGTGTAGCCTAAGATTGATGAAGGGAATAAAAGACCTCATATATCATTAATGCGTTTGGGAGGTCTAATTGGAGCTGTGCAGGTTTTTATAATGAGCTTTCTGAAAGAAGCATTGATAAATAAGCTCAGTAAATTTTAATGAAGTCCTCAGTACTATCTATGAAGCTTACTTTGTAAGTTAAATACATTAGAAAGAGTACTAATTGTAGAACTTACTGTAGAATTAAAATTTTAATAATTCTTGCTTTCTTGGCTTTTATTCCACTTATGCAAATATTGACCTTTGAATTCTCACTGTTGCCTGTGTTTCATTGAGCCTCACTTTGAAGGGGTGAGGGGATGTGTGTGTGTCATCTTTAAGCTTTGGTTGTAATAATTAAAAGGGCAGTGTCAGACATTGGATCATTTGACATTTAACACAGCAAAATGAAAAGGAAGTCAGTGATAAAAATCAGTGGGGTTAATTTTAGAACCGTCAGATTTGCAGAGCAGAGAATGCAAACTGGGCTGGCCAGCAGGTGCATAAGTGATGCCTTTCCAGAACTTCCGAAACACAGTTTGTCCCAGTTCTGCGTTCTTCGTGAGAGTGTAGGATTGAATTCATACTGAGCTAATAAATGTTCTTAAAAATTTTAAAGCCTCGGTCTGACAATCTGCTTTGTAGAAGGGATCAGTATCACAGTCAGTGAATGTTTATCTATTACATTCTTCTATATGGAACAACTGTTGGGATCTGACCTTAATCTGTAGTTAATAGTGTGGGCTTTAATGCTTATTTTTATTTGCAGTTCAGAGATCCTCTGAATAACTGAAGCCTCATATTTTGCAGAGTTCTGCATTAGTATTTAGTAAAGCAAGCTGCCCTTGATACAGGAGGTTTAGTAACCTAGAGAGACATGAGATGTGCTGATACGTGCACATATTATCCTCTCACTTTCCAGATGTAATTTTTGAAGTGGAATTTATTTGCTTGAGCTCAGTATTGAAATTTCAATATGATAGCACGATAACGTCTCCTGAAGTTTTACATAAAAATATTCTGTCACATAAATGGTTGATATAATTTAAATTATGCTTGTTATGGCTGCATGTAAGGACAGAGCTATAAACACCACCTGAAGCATTCACTGGATTCTTGTGAGGAGAAAGTAGCAAATTTAATGGATCGTGCAAAAAAATTTTCTCATTGCAGACATCTCTTGTAACAGTAATTGAGAAGCACCAGTGAGAAGATGCAACCCTTGCTTCCTAGGAAGCTCAGAGAATGGCTTCATGCCCTATGCTTGTGTAAAACATAAATACACCCTGTGAAATAATTGGTATGATTTACCATTGCACACAGTGCTGACCCTGTAAGGAAAAGCCCACAGCACCATTCCTCAGCAAATAGAGTTACGCCAGGCTTAATGGTATGGACATGATTACTTTTCATCCCCTCCCCTCTTGTTTTAGGGTATAGTTATCAATGGAGCAGAAAATTATATACTTCAAACTCATTCTCCTCAGGTAAGCCCTTCTCACTTGGTGTGGGACTTTTCCTGCTGTGCTGTTGTGTGCACAGAACGCTCAGGTGATGGCTCTGCTGTGTGTTGTGGTAGGAGAAACTCCTTGAGCCAAGTTCTCTCTGTAGTTCTCCATGAGTTTTAGGGTGAATGTATCCTCCCATGGAGGTTGTTTTGTTGTATGCAGTTAATTGAATTAAGGGGCTCTCAGAAATCAAATGTGTGATGGGGAGCAAGGATGATCTAGCTTGAAAAAATGATCAAGAGGTATTTTCTGTTGTGTTATCTGTAAACTTGATTAGAAAATGTTTAAGTTGCTTTTCAGGTTGTGGTTTTCTTTGTTTTTTTCCCTTCCCTTATTAGCTCATCTTTTGAAAAAATAGAAGCCTTTATTCAAGCTCTTGTTGCATGGCCAAATTATTTTTCCCCAGGTTGAGGCTTAAAACTTGAGTAATTTCTTCTTCTGTGGTGTCACTTTCTGCAGTCAGACATTCATTCTGACCTGATGGTGAGATGCAGGGTAACAGATGCATTCTTTGGAGCAACCAGCCACAGCTTTTGTGTTAACCAGTCATCAGGAAATATCACTGAATTACCGGAGTACAAAATGCATCTGTTGGAAATATGTTTAAATCTTTTGTGAAATAGGATGGGAAAAAACATGCCTGGGCTGGGGAGTGGCTTTGGAAACAGCTGTGCTGAACAAGGGAGTGTGGGCCATGTGAATGAGCTCTTTTCAGTAACCACAGCAGGCCCGGTTGGAGTTGGGTCCATTGGCTTCTCTGCAGCTGTTCTGGCTCTCTGACTGTTGTGTGAGTGAATTCTGGGCTCTGGGGTTTCTATCAGCTGAGATCTGCCCCTGTGCAGGTTGGTGGGCAGCAGCCTGTCTGTGTGTGACTTTACAACAGCTAAAACTTGCAGGTTTCGTTGCTTGTAATTCCTGATTTAGCCTCGACTTGTATGCTGCCTCCTCATTTTTGCAGGAACATCGTCTTAAATTTCTGCATTCCAAAGCTACAAATCCACCCTTTAACATTTGCTTAGCCCCCAACTTAGATATTTTATTAATTTGCTTTAATGGCAGAACCCAAGTTGCCATGAGGATGCTTTTGAAGACTGCATGTCTGCTCTAAGGAACTGATGTCCTGCTGAGTTTTCCGGCAGCCTGTCCTAATTCCTGCGTGTCCCTGATGCAGAGCTCCCAGCCTGATCCCTCCTCCCACCTCACACTCTCTGCAAAGGCACCACAGGCATCTCTTAACCTGTTCCTCACAGCACCAGGACTTGGCAAATCCTGGGTGTGGCACTTAAAGCAGGAGCCCTGAAGCAGGATAATGAGTCCTGGATTAGTTGTTAACACAGAATAAAACATCACTTTCTTTCAGCACTCTTAGTTATGAAGCCTTCAAAACTTTCAGACTGAAAATAGAAAAAAAACATCTTCCTGCAGATGCACATTTTGGACTTTGGTTTTAGGAGAGGTAGAACACTGGTTATTATTTAACACGTGTAGTACCTGCATTAGTCAGTTTAAAATGGTTTTAAATGTGAATTGCATTCAAGTTGAGTTGGGATATGAAAACTTCTCTCTGTAGATCTTTTTTGTTAAGTTATTTAGTGAGATCAGTTTCCACAAAAATTCTGTTGAACAATGTAAAATGTTAAAGCTTGCTCGGCTTCAAAACAGCTGTGACCAAAATGGGTTCTCTGTTGACGGAAGACTTCAGGCTTTCTCTAGAATAATGCACTAAACCAAGGTGTTATTCAAGTTCTGTGTTTCTACATTAGTTTTCTGAAAAGAGCCAGTTGTGAAGATGGTGGGTGATTTTAGGGTTAAAAAAATTGCACGCTGTCTCTTGAGAGGATACCAAGATCTCTGATAACACAACTTTTTATTTATAGATTGCTGATGTGTTTACAAGACAGAAATTTATCGGCAATCCAGATGTTCTAGTTTTGCTAATTAACCTGTGTCTGCACACCCTTGGGCTGTCTCTTCACACTTCGACCTGCAGATCATAACATGCTTGTGGTATTCGAACTAAAAATGTGTCTGGCTTTCCTAAATGTTTTTAGACAACACTCTGCATTTCTGTCATTGATTTAAGGCTCTCCAGAACACTAAAAATGGAATTGCTTTGAGTCTTATTTGTATGTTAGACTAATACTGCCTCCACCTGTAAAATGGGGATCATTAGCAGTGCTGGGGTTGCACAGACTGTGTCAGGATCAAGGAGATAAATGTGAGATAAGCATGAGACAGGACTTGTTTTGTTTTTCATCACTGGGGCACAAAGTCTTGTGCAAAGATGTATTTAAGCTTGACGAGATCCTGGTCCTGAGGAGTGTGAATATTAAAGGAATGAGTCAGAATAAGAACAGAACCCTGCAATTCTGCGCTGTGGTGCAGTGATCTGTCTGTACGGTGTTGCTTGAGCAGAGCTTCTCTCCCTGTTTGCCCTTGGTTCTGCAGAATAAGGGGCAAGCTTTGGCCTGGTGGGAAGTTGTAGTTTTTCAAGAAGGATATTGTAGAGGAGGTCATTGCCTAGAAGCAGATCCAGATAATTTTGTCTTTCACTGAGGAATTATTTTCATAACTTATTACATCTGAAGAATGAATTATGTTTTCTTAACTCTTCCATTTGCTTTTCTGACGGGGAATGTATTCTCATCTAAACCTCTTTTGCCTTCTCGAGCACACTTCATGACTCAAGGGTTGTATAAATGAGAATAAATGTGTCCTTGGTACCTTTTTCAATGGCTGCTTGTTCCCAAGTAATCTGTTCCCAAGATCATCCATTTGGCTGGCACCAATCCAGTGCAGAGTTTCTGTAAACTGCAATAACCCTGCCCGTGCCAGACCCAAGCTTGTCTCTGCTCCAGTGTTGTCATTCCATCATTCACTTGGCAGGTGTGAATTAAATCCTGATTTCAGAGTTTAAATATTTTATGTAGTTAGGTTGGGAAGTCAGTGAGCTGCTTCTTCTCTTTTAGTTCATTGCAGGTTTTGACTTGAGAAATCCCTACGAGTCTGAGATTTTTTGGATATTATTATGGGCACTGATGGTATCTGCCCTGGCTTTGTAAAATCCCTCCTTGCAGCTGACAGGTTGTGTGTAAGGGCTGAAGTAGTGAGCACATGTGGAGGTTGGAGTGAGATTTGTACTATATTCCTGCAATTCCGAATCCTCCTCCTAAACCATGGCACTGTTTTTTGGGTCATGGTTAACACGGTAAAATTTTATCCAGTCATGCTCACTGAATCTTGTTATCATCACTGAATTCTGCTACTGGAGAAGGAATGATTTAAAAGCTTGTTGCAGATGGTGTTCCATCTTTACAGATAATAAGATTAAAATGTGTGACGAGGCATCTCCAGAAAAAGCCTGGGATGGTGTTGGGATCCTGTCACAACCTTTGTGGAAGTGACAAATGATGCAGTGAATCGATGTCTTGGCGATTTCAATTCTGGGGAAACTTGGTACAGCTGTGTCTTAAAAAGCCTGGGTAAACTATTTATAGGAACTAATTTCTGCAGATAGTAACAAATCCAGCATGCTATCACCATCCTTGGGATGTTTCCTTATTTGAAGCGGATGAAATGAAACGGAGATACATTAAAAATACAGCATGCAGCAATGCTATAAACCTTTAGTTCTAGAAGTATTTTGGCTTCCTGACATAGCTTCTTTCATCCAGGAACACCCTTTGGCCTCAATTGGAGTCAGATTTTTTTTCTAGTTTAGCAGTTCTCAAGCTGGAGAGAGAGCACATCATTTCACCTGGAGATGTGCCTGGTGCCAGCTGCTTCTGAGCAGGGCAGAGAGTTCACCCTGCAGTGCCTCAGCCTGCCCTTCCCTGCCCCTCCAGCCCAGGGAGTGAAACTTGCGTGGGCTCATTCTCCTCTCTCCCAGCCTGGAAAGGAATTTGTGCCTGGCAAGAGGTGACCTGCCCTGAGTTTGCGCCACCAGGAAAGGGATTCCTGTGAGCACAGAGGAGGAGATGAGGAACAGGAATCAGGGAAGGGGCAGAGGGCGAGTGCCAGGAGCAGAGAGCTGGGGACCTGCCTGGGCATCCCCTCAGGGCAACAGGAGTGGCTCTGGAGTGTGCCAACAGCTGGGGTTAAACTTCCATGTCTTCTGTGTTGTTAGAACACTTGGAGAAGGAATGGATTCCTAGAAACTGAAACTTCCACAGGATGCTGCTTTGCATCTATTTGAAAAACTTCAGTTTTGTATTTCACCACTTTTTTACTATTCGGATTTTATCTGAAATGAAGCATTTCCTCTAGTCCTTGTTGAGTCTGTAAGAAGGTTGTTTTGTGGGATTTTTTCAGTTACTCATTTTTTTATTAGCAATAAGTGAATGTAGTTTGCACTATTTAATTTCATTAAAGCCTTGTATGCTAGAATTTCCATCAATAATGAAACTAGTAATAGGATCTTTGGCTTCTATTATTTTGCCTTGCCACTGTCAGTCACTTTCACGTAAACAAAAAATATTTCAGAAATTTATTCTGAAACAATTTTTTAATTCTTTCAGTAGGAACTGAAGTCATTTAATGTTACACCTAGAAGTCAATTTATAACGGAATTCCGTGCGACCTCCATCTTTTCCCTTAATTTACTATCAGATTAATTGTCTTTTATTAGACTCAGATCACACTCTGAACTGCTACAGTCAACTGGTGTGAGCTAAAAATAACCCCTTCCTTGTATACTGCAGCATTACAGCCTTTTATTTACAGATGTGTTATAAGGAAGGATAACTTCTATGACATAAGGAAAACTCTGACACTCTCTGTGTACATACTGGGACATGATTTAACATGCTACATGGGATTTGCTCTGTGGGCTGCTCTGCCAGGGGTACCTGAACATGCCTGGGGCAGAAAACATCACTTTTTAGCACAGTCTGTGGTGGTTCGACCACTGTTGCCCCCAGCCCTCAGGTACTTTGCTGTTATTCCTTGAGAGCTGGGTAAAAATCTGAAAAATAAGCATTATGCTTATAGCCTTTTAAGCACGTTTCTGATATGTGCTTAAAACATTTGGGAACTGACTTAGGGCCGTGCTGTTTTTAGCTTGTCAGGAGAATTCCTCACCCTTCATGGTTTGGGTGGTAAGACTTGGGATGCCTTGCACAGGAAGATGTGGAGCAAAGCTCTCCACCTGCCCCAGCCGTTAATTATTGCTCTTTAGAAATAATTAACTCAGGGCTGTTGATGCTGCCAGCCCCATCCTGGCACCAGAGGAGCTCTCCCTGGGCCTCACAGTGTCGGTTTCTGTGCAGACAGCTCTGAAGCAGCACTGCCTGTGCGTGTCACCCCCTGCTTCCTCCTCCTTAGAAATTCCTGTGGGTTATTTACAGGGTTTCGTTTCCACTTATGAAATTGCAATAGGAATTAAAAAGATGATTTCAAACACCTTGTTTCCTTCCTCTTAACACTCTCAGGGGTGTTGGTTGTTGGAAATCATTAAATATTTGACTGAACTAAATGCTCTGGGTATTGTTTGAATACTTCTGCCTGACTTTTTTTTCCTCATGTAAATGTTTTTCTCCCTTTCCTTTTTGTCAGTTATCCTGTAAATAGATTACTCAAATATTGTAACGATTTCTTATCCTGAGTTTAGCAGTGATGGTAACAAAAGCTGTACATACGCTGAACCTTGCTCTGTGTGACCATATGTAGAATGTTGGGGGGGGGGGGGATATTTTTTTTTCTTCTTTTTAT
>NW_008239321.1:540584-558686 GCF_000691975.1 Corvus brachyrhynchos | reverse complement strand
GGGGGGGGGGGGTTTATTTTACTTACTCATTTTAAGAAACTGAAAGAAATGCAGTGCTTGCACGCTGGGGTGAATGAAGGAAATTGGGTTTTATTTCTGTATTACCGCTCTGATTGTGGAAGAGTTCTAAGGTTTTGTTCCTGCTGTGAGTTATTTCTCTGTGTCTTAGTCATTTACATAAGCTCAGGTGCAAGGTAGTTGGATACTAATAAATAAATATTGTTGAAACTCACTTTATCCTCAGATTATTTCAGAAATGTTGAATTCTCATTTACACTCAATAATAAACCATATTTAGGTAGTATATGCCACAGCTGAAGTTTTTATTCAGTGCTCAAATTTAGGGAATAAACTCACCCATTGTCTTTAAAATTAAATTGCTTAAGCTAAGTGCTGTCATCTCTTACTTTTATTTTTCAGAGCTTATTTATACTTGAATTATGGTGTAATTATGGCATTTAAGAATGAAATATGGTGAGAGGGTAGATGATCTTTAAGGTCCCCTAAACCCCAAACCTGTGATTTATTCAGAATTTTGATGTAATCAAACTTCAGTCACATTAGAAGGAACTTTTGTATTTTCCCTCAAATATTATAGGTTCTAATATTCTGAAATGTATCAGTTTATTTCTTGATTCTTTGTTTTAATTTTAAATAACATCAAGGCCTCAAAATGTGCATAAGTGAAGACTTCCTATGTATGTGATTTTGATGATGAGCCACTGGTTTTTTCTCAATAGAACACGAAGGCATTCTTTATATTATGTTATAATATAAATACATTTATGTATAAATTTATTTTTAATTGTAACTAATTTCCCTTCCTCAGTTTGAATGTAGCAAAAGTTTGGAGTGAGTGATGCCAAAACCAGTGCTCTCCTCCTTGAATGGCCCAGCCCAGGGAGGTGAGGTTAGGTGTAGCCCCACAAACCAATGAGTTGTAACATGTTTGATGTATTCTATTTTCAACCTTTTCCTTCTCCCACAAAATTAATTAGTCTTTAAACTGCTATATAACAGAAAATTTCTAAAAATAGCCATAGTGCTCATCCCCTTGACTGCATTTTGTTGAGTATTAGGTATCTCTCCTGGCTGCTCTGTATGATGCTTATTTTTAGGTCCTCTATTAATATCTTCAAAAATATGATGTAAGAAGGCTTGAGACAGTGTTAAATTGGAAAACTTAATTACTATCTTTGTAGTTTTCACTGTTAAATATGAGTAGAAATCAATACCAGTGTTTAATACAGAAAGTTTTAAAGGGAAGAAGCTGAAGTACATGACAGCATTTTTGGTATTTAAAAAAGCATGAATTTAAATGAGGGGAAGGAGTTGGTGCTCCCTGGCACTTCACTTACAGGTGTATTTTGCATTATTTGGTAATTTATGTAGGAACCTGCATGGTCAAAATAAGAGTTATTTCAGTTGTCAAGTACTGATGAGCTAAACACAATTAATGGAGAGGTTTCCAGCCAAACAGGCCCTGTAGTGCTCTCTACACATGCAGGATAAAGGTTCTGTAACTATGGTTATTCTCAGCTGTGTATCCTTGACAGTGTTGCAAAACCCCAGGTCTCTTAGATGATGTGCTCTAGATTTTTTCACCACATTCTGCCATCCTAAAAAGAAAAAAAAAGTTAATGGGGAGCTTATTAGCCTCTAACTATTTTAAACAGAAATTCTGAAAGTTTTGCTCTCTCAGCAGCAGCAATTTGAGAATGATAAATCACCAAATCACCTTTCTGATGGCAGCACCTCATTTCCATCCTGTAGTTTTCTGCTTTTGTTATGGCAGGGCTCTGTCTGGTGGGACTGGCTGACAGATCCAGAAGGTTCATTTTTGCTGAATATTGAAGGCAGCTGCTGTACATTTAAAATCCAGCCTGTTATTTCAGCACTGATGAGCATTTATTTTCTGCCCTGCACCTTTTCCTTTTCCACTTACAGAGCTGCCAGTGACATTTTTATCTCAGAAGTACTTGGATCTGGTGCCAGTGATTGTGTGTTAATTCGAGGACAAATAAGCATAAACTTGTTGTTAATAAGTTTAGGATGGAAATTGTTGATCTTCTCGCTGCTGGGAAGCAGTTGTCCAGGAATAGCTTTGTGAAGAGATTAGCAGACCAAGAAACCAAGTGATTTCAATATGACCTTCCAAAAAAAATGGTCATGGTTGCCAGCAGGAGCAAGGAGCTGGATTCAATTACCCTTGGAGGTTCCTTTCAGCTCTCTGTTCCTTATTAAGCAGGATTTTGCTCTATTCAGCTAATACTAATACTATTCAACTAAGTTAATGCTGATCTTTTAAGTGCTGATGATACGAGATAGAAAAAAATTAATTGAAATTAAAATCTTATTATTATAATATAGAAGCTGCTATATTAGTGAAAATACAGAAATATGAGGATACGAAGACAAGCATGAGCTCTAAGGTTTTTACCAGGTTTTGTATTTTGTACCTCCTTACAGGCTGTCACTGTGTCAAAATCTGTTTTGGAGGGGTTTATTGGTTGGTTGTTTTTTTTTTTAATATGATGCATTTCAGTAATCTCCTTGTAATCCCATGATAAACTGCTTAGTTTGATGGAGAATGTTAGATATTATTAGTAAAATCGTTGGCCCCTGTGAAATCAGTTTCATTTTATGATATGCTTTCAAAGGATGTACTCTTCACAGCTGTGTGGCTATCCTTGCATTAACCTAATCAACCTCTTTTTGAGAAAGGAGGTATGTCCTGGATTAAATTCTTAAAATCAGGCCATTGGGAACAATACTGGACAATCTGCATGATTTTAGGATGTTTGTGTGTTCTGCTTTCTGACAAACCTATCTTGTTGATGTAATTTTCCTTTTGTTGTTGTCTTGCTGTGTAGATTTTTTCTGGAGGGATTGCACTGGTTATTAAAAGAATTTAACAGCCTTGTAGGCAGGTAAAAGCTGCATATATTTGTCTCTTTCCTGATTGCTTTCAGGTCTTCGAAGCAAGATAAGTACTTTCCTTAATTTGTAGGACAATTTGGGGCATAAATGTGTCATAAGCTTGTTAAAAACACGTACAGAAGGTGTTGAAAGTCCCTATTTGAAGTAATTTCATATTCATTAGAATACAGCATGCTCCTTAATTCAGCTTTGATGTTTTCTTGCTGATTTTTTCCCAGTCCTTTCATTTTCATATGCCAAATAGACCTAAAATGAGCATATCCTCCTAGGTATAAAGAAAGGAGTGCTCTCATTGCTAAATTATAGATGTGGGGGGAGGGAGGAGAGTGGTTGTTTGAAGATCCTCTTATTTGTGCAAAAAACACAGATAGGATTTAAACAGTTTGCTGGAGCTTCCCCCAGTCTTATTTCTTTGCTTTAAGGAATAAATATATATTTTTAAAAGCTCTTAATTGAGGGAGCTGCAGACACTCCCACCCTTTAGATATTCTGCTGGTTTTGAAACACTCAGATGAAGTGGTATTTGGAAAAATAATTTCCCTGTATTTTCTCCAGCTCTGAAAGGGAAGTCTCAGGAAGAAAAAAAGTGAACTACCAGGATACAAACTGCTTTCCTTGACTCAGTTTATAAATTGCACACCTTGTTGGCTTTGGGCAAGGTATTGAATTTTACTTACCTGCAGTAAAGTGTCTGCACTAATGGAAGATTTGGCAGCAATTTGCAGCAGTGCTACAGCATCACTTGTGCTCAAGTTCTCCAGTGTAGGAGTGGGTTTGAGTGCTTACCTGGAGTGCCTACCCTGTACTTCAGGTATTTTAGAGAAACTCAACCTATACGAGGATTTAACCCCAATTACAGCGTTACGCCCTTGCTTTCAGTAGCTGAGGTACATTGATTCCAAGGTTGCCCTATTTTTAGGTTTCTAAGCCTAATGAGTGAGATCCTAGAAAATCTCGAGCTTTATGTAACCCTCTGTTTGGCTCTGTTTGTGGGGCTCCTGGGAATATGCCTGGTGCTTTTTATAAGCAGCTTGCCTCCCTGTAATGGATAGCTGAGATAAATCCTGTTCCTAGAGCGAGCCTGATATTGATGATGACACAAGTGTATGAACAGGGGCTCAACTAAAAATCCATTTTAATTTCAGGCCCCATTAGTGATGCACAGAGAAATCATTATTTGTTAAACAGAAAATAAGGACTGATACCTTTCTGAACCGTTTGTGTTTCAAACCTGAAAGCCAGTGTAATAAAACAGAAACATGTTGATTGATCTTCCTCTTTTTTCATTATTTCTTTAGCGGTTTGAAAAATGAATTGGGAAAAAAAAAAAGAGTAGACTGAGGCGAAAATAAGAAAATGTACTGTGACATGAGATGAGGAGGTCAGAGTGGATTTGTTTCTTCGTTCAAGCTATCATAGTTGTGTTTGGAGCTTGAAATAAGTACTAATCCTCAACTGGTCAGGAAAGTGTAAGTGATCTAAAACAATTCTTAGAAGTTTTTAATGTTCTGCAAAGATTTATTCCTTGCCTAATTGAAGACCTCTGTGTTATTTAAGATTGTGCTGCCTCCTTAAAATCAGCATTATGTGCAACATCTGTGTAGATTTCTCTTGTCCTATCTGGCTTTTCTGAGAAACATTGACCAAATCTTTGGTCTCAGTGGTTTTTTTTAATTCCTGCCATACTTGTTTAATTTTAAAAAGTATAGCGTTGGCTTTTCGAGCTATTGAGATAAAATTGAAGCATTTTATCTGAAGTAACTGTTTCTCATTGCTTGGAACAGATCTTAACTAACAGAATCCAAAACACTTGAATCCAAACACTTTTCTGACCTAGCAGAAGTCCTCAAAATGGGAGCAGTCTTAATGACAGCAGGACATTTCAGGAAGGCAAGCTCCCATTAAGGCACATTGAATCATGTAACTGACCTCCAGTTTTCCCTTGTATCTCATTTTTCTCCCTTGAGAGAAACCTTTCAGGGGACACCGTCCTCTCTCTCTCTCTAAATTACCTCACTTCTCATTGACTTCCAGAGCATCTGGTTTCTGTTAGATTCACATTGCACAGCTTTTCATGCACTGCTGAATTCCTGGTGCTGAACTCCAGCGTGCAGGACACCAAACACTGTGGGATCCAGCACATAGATTTGGTGTGTCCCTAACAGCAAGGTTACCAGAAGTCACATCCTTAAAAAGGAATTCCTTTTTGCCTGAGAGTTTAGGAACACATGGAATTAATTCCACGCTGTCTTCATTGAGCCTCAGGGAGGTGTTGCAGTAACTGCAAAGAGTGGAAGTGCCCAGGTTAAACTGCTGCAGCCAATAAATTCAGGGTGACACAGGGCTCAGCAGCCAAGTCTTTGTGCAGTCTCTCAGGTGGGTTTTAAAACTTAAACCCAGTTACCTTCCTCTGCAGAAACAAATATTCTGCCTGCTGAGCTTGCTACTTCAAAGGTATTGAATTTGGTATTGCTTCAGTCACCTAAATATGTCCTAAAAGGTGTATTTTGCTCAGGTTCCTTGGTTGCAGAGTTACCACAATAAATCATGGTAGCATTGACAATATTCAGATGTATTAATTTCCCTTGATATAATTTTCTAGCACAATTAAGACCTTTCTTTGAAGACATAATTATGAAAATCTGGAAACAGCAGGATGCTGTCACGTGTACTTTTTTAATTGCGGGCAGTTTTCACCTTTTTTTTTTTTTTAAAGAAAATAATTGCTGTCTTTTTCATGTAGTTCTGTTGTCAAGAATATGGTCTGTGTCCTTATGGGTACATCAGGCAGTGGTACTGTCTTAGGAATGTTTTTGTAGTTTTTTTAATGCTTGAATTACAACTGTATATTTTTCATTCCCTAGTGTCTCTTAAGTGTAAATGTTGTGGTGAAATAATGGGAACAGGGACAAAAGCAAACAAGACAATTATGTTGCTTGCAGCTACATCAGGCCGTGCCATGCTTGGCTGGAATGTCAGTAATACATAAAGTAACAAGTAATGACACTTTTAATATGTGCAAGTTGTATAGAAATGTGTGTGGAATGAGAAGAAATACTTCTGCTGGTGGTGTTGCAGCATCATTGCCTCAGCATTCTGACGGTTCTGGCTTTGCCAGTGTTCAAAGAATTTGCCTTTCTGAGCTGACTGAACCAGTGTGATTGTGCTCTGGGGATATTCCTAAATTTAAGTTTTGGCAGCTCTTGCAAGTGCTGAGTGTGGGACTGTTTAGAGCAGTTTATGGGTTTAGAGCAGCTTTAGCCCACGGCTTATGGGTGACAAACTACCCTGGTTCTCACTAATGACAGAAATGTAGAAGTCAAAACTGAGGCCGATAGTGAGGCTAAAAGGCAGCATTCCTGTGTTAGCTGAGAGGTGTTGGTGCCCCAAACCAGGCAGGTGCCCTGCTAGTGGTGTCTGACCCTGCTGCTCAGAGGTTTATCAACCTCTTCCTTGGTCCAGATGTTGCTGGAGATAATGCAGCACAGCATTCTACAATCAGCTGCAGCAGTATGAGCTCCTCACTTTATCCAGACACTAATTTTTCTGGAATTTTTGGACATTTTATGCACTGACACAGGCAGTGCTGATACACACTGGTACGGGAGGTGGTGAATGATCCAAGATTACAACTGAACTGTGTTATGGTGCTTTTGCCAGGCAGCACTGTCCGCAGAAGCTCAAGATTTATCTAACACTTTGCATTATTTGTGAACATCAGTCAACGGTAGAGTTGTAGTGGGCGGTAATGAAAGTAGAACATGACATTTCTTTTCTTTCCTTTCCCCATCTAATAATCTGACCTTTTGCATCACTCTGCTCTAAAGCAGCTGAGTATTTTGAGAGTAAACTGTTTCCCCCACCCCCACCTTTCACTTTTCCATGTGAAATGGAACAGAAATGCAGGTAAATGGAGCTGGAAGGGACCTCTGGAAGTCGTTTGGTCAGCCTCTACCTTGGATCAGCTTTGAAGTTTTGTTGGTTTGCTCAAGGTCCTGTCTGGTTGGAGTTGGGATATCCCCAAGGGCAGAGCGTCCCTGTTCTGGTGTTTGACCTCCTTTGTCAGGAAATTATTTTTTGTAGTATCTTGGTGGAATTTCCCCTCCTGCACCTTGTGTGCGCCTCAGGTTGAATCAGTTGGCTCCCAGACACTAGCCCAGTCTAATCCTACCGCTTCCCTTCCAGTTAAACCAGTCTGGCACTGAGGGTTACTGGTGGTCCCATGGGCTAAGCCGGACCTGGAATTGATGCAGGGCCCCTGTTTTGTTCCCTGGAAAAGTTCATTATCCCAGTGCTGGGCTGTGCTCATGTCCTGGGTGGGTGTGAAAATACAGGGAGGGCCCTGTCCCAAGGAAATGGTTTGTTACGAGGATGTGTTCAGGGGCGCCTGATTGGGATCTTTATTTCCTCTCCAGTCCCGGATATATGGTGCAGCAAGCAACCAATATTATTTCCTGCATGATGTGCCTGGGAAAAAAAAAACCAAACCACTCCAGAAATATCTATTAGTCCTACCCATGTTTCTTTATCTATATAAACAAACTTTAAAGCTCTTTTCCATTCCTCATGACCTTTCTGATTCTTTTTACCTGGTGTTTTCATTTTCTTTTTTTCCTATAAAGCATTAGTTTAATTTTTTTATTTGTTCTTTGTCATGCTAAAGGAAGGAATTTTTTTTCCTGTAGCTCTCTGTGACTTTCTAATGGCAGAATTCAAGAACAGTCATTTGTATTAAAGAGACTTGTAGTTTGCTTGTAAACTTTTGTGGCTTCCTCCTGTGTCTTGTGAGCTGTGACTTTATAACCCAAGCAGGGATATGACACAATATTCTGGGTTACATGTTCTGTGTGTTCCCCACTACCACTCCTGCTTGTGTTGCGTTATTAATCTCAAGGAAAATTCAGAGTTTGCTGGGTTTTTGGTGTTGGCACAGTGATTGAATTTTATTGGGCTGTTGAGAAGAACATAATATCCTTTGGCCACTTGTTTCCAGTTGAAATGAAGCAGTGGGGTCTAGCTAGAAATGTATTTTCCACATGAAAGAAAGAATTTTTTAGGAGATAGAATAAGCAAACTCTTAAAAAATGACGGAACTGTTATAAAGGTGTCAAATTTCTGGTTTATCATGAGAATTTCATTATCTGAAAATTTTAGGCAAAAGATTTAGTAAATCTGTGGCCTCCCTGTATTAGATCTGTGACAGAAGTGTGTTGGCAGTGTCTCCTTTTGTGTTAGCTGGCATCGTTTTCCATGAAGTTGGACAGAAAATATCCTAGGGGTTATATTGAGCCAGGCTGGAGCTTTAGGCTGCTGTTGTATTAAAAACACCCCCCAGGTTGCTCTTGCAGCCGCACCTGTATTTCTGGGAGCTGCTTCTCTATGCAGCCTGTTCTGAAAACATCCTCTCGTAGCTGCTCACTCGTACACTGAATTTCACTGTGCAAAAGTCCTTTTTCATTCAACATCAGAATTTCTCTCCTGCAGTGCACGAGGTGGGGAAGACAAAGGAGCTCTCACTGCTTGTAACTCAGATGACTCATGGCTCAGTATGTGGGTTCAAAATGCTTTGTAGAGACACTGTCTTTGGTGGATCCATTAAAAATACAGGATTATGATCAAAACTTCATTCAGTCATCTCCAAGAAATGGCAGAATTTTCAGATGCAATTAGAGCACGAGCTCATATTCTTTTGTTCGTGTTTGTTTCTTGGAAATGGATCAAGATTTCGATAAATTCACTTCTCTCCCTTCTCTCCTGCATTTTTCTAAAGAGTTTCATTGCTTCCACTCACCTCAGACCTCATAGTGCACAGTGTCAGCTGGGATTTTTGATGCCCTGAATAATCAATACAAACTGCATTTGCTAAATTATTTCTTTAATGAAATTATATGCACATTCTTTCCATCTCTTGTACATGAGCTTGGAGCAATACATTGAAGCTGAAATTAGTAGGAACTGCAAGTAATGAAACTGTTGTTCGCACTTCCCAGGTAGGCAGTACTTAGACAATTTTTTTTTCTTTTGTCTTTATGGTTACAAATCTATGGTTAAAAGTTCTATTTTTCTAGCTAAAGAGTAGCAGAATCTTTCCTTAAGAGAAAGAAATTATTCTCTCTGGTCTTCCTCAGCTCTTTAAAAATGTTTGGCAAGAAATGCCTGTATGTTGCCCAAATTACCCTTAAATATTAAACTGACTTAATTTTAAGGCAGCCCAAAAATTGAACAGCCATCCTTATTTTTTTGTATGGTATAAAAAGCATGGGAAGGGGCTGCCCAAGGAGGTGGTGGAGTCCCTGGAGGTGTCCAAGGAATGCCTGGATGTGGCACTCAGGGCTCTGGGCTGGATGACAAGGTTGGGATCGGTCACACCTTGGAGAGCTTTTCCAGCCTCAGTGGTTCTGTGATACTGGTGTTATTTTCAGTGCAGAGATGTGGTTTTGCCCATTCACAGCTGCTTTTCCCCTTTTAAAAAAAAATTATTGTAGCAGCAATTGTCTGCCTCCTTACATGCAACAGGAATAATTCCATTTTGTGTAAGAAAGCTTTGGCTTAGTAATCATTCACAAGGATGTAATTATCCATTGTTAATTTATTAATATTAATATTTAATTGGATTTTATAATAATTAAACTACCAGTAGTGTCTTAGCTATCCTGTCATCAATCTGCCAACACTTAAACTCTTTCCTGCTTGATTTTCCTTTTAGTACATTCCAACTAACCTTTAGGATTAATTAGTAGTGAAAAAATGGTTCTCCCATAGTTTAGCAGATGACTTTGCACACGTGTGTGTGTGTCTTCCTGGTTCCACCCTTTCCATTTCTTTTTATATCTAAGCAACTCTGAATGTAAAGCTGTCTTTTTTTAAATTTAAGAATACACAATGCTGCGGCTTCTGTTTTCTGCAAAGATGACCTTTCAGTCCACCATCAGATTAGAACCTTCTTTTGGTTTCGTTTTTGAAAATATAAAGCAGAGACAAAAAGTCTTCTTAACAAGCAGAGTAGATTGTGTGTTGGGATAACTTCCAGTGGTAATGACCACTGGAGATGTAGTTGAAGTTAGCATTGGAATTAGATGTACTAAAGGATAATATTCTCTGGCAAACCTACCAGTAGAATTTTGGCAAAGTTCTCGTTTGTCAGCACATTTTTGCTGCATTGACTGTGACCAAATTGCAGCGTATAAATCCTAAAAAGGTTCTTTATTGTGGAGTACAAATACTCCTCAATATTAAAGATATGCATATTCAGAAACTATATCCTCTTGGTTCTTGTTATATTGAGCTAAAAGCCTTGGCAGAACTATTTCTTGAAAATTCCCATTACTGGGTTTCAGATACGGACTTGCTGCTCACTTACAGCTCTCTTTAATGACAAACACAACTTGGAAATGGCTTAATTGGATTGTCTGCTTAATAGCATTAGGATTGTTGTGCTGGTTTAGCTGAGCTCTAATGGTCCTTTGCTGGTTAAGAGATCAGTAAAGCAGTAGAATGCAAAGAGAAACTTTAGATTTGAGGGAACATTTGCTCCTCAGAGAACTGCTGCCCTTGAATGAAAAGGAGGGGGCTGCTGAAGAAAACGCTGAATATATTTCTTCTCTCTTTTGACTCAGTTTAGTGGGAATGCTTTATTACTGCTTCATGACTCGTTCAACAACTGCACATTCCAGTTTCTGGTCAGCCCTGAAGTTTGGCACAGACAGCTGTGCCAGCACAGAGAAGATTTTTTGGTTCTATTTGCAGTCTTGGTCCTACAGCTTTAAAAGTGGATCTCTTAGTCACAAACCCCTGGGAAGTGGGAGAATAAACTTCTTGGTGCTTCTTGACACTTTCAGTAAGTAATTTCTGAAAATACAAATTTTGCCAAGGCCCTCATGTATGGAGAGAAGAATCAAAGGAATAAATAACCAAGTGTCCTAGTGGAGAGAAAGGTTAAATTAATTTTGTAGGCCATGGCTTTTAGACATTCTTTATTGAGCAGAAGACTATGGATTGAGTTTGTGTGGGGAGTTGGGTTGTTTAAGATTTCTTCTGGCTCTCAGGGAGTTTCTGCAAATTGTTTGAGATGTCTGGTTCTCCATTAGCTCAATGTCCAGAGAATGCTTCATTGGTCCTCCTCTTTAATGTGATAACAGGAGACTTCTTGGGCTGATAAAATACTCCTTTGTTACAAGTATATAATACATATTTAACAAAATTCCAAGAAGCAGATGGCTAATTAGATAGCTTGGTGATGCTAAGCTGATCATATGTTCCAGCTCTAAAGAAAAATTTAACAAAGCTTCATTTGAATATTTTGAACAGACTTACATAATGTTTTCTAGTTAGTATTAAGTAAGGTGAATGCTTACTGCTGGGATTGTCCACACTGATGTGAAAAGACATCAGAATTCTGTTCCCTACTGGATTGGGGTTATCTGGTGTTTGGCAGTGATTCTCTTTCTTGAGTAACACCATCTAAAGGGGGGTTTGTGGTTATCATTTCACTCTGTGCATTTTCTCATTACCACATCCAAAGTGAAATCAGGTAAATACTAAATATACATGGAAAACTTCACTACTTTTAGTAACATTTCTACCTTGATGATGAAATTCTAAGGCCTTATATCATTAGAATAACTTGGTTTTGTGTGGTGTCTTTCTGACTGTATGCCAAGTTGTTTTCGCAGTTAAATTCAGGAAAAGAAAATACTACAAGAAAGTTATGAATAAAAATACTTAGAAAATTATAAGGGATGGAGAAAAAAGGATATTACAAAACTGTGTGAAATTCTTATTTGAAAGTAAATTGAATAAGTGAAGTTCACAATGGAAATTTAGGGAAGACAGATATTTCCCTACAGTGAGTGTGTTGTGGAAAAGATGAAGATAAAGTCGTATAAGAGATGTGTTTAAAAGGGAAGAAAGAATATCCAGTTAGATAAGTAGGGAAAAGGAATTCTAAAGGTAATGACAGGCAGCTTTGTAATTGGATCTGGGAATGGAGAAGACATTCAATTGCTCATAAGGCTTGTTCTGAAGAATTTTGTTTCCTGAGACTGATGATATTTTATGGTGCCATAGCTGACTGGATTAAATCCTATTGTATTTGTCACAAAGGTGAACTGAGAACACTTCCTACACAGCATCATGGGCCACAAGAGTAATTTTCTATGGAGGCCAGAACTTAGGAAAGGTTTTCTCATATAATTGATGTGAAGAAATCAGCAAAAGTTCTCCCTTTCCCCTTCCTCCCTTTCATGATCACGCCTTTTCAGTCTCAGGCTTGATAAGCAAAATGAAAGTGGTGATTTGCATTGTTTCCAGTCTTGCAGAGGCAAAAAGTATAAAATACTTGATAATATCTCTGTGTTCTTTAGCCTGATGTGCAGTTTTTCAAGGCTTTTTGCAAGACAAATTAAAATTCAGACTTTTAGAATGACCTCAGAAAAAAACCAAGCTACTGTTTCCTTGCAATCCAGTTGCTTGTCTGCCTCTCCACAGAAGATTTTCGAATTCCAGCCTCAAAAGAAGGGAACACTGTTGGCACACAAATTAGTGCTGTATTAACACTTTGGATTTCATTTAAAGTAGTCTGTCTAGGCAGGGTCAGGAGCGTTATTTGCAATAACCTCCCAGCCTTACTTACTTTTTGGTGCCAGGTGACTGAACAGGGCTGCTGCTGTCCTGTACAGTGGGGCATGGCTTGGCTCTTCTGAACCACACATGAGGAGAGGGAGAAGATATTTGCCTCTCTCTTTTAACTGATTTCCTCTTTCTCCAACAAGCTGTCAGAGTGGAATGTTTGCCCTAGTTTTCTTTGTCATATGTAGAGGTAGTGGGTTGGCTGTTCAAAGCTGGCAGGAATCAGCAGATTTTCTGCCAATAAGGAGAATTCAGATGCCATAGATGCCTTAGAATATTGGGGGAAGCAGTGGGATTCATGCTCTGAATTGCATTTATAGGGCAGTCACCGCCCAAGTACTTGGACACTGAAGAGTTGTTTTTCCATATGGAACTTTCACTGTATTATTCTCTGTAAATGTTAAGCCAGTGGTTCTGTAACATTTCCTAATTCAGTTATAGTTCCATAATTCATTGAATTTGGTTTTAGCTATCATCTAGAAATGATTGAAAAAAAATTCCCTTACCATTCAAACAGACTCCTATATCCTAATTTTACACAAACTCAGCACTGGTGTTTTTTTCACAAAAGAACAGATTGGAGTTAGAGGAACAACGTGAGTCCACACAAAACAGACAAGACTGGCTCAGCACTGATTCCTATTTGCTCCTGCTACCTTGGAAACAAAGGACGGCATGACAACAAAAGCAATTCAGAAAGAAAGGTTAAACCTCCAAAACATTTGAAATATATTCTTGTGGAGAAACTCCTCCTGTGTTTCAGGATGGATTTTCAAGTTTTAGTGTACGTAGATAAGAATTGTCTGTTTCTCTGAACCTCATTTTAGGCTGAAATCAAGACTTCTAACTAGAAATATAAAGAGCTGATTTTAATGTATCAATACTTGAAATACTAAATTTGAAGAACTAAAGGAAAAAGGTCTGAGGTCTATCTGCAGCTAAAAATAATTTTTAGTCTGATCCATTCAGGGGTTTTTCTGGAAATTTTTGGTCAAAAACTTAATGAAACCAAGTGTTTTAGAATCTTGTATGGATGGAATTAAAGGTAGGGGCCATAACGATTTGGGGTTGTAGTCCATCAGGGTTCTTAGCCAAGTTGCTGCATTTTTTCTTGGTCCTGCAGTGCTCTGAGGTCAGCGTGGCACAGCAGTGAGGATCACACACCTCGTGCTGCACCTGGGGGGAGGTTCTGGAGACTGTGTTCATCCTTCTGGTCCTTCTGTGTCCTGAGGGGCCTCCTACCTGAAGCTGGGGACAGCAACCCCCATACCCTGGCCGTGAGCATACAATTAATGTTCTTGGAAGTGTTTGGGGTTTTTTTAAAATTACTGTTTTCTGGTTTTACTTGTACTGCTCCCTGTTTTATTGTTCAGATCTCTGTTCTGCAGTTGTCTGCCTTGATTTCCCTAATAACCCAATTTATCCAGGGTAAGGATACTAAAGACAAATATCAAAATACGTCAAAAATCAAATGCTTGAGCTCACATTCAGAATGGGCTCTCTGTAGAAGGGAGCAGCATAATAGCTTTCAAGAAAAATGGAATTTTAAACATTTATTTTTATAAGAAGTTCACTGAGGTAGGTGTAACCTCCCTACTTCATTGACACTGTTTTTGCTGTTTGGTTAGGTCATTCAAAGGCTATGCCAAAAGACTAAAGAAAGGAGGTATTTATGTTTTGAATAAACAGTTCTGGTGTACTTTCAAGGTCTCTTTATTCATGATGAGGCAGCAGTGAGGTGAACAAACAGTGTTTGCTTCCCTTTTCAGTTCATCCTCCAGAAGGGCTTTTCTTATTTGGTTGGGCTCTTTCAGTGCAGTCACCCAGCAACTTCCAAGGGCCTTTGACTCAGGCATGAATCTCTAAATGCAAAACCAGACAGGAAGCAAGGGTCCTTAGAAAACCAAAACGGAGAAACTGCGAGTCCTGAAGTTCTGCTGCAACTCAGTAACGAGCCATTAGAATTGTACTTTAATTCTTAAATACACATTTCCTATAAGGACCAAAAACTTTAAGATTTTTTTTTTAAAGCCATTTGCAAATTACCACGCTACCAAACATAGTTTGGGAACCATGCACATGTTACAATAGTACATCTCTCCATATGTCCACATCTTTTACAAATTAGGATAATCTAATACTAAAATACAGGTTTAAACTTCCCAAATTGAAGGTAGAAAAAAGTTTCCAGCAGGAAACCCTTGCATTAATTTGATTCTAATTTTAACAACTACATCTTCATACTCCAACGAGCTTTTCTGCAACTGTCACAAGGAAATTTTCTTTTTATTGCCACACAAGAGTGAAGTACTATAATTCAAAAGATAAAATGTATTCCAGGTCGATTTTAGCAGACCTCATTTAGAAATTGAAAAACCTGTATTTAGAAATTGAAAGGAAAGAAAGGGGAAAGAATGTCAAAAGTAAAACAGAAAATGTAGGAATTATTATGGTACATAAGGTCTCTCCTGGAATTGGCACAAGCTGCACTCCACCAATAGTTCATTTTAAAATTTAGTCATGGTCATCACTTGGATGGTTTTGTCAGGAATTCTTTTTAAAAACACAGTAAATATGTCTGTTCTGCCCATTTGTCCATATTTGGGAACACTTGAATGTTCCTTCTCTAAAGTATACTATGCATACTAGAAAAGGGCATTTGTTACCTTTTAGGTATAATAAGAAATTATTATCAAGACTTAAAAACAAGACTTTTAGGTATAAATGCAAGACTCTGAATTGTTAAAGAAAACGAACCAAAATTTTCTTTAACTCCTCTGGTTTTCATCAAGGCATTTCTAATCTAAGGGGCTCCCAGTGCAAGGAGCTTTTATTTGTCTCCGTGGCTGTGCCTGTCACAGCAACTTGGCATTTTGCAGGGAACTAATAATGGAAATGGCATTCTGCTGGAGTCTGTCTGCCCCACACAGCAAGAGCATCCAGGGCTTCAAGTCCATCACTTCAAGTGCATTTTTGCTGTTTTAAAATTCAACCCACATGCACTGGACTAACATTAAATTGTTTGGGGGTTTTTCCCTTGCTACATTTGGGGAGACGATGGTGGTTTCCTTCTCCCACCCAGCAAAATTCACCCTGTTAACATCCTCTGCAAAGTGATGACTTTGTGGTCAGAACTTGGAAAATGCTTGAAATGTCTCTCAGTCAGAGTTGTAATAGTTCTGTTCCCTCAGATCACTGAAGTGTTTCATATATTTGTGGAAAGGAAGAAACCTCGAGAGTAGTTTCAGCCTTTTCTCCCTGATACTGAACTAAACCATAAATATCCTTTGGTTACTTGGATCTCTTTGTCAGCCCTTCTTTTCTTACTCAACCATTGAAGCATTCAAACTTCACATATTTCTGATGGAACTTCTTTAGAATAATGTTTAGAACAAGTTTTTTACTGGAAAATTACTGAAAAAATGTTCATTTCAATCTATAGTGGAAATTAGTTAAAAAGGGAACTATATTAGTCATTAACACCAATCACATTTTACAGAAAACCTCCTTTTTTAAAAAAATTTTTTTTGGCATGCATTTCTTCACAGTGCTTCCCACTGTAATTGTTCTGTTAAAATGCCATTTTATTAGACCTAAAACAAGAATTCTTTGAAAATATCTTTACTATGTAGCACCTAGAATCTGGCTTCAAGACTTGCTGCTTACAAACTTCCTGCTGCCTGATGTTGAACTGAGGTGGGGAATAATCCTGCATCCAGCCAGATCCATGGCTGTCAGCAGAAGTCATCACTGAACTGAATTAAATGACAAGATTTAGACTGGGATATAACCACCAGGAAGACTCCTTGTGTTTTGGTTACAGACCTTGTTTATATTTTCCCTGGATCATTCTTAAAACTGATCTATTACAGGTGAAATCAACTTCAGAGTTCATCTTAATAGGGAAGCGAGAAAAATCCCCAGAAAAATAGAAATGTAGAACCCTCCTCTAGTCTAAATGTCCTGTTGATACCCTGATATAAAAGATCAGCCACAGCAAGGAGAGGTTTGCTGCCTGAATGTATTCATTTTAGAGGAAAATGGTAAGGGAAAAATGAATGCATTTTTGAGAATGTGGTAAGGGAAAAATTACAAACATGAAGAGGCAAAGGATGGTAGGAGTCATATTTTTCCAGGAAATTACTTAAACTGGTGTGAGAGAGGATCATTCATGATGGGACTCGGGTGAAGGGAAATACACAACTCTATATTCTGCAGTCAAATTCTTTCTCAGTCTGTCGAGGGCCATGAATGAAACATTCATACTTTGAATGAACACGTTGTCCCTGAAGACAGTCATGTTTTGAGCAGAATAAAAATAGTAGTTGAAAGAATGGAAAAGAGTATCAAGTGCATTAAGCAAAGGAACAAAAATTTCATGCTACAGAGCAGAGCTGATTTCAAGTTTTTGTTATAATATAAGTTTTGTTATAAGCTTTGGGAGGTTTTCTGTTGCACCTTCTGTGTGCTGGAACAGGCCCATAAAGTCCTAAAAATGAATTTTAAAAAAGAATAAAAAAGAATATTTTGGCAGCCAAGTCACTCTGCTGCCACAAAGCACGCACTGAGGGAGGATAATTTCTGCACCTCAGACTGAGGTGAGCTGTTATTCCATCCTCAGGCCTCTGGGTTCTTCTTCCCTGTGTTGCCCAGATTGTGCAACAGTAAAGTCCTCATGCTTTCTTTTAGTTTGGAGACCTGGGAGAGTTTTTAAATGGAGTTTTCAATTACTGTTTCTGTTGGGCATTACGGAGAGAAGGGATTGGAATATGAGGTTAATGCTATGGCCTGCTGATTGCTTTTTGTAGAAAAGCCTGTTATTCAAACTGGAAATTCCACAGGGATAGAAGTACTGAGTAAGTGACCCACGATACACAGTGTACACTGGACCTCTATTATCTTTGTGATACAAATGATGTATTAATAGTTTAAATGATTAAAACAAAATTACATTAGCAGGAAGTAATCAGTGAAAGGCATCCTTACTTAAATCTGCTAAACCTACTAATACTTTTTTGGCTTTTAGTGCTCACTGATGCAGCAGTGTAAATTTGATGCAGCATGCAGTCCAAAAGCTTCTTAGGCTCTTTTAATCTTAAAACCATGAAATGATGCAACTGCCCAATGCGTTGCTTCTTTTGAGGGACAGGTTCCTTGCTATAAATGAAGACCTATCACATAAACACAGATTTCCACTTGGAAATTCAAATTTCTTACCAGGTAATCCAAAAACTGCATTGCTAATGTGTGTAGTGCCTGGCTGCTCTCAGGGTTTGGGCAGCCATACAAAGAGAAAATACATTAATTCTCCTCATGAAAAACAGTAATAGCAGAAGTTACACCACAACCTCTGGCTCCATTTTATTTTCATCTTGGAATTTCTCTGCAGAGCACGGTCAGACAGTACTGGTTTGTGAATTTGTAAATTTAAAGGCAATTTGTAAATTTGAACACTTCCAAAAATTGTTAAATTCCCCCTACCTGAAATTGTTAAATATTGATAAAAAGGTACATATAAGTTGAACTTATTTCATT
>NW_008239321.1:503044-540556 GCF_000691975.1 Corvus brachyrhynchos | reverse complement strand
AACCTAGTATATTGTATAAAAAGGTGTAAGTTTCATAGGTAACAGCCACTACCTTGTCTAGTAGCCAAGAGCCCAAAAATCTGAAGTTCTGAAACATTTAGATGGGCAGAGGCTTCCTATGAGTCCTGTTAAGCCTGTGGTAAGTGCTGCTCATAACTCAATACCAGAGAACACGGAGTATCACCAATTTTCATTAAATTCAGAGATATCAGTTAGAAAACTTAATGGCAAAGCTTGCAACCAGGAAAAGTTAGAGTATATTTTCCCCATCAGATAGAAAAGAGGCAATTAAGACATCATCTGGGTCAATGAATGAGTCTAGACACACTAATAGCCACCGGGGAATTTGCATCTATTCTTCCAGTGTGCATAATATGGCCAGAAATCAGTCCAAAAAGGGAAGGAATGAACTGAAAAGGCTGAAAGTCAGTGTGGTCTATTTATAGGGGACTTTGGTTTGCCTGTCCTTACACACACCCAGGTCCTAAACGAGCTCCCTGCAGCTCCCTCTGTGTTTGGAGCGAGGCCTCAAAGGCGCTGTGGTCAATGCCTGAGCCCTCGCTGTGTGGAAGGAGGGCAGCACTCAGACTCCAGAACAGAGAGAAAGAAGTTTTTAACCTCAAACCCCAGCACAGAAATCTTCAGTGAGCGTGGTGCTAATGGAGGGAGGAGGCACAAGGCAGAGCATCGGTTCTTGCTTGGTCCCAGCACCAGCACAGGGGATCCTCCTGGCTCAGGGCAGAGCCAGGCACAGCATCCTCAGCCAAGCAGCAGGAGCTGGCTCGGGGCTCAGTGCATACACAGATTATCTTATTAATTTAAACCTTATTTTATTTTTTCCAACCTATACCATGAAATTAATCTGCTCACATTTAAATGCCAACGTTGTAAATGTTACACTGAGACATGTCTTGGATCCCTTTGTAGCCTGTGGAGAGGAGTGAGCTCTGCTCAGATGTGATTAATCTCATCCTAAAGAATTTTTTTTAAGAGAATAGTATCCATCTTTTCTAATGGGGGACTTTTCCACATAATGCAAGCAATTTATATCAGGATGAAGCACTGCTTTTAACAAACAGGCCTGCTTCCCTCCACTGATTACAAAGCCGTGAGCTCAAACAAATACAACCTCTGTTCAATGTCTAAACGTGCACATGGGATAAATCCCACTGGTGCTCATTTATAAACCTGTAATAATTGGTCAAGTCAAGACAGCTCCCCCCTCCTATGATTGCTGAATCATAATGCTCCAGCCAGGAAGGAGAACAATTTTATTTACAAAGAAATGTCAGCAGTAAATAAGGGAGAAACCAAGTCGTGTGTTGCTCAGCAAAAGTGAAAACCTGGCTTTCTGTTTTGACAGTGTCCATTAGCTGAGCAGGGAGAGCTCTGTTCACGTGGTGTTTGGAGGAGCTGGGATGGCATTAACACAAATTTTTTTAAACCAGTGTGAGCACTGTGCACAGGAAGCCATCATGTGAACAGAAATGCTTTTTCCTCTTAAAGCAAAACAAGCTTTATTGTAAATTCCTTGCTAACAGAATGATAAACATGTACAGCATTGCTGGAAGTAGAGTTTAAATGCACAAAGTATGCTGGGAGGGGTCATTCACTGAGAAGGCTGAAAGTCTCTTGAGGATGCTGAGGCTTTAATAATGCCTGAATCAAATTGAATAGCTACCCTGAAGTAGGAATAATTTTCCCCATGGAAGAGATGGTGTGGGGTTTCATTTTTGTCCTTTTTTTTTGCCATAGGCCACTTTTAAAACCCTTTAACCAAGTCTTACACATAAGATCCTGAAATGAAGATGCCAACAGAAAGCATGACAGGCCAATTTGTATTGTACAAAAGTTCCTGAAAACAAGCTAAAATCTGCATCTCTGTAAATCAGAACAGTGTGTGCCAGCTGCTGTCAAAACAACACAAGTATAATAGAAGTTTGACAGGTTTTGGTTGCATCTTACTCCAAAAAACTGAGCTAGTTAATGCACAACATAAACTGCTACAAAGTTAAACTCTTACTTATGTTGGGTTTTTTTGTTCATATTTGTTTTACATCAAATGACTAATTTACAAGTGCTATGAAGTGTAAAGAGCCAGTATTTTGATCCACATGGGGTTTTTTTGAAGGCGTAGGTCTGGTTCTTTTCATTTTCTTTTGGTAATGAGTCCAGTGAACTCGCAGTATCCCATTTGTCACTAATCCACATCAGCCTCCTTTTTTTCCCCTCTCCGCAAGGTTTGGTGATTCACTGACTCTTGGAAGGGAGCCGAACCCAGCTGGCAATGCCTTGTGGCAGGAGACCACTCATCTAATCAATATCCTTCCATATTCCTTATATTCAGCATGTACTTATCAAATCTGTTAACAGCAGCACGACATGAATTTCCTGATGCAGCTTTGTTTGACAGCAGTGGTGAAAGGTCATCTTTCCTGGTAGGGTTTGGGGAATAGGAGCTTTTTGATGAAGCATTTTCCTGCAGGGGGCAACCCTGAGGGCCCTGCAGTGCTGGCTCCCATCTGAACTGAAGGAAAACAGTTGAGTGTGTGCCAGGTTTAGATTCAGGTGAGACATTAGGAGGAAATTCTTGAAGGGTGGGGAGGGCCTGGCACAGGGTGCCCAGAGAAGCTGTGGCTGCCCCTGGATCCCTGGAAGTGTCCAAGGCCAGGTTGGACAGGGCTTGGAGGCCCTGGGATAGTGGAAGGTGTCCCTGCCCGTGGGTGGATGAGATGATTTTTAAGATCCTACCCAACCAAAACCTTTCCATGATTCTTTGAGTCTATGTCCTGTGAAAAGGCTTTCCTTACTGTATTAAGCATTAGGAATATGTGTTGGGATGAAGCTTTGTTTCATGCAACCTGTACAAGAACTTGACACTTCTTATAAATATCTTGCCATTAAAATAGGTTTGGGGGTTTTTTTGGTCCTATTAATGACAGCAAAAATGGAATTAATGGAAGAGCTAAAGGAGAGCTGAATAACAGATTCAGCTGGAATTTCTTAGTCATGTAAAATGTTCTTATTAGATTAAAGTATTAAAAAATCCCAAAAAGCTCAGAGATTTGCATTTTCCTTTAATGGTTTATTTTGAGCTTCCATTGAAGCAGATACACTTTCAGCAGATTGACTTAAATGGCAGTTGGGTAATAGAGCAAGAAGAAAAACCATAATCTTTTTCTTTGGAGCAGAGAGTCATTCAAAGCTGAAATATGACTAATTACCACAAGTGAACTTGTGATACCCCTTGCACTTGTTAATAGACTTACTGTGTTAATGTCTCTGTGAATGGATGTAAAACCCAAACAAAGAAAAAAGCCCTTTTTGTATTTTTAAGACATAAATACAATCTTTTGTTGTCCCTCGCAAACAAAAAAATAAATGTGTGAAATACCAGTTTACACCACACAGCCGTAGTTTAAAAGAAAACTTTATAATTTTTGTGGCTTTTCTACAAAAGCTTAACATAACTGAAATAGTTTAAATTGCTTTAAAAACTCTGTTTTAGAGAAATGGGAATGTGCTGTGAGAAGAATGAAGTTCCATTATGCAGCAGGGAAATGAACCATGAATTCCTGATTACAGCAATACCTGGCATTACTATTACCAGTTGTAGTGTCAGCTGTTGCTTAGCAGAAGTATGTCCAAGAAGAAAATGTAAAAAAACCCTTTTACTTCTACAGTTGAACCTTCAGGAAGTGCAGAAAAGGAGCAAATCTGAAGGCATGGCAAGGAAGGAACTGGGCTCTGTCCTCAGCAGGGTCGGTGCAAGCTGTCAGTGCCGCACGTTTTAAAAATAATAGAACACATTCTTTCTGTTCGTTGTTTTTTGTTACTCATCTTCAATTTGTTCCAGATTCTGAGTCACTTTCATAAATCTGTTTTTAATGAGTTTTAGCCACTCAATGAGTTTCAGAACAAATGCACCTTTTGGGTTTTTAGCTGTAGAAATCCTCACCAACCGCAGCTCCTGTAACTCAGGCAGCCTAGGATTCAACAATTAGTTCAACAATTAATACCAAGTCCAACCTTTGGCTCTAGGGGTGTATAATGTTAAAGGGCAAGATGTGGCTGGGGAAATGGGGCAAAATCCCGGATAGGAATTTTCCTCTTGATTTCTGTTGTGAAGATGCTGAGTCTTTGGTGAAGGCTCTGGTGTCCTTCCACAACCCAGGTCAGCTGCTCCAACCTGGAAGGAGCCTGGCCCCACCCTGGAGCTGCAGGTCAGGCATTCCCTGGCTGATTTCCTGCACACCAATCCTTTCCTGGGCAGTGACTTGGACTATTTTGCTGCATCAGCATAAAAGCTGTGCTAATGTGCCCAGAAGGGAATGCTTGAATAAGAAAATGCCTTTGTGCCACTCATCCAGGAGTGTCTGCAAAAGGAAGGGTCTGGTCCAGGGCAGGAATGAGCAGCTGGGGAGTGGGGCAGGTCCCAGAAATGTTTCCTTCAGCAGAGCTGCTGCTTTGTGCCTGTGTGAAGCAGCTATGGAACCACAGACTAACACTCTCTTCTTCAGCAGAGTTTGACAGGCTGAGGTTGTTTTTAGCTTGTTTTCTGCCCATCAGGCACAGTCACAGGAGACTTCTTGCTGCACTGAAACTGTGAGTTTTGGATGTTGTAGCTTTGCCCTCCGATTTGAATGGCTGTTTTCACCCAGACTGGTGAAGAAATTAATTTTCTAAAGCAGCTTTCTATGGAAAGAGTCTGGCTGAAGTCTTTTGTGACCTCTCACATTCTCTCCCTCTCTCCTGGCCATTTGCCTAAGACAGTTTAGTCCTGTCTGCAGCCCCATTCTCCACTGATTTTAGGAATGACATATTTGCAAATTAATCATGACAGCTTTAAAGCAAAGTTCCAGCTACAGTGAAAATCCACGGTGCATCCAGGTATTAATGTAAGTTTGATCTCTTCTCTAGTAGTTTGTTGATTTGTATGATACTATTCTGCGTGTGGGATGCACTTGTTCAAACTTTAGAGCCTGAACTTACTTGTACATTTATCATACTCCTTCAGCATAATTCATGCAGAATTTGTCTGTTTGTATGCCACTTGTAGCCTCCTGGAATTTGTTATTTTCCATCCACATTTCTAACAGTGTCACATTGTTTATGGAGAGAACATGCAGTTTTCCATAAATCACTTGCTTTCATACAGTTTTACTGCATTATTTTACTCCATTTGTGAAGGATTTAAGCACCCTGCAGTGTGCAGCATTACAAGGCATAAAGTGATTGAAAATAAAAACTATTTTTGGCTGAAATAAAGGAATATTCACCATCAGAAATATGAAACAGCACTTAAGTGTGGGTGAGATGTAATGAATGAGCTGCATTATATAAAAGGGTGTTACTCAGGCTATTAATTATAAGGACTTAAATTCAAATCTTGCAAGGGAAAAAGTGGCTTTTTTATCTTGCTCCAAACTAGCCACGGAATGATCTGTTTTTCCAAACTGAGGTCTAAGGAGACACATTGCCAAGTAGAGGCATTGATCCATTAGAACTTGGACATTTAACACTGAATATCTGAATTCTGTTATTTGGGAAGCAGGACGTGTGAACACATAGGTAGGAGCTCTGAGGAAACTGCTGAAGTGGGGTGACTTGCCCCAGTCTCCCTGGATCATGTACCCTGTCCAATAAACCTTGAGGTTTTGTCCTGCTTTCAGTTTTCTTCTTTTCCTATTGTCACTGCTTGGGTTTTAGAGCAAAGAAACCTGGTCTCCCTGAAGTGCTTTAATTTTGGTCTCTGTGTCTTTTCACTACGGACTCTTGGGAACTGCTCACCAGTGCTGCTTACACGTGTTCTTTGCCACGATTTTTTTTCTTCTTGCATTTGTGGTTGTGCCCTTGCACACATGGACACAGTTCTCCTCCCAGAGGGGGTTTGGCCATGTGGCACCTGGCTGGCAGCAGCCCCTGAGCTGTGCTGCCCTGCAGGGCCGTGCCTGTGTGTTCTGTGTCAGTGACTGACTGCTCCCAGATGTCACTTTGGGGTTGCATGCCTAAACAAGTGCCTGGGTTCTGGTGGTTGGGGCTTTTTTTCCTTCTTTCCCCTAACTCACTGGAGTCTGGGAGAGTGCTGCAGTTAAGCAGAGAGAGCCCAGTGATACATTTCTGACACGTATTTAATTCTTCCTGCAAAAAAATAGGCCCCTTTTAACTTATCCACAGACCTAGCAGGGTGATTTATATGAACACCTCTAGCAATGACTTATCACTTAAAATGGATACATCCACTAGTACTTTTATTAGTTCTGGAATAATACGAGATCTCAGGCACCCACAAGTGTATTATGGAGATTCTGTAAAGCTGTAGTTTCTGTAAAGCTGTAGTTTCTAATTATGTTAAATACATGTTGTAAAAAAATGCATTGCTTTGTTGCACTGTAAATAAGAAGGGGGACAGTTAGGGAGGGGAAATAGTTATTATTTAGATCAGACAAACTTTAAAGTCCAAAAGGAAGTGGTTTCAGTGGTTTCTTTTGTATTCATAAAGTTGCTATATTTTTAAACTCCTGTGAAACATAGAAGGATTTCTTATTTTATCTGTTAGTAGTCAGAGCTTCTAAGAACTGTCAACCCGAAGCTCAAATTTTGGCTTTTGTTTTCCTTACCAAGTTATAGATTTGATGTTCAATTACAGACTGCTTTAATTTTTTCAGTTGCCTTTGTGCCTTTTTGACCTGACTTCTAAAGTGCCGATGCCATCCAGTAAAGCCTTGAACAAAACCACTCTGCAGAGACAGTAATGACAGAAATTGATTTGCCTCACTTTTGCTCTGCAGACCCTTAATCCATGTTCTGTGGTGAGTGGGAATGAGTTGAAATCTCATCTTTCTTGTTATTTTTTTAAATTTTGGGTTGAATCATGGCTTACTGAATTCCAGGCCCTTACTGCTGCTTGAAAATTCTTGGCCTGTTGGAAGCAATATTCTCGGATGAATGTCAGCTAATTTGTCACTGACATTCATGCCTCATTTTTTATTTGTCCTAATATATTGCTTTTAGTAAATATATGGAGACAGAATAGTGTTTGCCTTTCCATATCATGAGAACACAGTCTCTCTGACAGGAACTAAGAAATGCTGTTTATATTGCTGCTTCAGTGAGCCAGGAAGGACTGCACAAATATGTCATGAGCATGCAGTGGAAAAGGCTCTCATACAATTTTCACAGTCAGGGTTTTATATGACTTGGTAACAAGAATAACCATGATTGTTATTAAGAATTAAGAGCTCAAATGCAGACCAAATTTTGGGGAGCATTTTGAGATAATTATCGGGTTCTAGGAGTGCTGTCTCTGCTTAAAAATGCTTTGAAATCTTTGTCAGCCACGTGGACAAAGTGAAGAAATCATCTCAGTTCTCTGACCTAATCATGCCGGAAGGACTGAGTTTCAACATTGATACAGGTTTTTATCAGGTGGATACTTTCCCTAGTATAAATCTAGGCTACTCTGGTGGTCCTGCAGTGCTGTTTTTGTGCTGTGTGAGCTTCCATGTGCTGTGTATTGAGCTAACTTGGGGCACTGCTCCAGCTAAAACCTAACATTGCCAAAAAAAAAGGACCATGTAAGTGTTTAGACACAGGAACAAGCAGGCAGGGCCACTGGTTCTGACAGCAATGTGCCATTTGTCAAATTAAAGTGGTCAGTCACTTAACCATGACTTAAGAAATCATCGCTCTGTCATCTCTGAGTGCTGAGGATGTGCTTCCCCAGGAGTGCAAACAGCTGAGCTGGCCAAGCACTGGGAGCCAGGGTGTGGGAACGCAGGAGGGCTTTGCATGCAAGCCTAATGCCGGGTTCATACACTGATGGGTACAGGCTGTTCAAATTGTCCCAATTCCTGCTCAAAATGTACCTTTAAAAGTTACAGAGAATATAGAGAGAGTGTTCACAAGAGCCTGTAGTAACTGGACAAGAGGGAATGGCTTCAAACTGATCAAAGGTTTAAATTAGAGATTAGGAGGAAAATCCTTTCCTGTGAGGTGTGGAGGCCCTGGCACAGGGTGCCCAGAGCAGCTGTGGCTGCCCCTGGATCACAAGCCAGGCTGGATGGGGCTTGGAGCACTGTGGGATAGTGGAAGGTGTCCCTGCCCGTGGCACAGGGTGGGACGAGACGATTTTAAAGTCCCTTCCAACCCAAACCTGTCTATGGTTCTGTGGTTCTACCTGGTGAAAAATTCCAGTGACTGTTGCCATAGGGTTTTCTTGCTGCAAACCTCCCATCTCAACTCCTTCTTTGTTTTGAATTTTTTTTTTCATTAAATGGTTTACAGCAAATATAAATAATTTGTTCATAATTAAATGACATGTTTCCATGGTTTCATATTTTGTTATTTATGTACTGCCAACCTCTGAGCCCACAGGTATTTCTTATAAATACCACTTTTGCTACTGGAATGAATTACTGTAACTTACGTCTTTTAGTCAACCATGTAATTTTGATAACTTTCAAACCTACAAAATTAATCTGCTTGTTATGAATAAATAAAATACCCACCAAACATACTGTGGAAAAGAAATCTGGGGGTGAATTTTCTTCATTCTTCAATTCTTTAATTGGCTTCCCAATGTGTGTGTTGTCTCATGTGTTGTCTTACATTGGCAACAAATTTCTAACTGTAATCAGTCTAATATAGAATTTAACTTTTTTTGCGTATGTTGTTTTTCTTCCTGAGAAGTTGCAGTTTCTTTGAGATGAAATGTTTGCAGTGACTGATGAGAGCAGGAAAGCGATATTGAAGTTTCTAGCAGATGACCCTTTAATAAGATGTATGTAATTGGATAAGACTTGCAACAAATATTGGGCATCTGTTGGGTAACATGGAAATAATGAAGAGAAACAGGAACTGGAAAAATCTTTAATTAACAAAACCTCTTCAATTTCTTGATATAATGCTACTGCTGAAACAGAATTGGTGGGTAGGATTAAAGAAACCAGCCTGAATTCTTTGAGAAAAGTGTCTAAAGGAATTATTAGTTGGTTTTATTAGTAACCCTTATGTGCAAAAGGAGCTGAACTTGATCATTTTCCTCGATATTCTTTGAAAATTTCAGCCGTGTCTTTTGAACCTTTCTGTTTTAAAATGCTTTTCTCTATTCAAGAGACACTTTTGGTGGGTTTAGACAGGCAGAGAATAATTACTGGCAAAACAAACCAAAATAACGTGTGTTTTCTTGGAATGGAACATGTGGAGGCCTCAGGGCAAGGATGGCAGGAGGCTGCTGGCTGTTTGTGAGGCTGTAGTCATCCAAAAACCTGGAGAGGAGAGGAGGTGAGAGGCTCATTACCATAGACCAACACAAGTTGCTGCTGTGTGACACTTTCTTCTGACACCATCCCACCCCCTGCTTTGCACCTTCCAGTGGATCACTTCACATATGAAGTAATCTGGTGATCATCTGTCACCTTGAAGCCTTTCAACTCTCCTCACCTAAATCTTCAGTCAAGATTGTGTCCAAACAGGTACTGCAGAAAGTTTATTTCTTGCAGTTCAGTACTCAGGGTATGGCTCTGTTCATATTTCAAACAGCTTGTTCAGTGTCCTCCTGGCCTCCCTTCTTGCCATGCTGAAGAAAAATAAACATTATTTGGCACTAATGGAATTAGTGTATGGCTTGTGTTTACTGACAAGGGAGGTTCATTAGTTTTGTTAGCATGTTTTAGGGTTTTCTCAAACACAACTGAAAGCCTGGACTTAAATTCAAAATATCCCCAAATACTTTAATGTTCAGCTCTTGGCATTCAGATCTGGCGCTTCATTTGTTGTATTGGTGTCCTTACAAATCGTACTCGCAGGAAATGTTTTGGTTTACAGCCATCAGTACGTCAGTATCATTAAATTGTGAAGTAAAATGCTACGAAAAACAAGCTACAAGGCTGGTGCTAAAGAACTCATGGTAAAACCTCACCGGTGTACCAGTGTGCTTTCCTTATTCCATCAGTTTTCCAGGCTTGGAGCTGCGAGTGGGTTCGGTCATTCCTTCGGAGCGTGGCGCGGGCTGCATTCAATTGACTGTGCGGGTGATTTAACGTGAGATGAAAGATTAAGAAGTCACACAAGTCTTTCAGATGTTTGTGTTCTGTGCATTCAACTTCCCCTGAGTGAACAGTGCAGTTTTCAGCTCGGTTGGCAGCAAGGAGCAGCTCTGCCCACGGCAGCTCCTGGGGCTGTGGTCCGCCGAGCTGGTCCCGAGCTCAGGGGGTGGAGGCAGAATTGGGAGAAGGCGCCAGGGGATAGTGGCTGGTCTTGTAAGAGCAAAGCCATTGCACTTGCTCTTAGTTGTGGGGAGCATTTACTCACTGAGCACCTCATTTTTTCATGTTGCATGATGTGACTTCGTGAGCCTGTGTCTTGTAGTAGAGGCTGTCACCATGATTTAACGAAAGCTCTTTGCTTTCTGTCGGTGTCTGGAATTCCAGCTGTATTGCAAAACAAAATGCAACCCAACAGGCGCATTCTGGAGATTTGGTTTCATCTCTTATCCCATCATTTTATACAGCCTTAAACTATGTACAGCCTGTGCTGCTTCCTCCTGCTCCCTTTCCCAGCCCATGGTTTTTTGTGCTGGTTGATGCATCAAACTGAAGGAGCTGCGCTGTTTAAGACATCCCGTTTCTGCGATTGGGGTCATTGCTGAAATAGGTGCAAAATCTGAAGAACTACTGCTCAGCGTTCACAGGAAGCAGTTCTGGGCTCTCCTATTGTGTTAGCTCTTTAATTGGAAGAGCTGTGCTGTTCCTCACTGCTGTGCCTGTGCTCAGCTCCAGAGCAGATGAGAGCAGCACCCAGAAGGGCTTTGTGGCTGGCAGAAAACACATTAACAGCAGCAGGTTCTCAAACTGAAGTGAATTCAAGCTGCAGAAGCGATAGAAAGAGTCTGTGATTGTGGGTCACCTTTTTTGTTGGTACAAGTTCTCAAAATAGCTTTTTCAGTACCATTTTTGATAGATGATTTCTGGGTTCTTATTCATTTATAAAATGGGACAACTCAAAGGAGGGAGATTAATGGCTTTGTGAAATTTTAGCAAGGGCTTTACATGGAAACAGTGATCTCTGTCTCAGAAAGTATTTAATTAACAGGTAGATTGAAACAGTGCTGAATATTTCATATTACATTAAGTCCTTCAATATTTTGAAACTCTTCCTCAGTTTTGCAAATACTGTGCTGCAGTTTTAGTAGAATAAACTGTATCATGTACCTTCTTTTTCCTGTAATGGAAGACAGAAATGACAAACCGGTATAATATGTACCTGAATATGGTATTCAGACAGATGTGAATATATTCAGGTATTTTACTAAATCCAAACAGTTTTAAAAATGTGTTAGGTATAAATTTATAATTTAAAATGCGCAGGTATTTATTTATAATTTTATCCCACGGTGCTGCCAGGTCTGCCAAAGTTGTTTGGGTAAATGTAAATGAATGTGCATTCCCTGCCAGGCACACCGCCTGTATTTGCGCACTGTCGTAGATCTTGCAAAGCCAGCTTACCAGAGACATCCATCTGTTTTCTACTTAGTGTAAAGGAGTTAATGACCTGGGCAGTTAAGACTGTCCAGACAATCCGTGTAATCCTTTCACACAAATAAGATATTGTTGCAGTCAACTGTTACTTTCTCTTAAATTAAAAAAAAAAATTAAACAGCAGAGTTTACAGTGGTCTTATTTCTGTCCTCCACCCGAGTTTCTTTAGTCTAATTGAACTGGACCAAACAGAAAATCTACAGCAAGGTCAGAGAGCTTGAGATTAGGCACAATAATTGTTAAGCAGGTATGCTTGGAGCTTTAGAAGGTGGAATCAGCCCTAATTTATCAATATCGATTTCATGTATTTCTATACCTTGGTTCCAGGGTAGGTTTTTGAGAAGGTAGCTTGAGTTTTGCAGAAACCACAACGAAAATGAAGATAACCCATGAGCCAGGGAATGTGTAGCACTACACAGATTAGCGCTGTGAAGGTGCTGTGTGACCTCGTGGGTTTACAAAAGAGCTCTAAGAAGCTTAGGAACAGGTGAAGGTGATGGGCAGAGACAGTTGTTTTTCTTATTAACTCTCTTAGCCTGGAACAGACTCTGTCTCGCTGGGCTCCAGGCTGGTTTAGTCAGAAAGGAGTGGGAAATGCCAAGTGGAAAGATTGCATGTAGCAGTTTTAAGTGTTAGCCTGGCTACTCTCCTGAGACAGCACTTCCTTCTAGATGGGGTGAAACGCTGGCACAAAAGCAAGCTGGTGTGTTATAAATTATGTATGTTGGAAAAGTTAGGGTAATTTAATTTTGAAAAATTCTCAGTGGATTCAGTATGTTAGTAGCAGTCAAAGGTAGGGCTGCTTGTGACTTTTGTTAGCTTTATCATCTATAGCCTTGTTTATATTTAATGTAAAAGGGATTTTCATTATATTTTCACAAGTTATAATATGTTCAGAAGAGGAGAAAGACAAATATTGCTACATCCTGTATCTTAATTGCTACTCCTCTTGTTTATCTATTCCTTATTTAAACTTATTTAAACAGTACTTATTTAAACAACAAATGTAGCTGGGATTTAATTGATTTCTCTGTTTTGAAGTGCTACTCTATTTCTGTTTATTGTAATTGCTATATTTAATCAAGGATGATCTAACCCGTGCCACATTCATTCATTCATTGTTTGGTGTTGTGCAGAAAACACATGCCAGCCACTGATATGGGCCCCTGGGGGAAATCCTGTGGCCTCAGTGAGAATGCAAAGTGTTTGAAACAGCAACATAACAATGACTCCCAGCTCCAAACTCCTGCAGAGACCCTAAAGTCCTCCAGAGCCCTCTGACAGTAAGCTGGAGAGGATTTTGTGCTTATTGTACTTCTGTGGTAACTCCTTAGTCTGGTTCAGAATCAATTCTTATTTAAAAATGCCGAAGCAGGAACCCAGCAACAAATACTGAGTGTGCACACAGTTATTTCCCTGTTGCTGCCCACGAGACCTCCAATGCTGCTTCCTTTGGAAGAATCAATGCTTGACACCTGGAAATTATGTGCCTGTTGTTGTGGGGCATCCAATAATGCCATGTCAGTGGAGCCACAGCCTTGAGGTTGGTTTAGATGGGAAGCTGTGTGATTTTTACACTGGTTAAAATGTTATAAATTCATCATTTGAGTTGGGGGAATAGTCTTGACCATGGGCATTTTGCAACATGGTTCAGTGGGTGTGGTGGTATTTGTTCCAAGGTTGGACTTGATGGTCTTGGTGCTCTCTTCCAACCTTTATAATTGTATGATTCTATGATTACAAAAACAAGTCAAAGATGACAAAGCCTCCCTGATTTCTCTGTAGATGACAACTGGCAGTTCAGTTGGACTTTCTGGCTAATATACTCTCTCCACCCTTTAGGTTTGCAGCTTAATTTGTTTTACTGAATAAATAAATACTGTGGTGTAGTAGAGCTATTTATATTTAATGGAAAGGCTCATCTACTCTGCTCTTTTTCTTCCAAAAGTGGGAGTTTACAAGTGATTTAAAAAAAAAAAAAATCTGTTGACCTTTTTGAATAATTCTCAATTGGAAAGCATGTGACTTTTGTCTTGATATTTTTTACCCCTTGTTCTTTGGAATGCTTGTGGTTGTGGAGCTTTTGAGACATATGGCTGAGTGATGTGTGGGCTCAGCAATGGCTTTTCTTCTTTATAGATCATCTAATAGAGAAGACTGCTTCTATTTCTGTTATTTATTATTGCAGTACTTCACTTTGGTCTCATCCATCTGTGTCATATATGAAAGCCATTAGCAGCAGTGTTTTTTAGCAGATAACTCTCACCCGACGATATAGCAGAACAATCTTCTCACTCCACATAATTTGGAATAAAGCTGGAAATTTACAGTGAAGCCTTGTAACTCTAAGTGACACCTATATATATATATATATATATATATATATATATGTAGGTATTATTAATAACAATATATTTTTCTCAGTGCTGTGCCTGGACAGAACAGTGTTGGGTGGAATGAACTGCCCTCCATTATGTACCATAAATCCGACAAGCTGTGTCGAGCATCTTCAGCTTGTTTGCTCTGAGAACGCACTGAGTGCTCCTTACCAGGTTCTTCCTTGGTTTTGTGCTGCCCAATTGGCATTTTCTGCTCTCTGGGAGGGCAGAGGGCAGGGAACAGCCTGGGAGATGCCACATGCCAGCAGAGAGGGAGCGGTTAGTCTGGTTTTGCAACACAAGGCCTGTTTTGTTCTCTCCATCCCTCCCTGTTCCCCTCCCTGGGCTGCAGAGAGCCTTTGGCTCCAGCAAGTCCAGAGCTGGAGAGGATGGAAGCTCACAGCCATATTCTATATATACACCACAGATGAAAATCACGCTGTCAAAACATGAAAATACCTCAATAATTTTCTTTTTAATTTTAGCTGTCAGCCTCAAGATGCCACTTTGCTCTCGAGCTACTCTGCATAATGTGTGCCAGCTCACTTCAGCTCATGGTAAAATGTAAAGGAACAAATTTCCTGGCAGCCTCTGCATAGTGTAATACAACTTTCATTACATGAAGGTGATGAACATAATGTGACTTCTTAACAGCTGCAATAAGTGATGTGAAGCTCTTAACATCTCTTCAAAACAAGTAACAAGTGAGAGGTTATTTTTCATCTCTATTCCCAAAAAAAAAAAAAGACGTTATTTTAAGCAGGTGACACTTTGTTTGCACTTAGCTGAACTAAGTAATTTTTTACATGAGTTCTCCAGATCTGTGTTGCATTGGGAAATAAAGAAAACACTAAAACTGAATGCTAAAATGCACTCTAAGGTCTGGACTTCAGCATGAAAGTTTGGATGTTAAATTATATGTATGGAAATGATGGCTGCCAGATGGATTTCAGTTCACACTTGTTCTTTTCCCTTTGGATTTATGATTCCATGTGAGTTGCTGGTTGTGTTGCTTATTTCTGTGTTGAAACGTTTGGTTCTCATTTGAGTATTCTCAAAAGAAGAGACAGGTCTGGTGCTTTTGGAGCACCTCTTAAGGAACCAGGTCTTTGGAGATTAAGTCACCCATTACAAATGGGAAATAAAGGAAAAAGAATCAAGGCTGCCCATGCGGAGTTGCCCACATCAGTCAGTCTATTGTTAGGCTGGACACAAGTTCAAGTTTTAAGAGGTCAGTTATCAACACTGATAATCGAAGCCTTAGCACGTAGTTTTGAGGTGTAGCCCCAGTCCAAAGGGACAAATCCTCTCTGGTTTGCTTACTCTGGCAGCTGAATTGTGGTTTCCATTGCAGTGTGATGAGCATAGTTTCCAGGCAAGTTCACAGCTAAAGTTCACAGACTGGAGCAAACAGTGGCACTCCTCTTCCCACGTCTTTATCTCGATGCTTAAATCATATTAAAAACAAGGTCGACATTGTCTCTGGTTGAGTTCCTTCACACACTGTGAGAGGCTGTCAGCTCAGAGATAGGACGTGACTGTGGTGTTTCATAAATCCTGCCCAAAACAGATGCCCAAATATGCAGTTTGCCTTACACATATTGCTGAATAAAGGCAGAGTCAGAGCAGCCACTCCAAGGTCCTCATTGGAATGGCAGGCATTGGTGAAGCAGCTCCATTCTACAAATTTTCCAGATACTCCCATAATATTTCTCAGATCTTTTGCATAGATTATCACATTATATTTTGCAAGTTTTACAAAAGTAATTAGGTAACGTCTTTATTTTCTGAAGGATATACTAAGATGTTTTATTTTTTATTTTTTTGCATGTGATTTATTCCTGAAAACACAAATCAGTCTATTGTCCTTGAGACTGGAAGATTTGGAACCAAAAATATAATCTGAAAGTAAAATATGACTCAGCTGCAAGTAATATTAATGGTAATTGCCACTTACTGATCTTTCAGTTGGTAGAAAACAAACCATCAAAATGATAATTGCCGGACTCACTGGGATTTAGGTTGATTAGCAAACTAGACAACCAAGTGGGCAGCAGACACTGAGCCACAGCTCTTGCTCAAGTGGAGTTGGCAGAGTTAATCTGGACTCAGTGGAGTAAAACCCACTTTATTCCGTTTGCCCAAAGAATAAACATATGCCACGTTGGAAACAGAACAATTTCTGCATGGGACACTAATAAAAATCAGCTGGGGAGAGAGAGAAGGGTGATTAGACTTCTTTAAAGGCAGATTTAGGGATGGGAATGAGGCCAGCCTGGCATTAATGGGATCATGGCTGTGTCTGGAGTGACCTGCAGGTGCACCTGGTCACAGCTTTCCTCACTATTTATTTATTAAATAAATTAATATGTGTTTTAAATGGGAAAGAAGTGTTAAAGTTGCCTCATGCAATGAGCTCTCGAGAACAATTTAGATAATTTAATACGGTTTCCCCTGAAGTTAAGGAAATTGAATGTTCACAGTTGTTAAGCAATTCAAATCTATTTTATTCTTTAGACTTGGGAAACAGTGCATTTTTATGTGTTGGAAATGCAAAATTTCAAGTATACAGAGAATGCATTACCTATAAACAAACTGTGAATTACCTTTAAATTATTTCATTATAGTCTCCTGACTCACTACTTGATGGCACGGTGTTTATTATAAGATTTTTTCAATCTCAAATCTTGATTGTCTGTTTCATTGAAATGTGGACCAATTTCAAAATATCAGAACTAAGTTTGATATTATGAAAGAACCTGTAGTGAGGGTGAAAAGCTGAAATACTGACTCCTAAAACAAGCACCCGCAAGCAAATTGTTCTTTTTGTGTGGTTTGGAGGGACCTGTGTGTCCTATGCTGTGTGACAACCTATGGCCTCGATCCCATTGCAGAAGCTTTTTTATCTCAGAAAGAAAAAGTTCTTTCAGATCATTCATAAATTTTAAATGGGATTCATATTGCAATCAGGAGCTAATTTTCTTTTCCCATTATCTCCTGCCATTCTGTGCTATGAGAACACTTTGTTCTCTACAACAGGCTTCACTCAGAGAGAACTCTGGTCCCTCACAGAAGTGATTAACTGAGAAAGACTTTGGATCTTCATAGAGGCCTTCCCCAAGGCATGCAGGGGAGCAAATCCCACACCCAAGGATGGCTTTCATTCCAGCTTAACATTCCTCACTCCTGCCTCCTGCTCTTGCTGGATGCACATTGACAGTTCCTGTGACAGAGGATTTAGATTCAGGAAATGTGGCTTCATAGAACTGCTCATCCCACACTATATTTGAACACTGTGGGATGTCTTCAGCATTAAAGATTTATCATTGTGTAGAGTCTCTTGGTTTTTAAATGTGAATGCTTATCTCCTCTTGAATCACAGTGTTTGCTTGATGTCTTGTGTCTTTATTTAACACGAGGCTCGGCTTTCTTTCATTGACTTACAGGTGAAATACTTAAGTTTTATTTGATATTTGTTACAAAATTTGAAAAAAAAAACCCCAGAAAAACAAATAAACAAAACCAAAACACCACCAACAACCATTCTAACTGTTGTTTCCCCTTTTTTTGCCAGTTTGCTGTTTTGTGGTTCACAAGAGATGCCATGAGTTCGTTACCTTCTCTTGTCCTGGGGCTGACAAGGGACCCGACACTGATGTGAGTACATCAACATTTAAGATGGCTTTACACAGTTTTATGTTGTTACAACCGTGAGAATAGGTTACAAACAGGATCAATGGGTTCTTCATGACAGATAATTGAGTCCAAGTGGGTTTTAACAGTTGTGAAGAAAATGTTTATGGACGGAGAGATCTATTTTTGGTCAGAAAAGTAAGATTGAGTGTGTGACCAAGAACAATATCCTTGGAACAGGACAACCCTGAGGCGTTTACCCAACCATGAATCAGCATTTTATTTTCTTCGCTTTATGTTGGATGTATTTGATGTTAACAATTCCCAGAAAGGCTGAAGCTTTTTCTAAGCTTTCTTTTTATCTATCTTATCTCAAAGTGTATCTTTTGAGCTGTCTCTGGTCCTTGTCTCACTGCACACAAGGATCTGTAGCTCCAGTTAAATGACAGTTTAATCTTGAGCCAGCTGGCTTACTGGGTTTTTATTTTATTTTCATGTTTGAGCTAGTCTAGCAGTCTGGATACTCCCATTCCATCCCGCTCTGTCAGTACTTCTGTAGACACGTAGAATTTTTGGTCAACAACCAGTTTTTCCTCTCAGCACATCTGCCTGTGTGGTGAGACACATGTGCAGGATCTTTGTGTCACCCTGCTGAAATAATAAACTGATCTCATTTGTTCACATAAAAATAACATTTCTTTGGGTTTTATAAATCCCACTTTACAGTGAAGTAATTTAACATCTGCTTATGGGAACAATACATTCAAAGTGTTCTTTGTCTGAATGGCTCTGTTTTGTTTCTTATAACATATTCATGCTCTAGATTGTAGGCTATTATCTCCTCTGATAAAATGCACCAGAAGAATTTTCTTGCTAGGTTTTAATGAGCTTCTCATGAATTGTTTCAATATGCCAGCCAGGAGGTCAGTGAACAATACATGGTCAGAAGCTACAAGGGGTCTTGGAAAATTTCAGATATTAGAAGGTTCTCTCATTTTAAAATTTAAATACGGGGAAATGTTGAAGAACTGAGAAGAATTTTTAAAACTTTAATTTTTAAACATTTCAGGAAATCTATATTTAGGTACAGAAGAAGAATGCTAAAGTTAGGAGTGTAATTACCCTGTTCAGTGTCTCTTGTTTAGCTGATACAGGCTTTACTATTAAAACAATCATTAGGCAAGAGCAAGAAACCAAGATTATTCTTCATACCTTTGCTTTTCTGAAAGTTCCTGATTTCTTTAAGCTTTACAATGGGGCAGTTGGCTCTGTACATGTAGTTTAACAGTTAAAGCAGGCTTTTGGAATTTGGGAGTTGTGTAGTTGAAGTGCCTTGAGCTACAGAGAGGCTGAAACCCAGGTCAGCCCTGTCTGAGTGATGTTCTCATCCCTGATCTGTGTGGAGTTTGTTGTTGGCAAAACCCCCATTGAGCCCAAAGGGGCCACAATTTAAACAAAAGTCTGAACAATTAAAAATTATCTGCTTAATTCCTCATTCTCTAAATATAGTTCATACCTACCAGCAATACCTTGCTGATTTGTTTTGGTCAGTCCTAGAACTACAAGGAGAATAACCCAAATCGAGTTTTAGCTTAGGGCTCCGTTGTGATGTGGGATATTCACGGGAGATAACTCTTGATTGACGATTTTAGTGGTGGCACTCATGAACAGCTCTGAGTGTCTATAATGAATGGTTTGGCCTTAAAGGTGTTTTTGATTATTAGTTTTTTTTAATAAGATGATTCTTTGGGGTTGCTCGCCTGAAGTTCAAAAATGAGAATACACATTCCTGTGCGAGGCCATTTAATTTTATCGAGCATCTTTCATGGTGACAGAATCTGTGACAGGTTGTTAATGGTCTTTAATATTGCTGCCTGCATTTCATGATTTGGGTTTTTGGCCTTGGTGATTAAATAAATCAGCCTAATGCCTCATTTCTGTATTTGGGTTACCAAATGATCATTTTCAATATTTACACAGCATCAATAGCTCAAAAACACTTTGAAGATTAAAAGCAATCAGGAAATAAATATGTCTTATTAAAATCGTGCTACATTAGTGGGTACTATTACACAGAGAGGATTGTAGAATATTATACTTTAATTTACTGAAATGTTGGACTATAATTTCAACCCTTTTACAATTTAGCAACTTATTCCTATCCCAATTGCTACAAGCTTTGTTCTGAAATGTAGTGTGCTACAAAGCTTATCATAACATTTAGCAGATTTTTAAATATTTAAACATCCTTTTCTAAATTACTTTGTGCAGGTGCACGATTAATTTGTGTACTCAAATGCTCCAGTGTAACCTTTCCATTAATTGTAAGAGTAATACTGTCATTAATAAAATTAATTTTCCAGAGCAATAATTATAATAATTACATAATAATGATTATTGTGCATCAGAATAATGTTAAATTATGGTGCCCTGTACTTTTAATATAAATGAGGCAGTCCTTGCAAAATAACGCCTTAATAAAGGTGAGTGTAAAAGAGGAAAGCTTAAAATGAGCCTCTTGTTTACTCAGAGTAGCTGAAATGTGAGGTTGAAAGGTCTGAGCTTGTGCCAAAAGGGAAATAATACTTGGGAATAAAGTGGTCATCCTTGAGTGGCATTGCAATGATGGTGTCTGGAGAGCAATATCCTGTTTTGGTGAAACAAGAAGTCACACAATCAAAAAACTTTACGTTTCCTTAGTACTTGGCAGGGTGTGAGCTCTGGTGTCTTAGCAAAAAGCAGCTCAGGAAGTTGTTTTCCTGCTCTGTCTAATGGCTCTCTGGAGTTTGAACAGAAATTATTCATCTCCTCTTCATGGCCAGCTCTTTATGGTGATGCTGTTGAGTAGAAATTAACAGCTCCTGCTGCTGGTGCCCTCCAGAGTCACAGGAAGCATCATCTCCAGTTCAGGTGCTTGGTTTTGGAAGATGATTGGTGTTCTTAAAATTATTTTAAGTCATTGGTGAAATACTTAAAACTTGGGTAAATTGGTGTAAAAATGTAAGAGCAGCCTCAAACTTTGAGTGCTGCTGTAGTGAGCTTTGTTAAGATGTGTTCAGTATTAAGGGATAATGGGTCAAGTTTCTTGAAAATTGAGTTAAGTATTTGTTTTCTTTGTTAATGGAATTCAGTGACCAGAAGGTGTCTTTGTTATATATTAAAATGTTCCTAATTACATGAAAGATATAATTTAAAAAAACCCAAGCATTAATTTAAAATAGTGTTTGATGGTATTATTTTTTTCAGTATGAGTTTATAAGACTTTGAGTGCACAAGAACTCAGAGATTGTGGCCTCAGGATCAGCACTATTTCCCTTTCAGATAATAATAATAGAGAATCCAAAATGTGAGCAAATTATGAGCAAAATAAATATAAATTAAAAAGTGAAAATAATTTAAATGAGAACAAGTGACTGAACAATGAAAGGATGTGAAATCTGACTGTACTTGGTGAGTTTTTAAGCCTTTAAGAACCTAGGAAAGAATGGATTGGAAGATCCAGATGTGAGCTTACGTGAAACAGAACAGCAAAGCATCATTGCAGAATAACTGAACCTGGGGATGTCAAAGGTGACATATTTCAATTTCCAAGTTAATTATCCTCTCGATACTGAAATTATTTGGGACCTTTATTATCTTAAGCACGTTTGAAAGCTCAGTGTGCATTTGAACAACTGTGAGGTTCTGTGGGATGCTGCAGGAGTTGGGTACATTCAGCAGCGGGTTGGATGTTGGGATAATGCAACTCTAGAGTACGTTTCAGATTTTTTCTATGTGTTAAGATACAATTTCTTTAAAAAAATCACTCACGAGGGGAAGAAAAAAATAATAAAAAATATAAAAATAAAAAATCTATGTGAATGGATGATGAAGACGCTGGTGCAGAAGAAACTGAAGTGGGTCATAAACTCACTGCTGGCCAGCCACGCACTCCAATACAAAGGCAGAGATATGTTAGCAATTATTATTCTGTTTTTCAGGGAGATGTTTTGTGTTGAATTCTGCAGCTTTTCATTTGGAATTTGGAAAAGAACTAAAGTCTTTAAAGCAAGATCTTTGAAAATCTTTTTTTTTGTCTCTTAAGCTGTGCTGAGGTCTCTTAAGGGCAGCTTGTAGCAAGGGAGAAATAACTCCATAACAGTGCAGATTGTTGGATGTGTGAGGGGTAAATTAAGATTTTTTTTATTGGAGTTCCTTTCTCTCCACAGTGCTGTAGTCCTCTGTGGGGAGATGGGACAGGAGCCCTGTGAAGCTCCACCGTGATTTTTGTTTTATGGTTTCTGAGATTTTAGAGCTGGGAGGAGAAAGATTGACCCTTAAAAATTCATGTGCTGGGGGACCAGTGGGAAACTCTAATTCATAAATGCTGATGTACAGAGTGGCAGCAGTGGGTTGGGTTTGCCCTGAGGCTCAGGGCAGTGCTGATGTCCACATTTACTGCACTATCACACTGCTCATTTGATGGCTGGGGCTCTGAGAGAAATGATTTGAAGAATCACCTCTGTACTAAGACAGAATAAATTAATATAATTTGTCTGGCCCAGCGGGTTTAGGTGTCTTGACCAGATTTATTTGCTGTTCAGTTCCAGAAAATGCTGAAATTTTTTTCTTTTTTTCTTTTTTTTTTTTCCATTTTATTTCCCCCACTGGCATTTAATCATGTTTCTAGATCATATTTACATGTAGGAGGCTGGTTTCGGAATGGATGAAGAGAGTTGCTTGACTGGCCTAGGGAATTAAAAAAACCAAACCAAACTCATGAGAAGAAAAGGCAGTAACTGGAAGCACAGTATTAAGATTTACTGTAGAACTAGTTAAAAAGGGATTTTAATCAGAAAGCTTTGCAGTCTTTTTCTTTGCAGGAATAATGAAATGCAGCAGCAGGGCTTGTCTGATTTGCTTTTAACTCTTTAGGTTTTTTTACAATGAAAAACAACTGTTACAAGTGTTGGACATCTTGAGACTGGAGCAACAACAAACATAATTTGATAAAATATTGTAGATAAAATATTATTATAATGTTATAATATGTTGATAATATATTATTGATAAAATAGTATAGAATCATAGAATCAGTTAGATTGGAAAGGATCTTTAAGATCATCAAGCCCAACCAGACGCTGCTAAGGTTTGGGGGGTTTTTTTATTGCTAATCTGAATTTTGAATAATAGGCAGTCTTGTCCCAGAAATATTTTCTTTTTCATTAAGATGAAAACCTTCTTGCTTCATCACAAAAGATACACAAATGCAGGGAGAACTGGCAAGAAGCAGTTCACTGCTTGCCAGATTAACAAAAATGTTCCTTTAAAAAGAAGCCTGTAGGAATTTTTGGGAGTGATTCTTAAACAGCTCTGATGCAATTTTTCATTGCATACCCCAAGCAGAGAAAATTATAAAGCCCCTCTATTTACAGATTGAGGAAACAACTTCATGTGCTTGTATGTCTGTGGTTTTTAATTATGATAATTATTAATCACATGGACTTTGTTTGCAATTCACATTATTAGATGGAGGCAGTAGGTAATATTCTTAATAGAAAACAATTACAATACAAACATACTTTTGTCAAAATGTGATATTCCTTGCTATATTATCGCTCCCTTTTCCCCAAAAGCAAGTCCTAGATAACAAAATCAACACACTACAGTCAATGCAGTAAGTGATACTGAAGGAGCTGAACATTTTTATTATTCATGTTATTTATCGTAAGTACTTAAAAAAATTTACAGGACAGCAAGATAATTTTTCTTACAAAAACAAGCATTTTATTTCTTGTTGTTACCCTGACTTTTGAACCTCTGCAGAGTATCCAAAGTATTTTGTGGAGAAATAAAGGTTCCATGCTTATGGTTTTGACCTCAAAGACCCTAAAATTTAATTGTACGGAAAAGTTGCTTGTTTTTCTAATGTTTTAATTGTGTTTTCAATGGTGCTGTGTGACAGTGGCTCATTACAAAGGGTGATTATATTGACAATGAAATTCCAATTTGAACACAACAATCCTGGGCCAAGGTTCCTTTTAATGGAAGCTAGAGAAATTACAGAAGGAAGCCTGCCTGAAAGGGCTCTGTGCATACCGAGGGTATATTGAGCTCATCTTCCTCCAGCACTGGGAAGGAGGTTCATGCTCACAAGCGTTCATGGAATTGCCCATCCCTGCCTGTATAGAGAAGTTTGGGCACTGCTCTCCTAAATGCCTTCTTTTAAGTAGCTGCAGGCAGCTTCCCAGGTTACTTGAAAGCAGTTCTTGTGCTGGAATGTGTTTGAATTAGTCATCCCCCGAGAAAACATTTGTACCTTCTACTCCTAAATTAAAGCACGAGCTCCTTTTATTGCAACCAAAATGGCTTTTAGCTACAGTGAATGATCCTCAGTAAAACCAGGATTAAATTACAAAGGAACAGGTTCATGTACTTTTATAACTACTGGTAATTCCCACCTTTTCCCTGTAACCCAATCTCCAAACTGGCTCTGTGTCCATCTGCATGGAAAAATTTTCCCTGCAGGGTTGAAAGGAGCTGTGTGACTCCTCTTCTCAAACACCCCAGGGGTAGGAAATCCGTGGTGGGTGGCTGCCTGCACAGTGTGTGACTCCAAAGGAGCATTGGCTCACATCTTCCACTGCAGTCCTTCAGGCTTTCAGTTCTTGGAGTTTGTGCCTGAGACGCTGGGAGTGCAGTTTAGATTTTTGTTACAGCCTCTGAGATTTGAAAGTTCATAGCTTTATATTTATAAAGAATGTATTTTTTATTTTACCAATCCAGGACAGTGCAAATGCTGAATAGCTGTAACATAAAAGTTAGGCTTTGTGTTTTTCTTTCTAGCCATTTCCTGGGCAATATGTTACATACTACAGGTGATGCTGGTAAGAGTTAATCATTGAGCAGAGTTCTGCTGAGACACTTAGGAAATGTATATAAATGATGAACCTAAAAATATCCCTGATTTTCACAAGTTAGCACTGCAGAACAATTAGGCTGTGGTACTATAAAAGGAGAACTCTCAGCTAAGTTATTCCCAGTTGTAAAAAGAAATCTTGTGGATAGGGTGCAGTTTTGGTGGCAGTGACTACAGGAGCTGCAGCAACTCCTGGGTGCTGATTTTCACCATCAAAACCCTTTCTAACTCCCCAAATTTAAGTTGGCCTAATTCCAGCAGCACTTATTTTCCAATTGTTAAGAGTATATTGAATTTTGTGCAATTTGGGTTGAGGTTCATTATTTCCTAGTCAGCTTGTGGCTTCCTCTTGGCAAAAGTCTGTTGTGTCAATCTTTAAACTGTGTAAATGTGCTGATATTTGGGGTTAGAGGGGAAGAATGCCTAAGAATTACTAATAATCTGTTTTTTTACATGAGATATCGTGTGTAAAATGCAGCATAGACATTTCTATCAGGTTCCACCCCCACAATTATGTGGGTTTTAAAATAAGAAATAATGATTATGGCACACTGAACTCAGTAGCTAGAAGACAGACAGACCACTGAGAGAGCCTTGCAGAATGCTGGTAATTTTTAGCGCTTTCTGTTTGTTGAGGTGGCAGTTCTTGTGCCAAAATTAGATTAGATCTTAATTTGGAATAAAACAAGTAGGCTAATTTTGAAAAGCACTGTAGATCCCATATGCTACAAGTGATTTTAATGTGTCACCAGAGAGTGTCCCCATCTCTGGGAATTGCTGGGGCTCTGTCCTTGGGGCGCTGGGAGAAGTTTGCTGATCTCTGCTGAGTTGAAGTGGTGTGGCCTCAGGTCCTTGGTGTAAATCACAGCTCTGTGAAACTCCTCTGAGGGTGGGGATGAAAGAACAACCTGTACTTGTAGGAGGCAGCAAGGCTCTTCTATCGAGGTGCTCTGACCCTGGAACAGAGTGATGAAAGAGAGAGGAAAAGCAGGGAAGTGAGGTGGGGACACCCTGGCTGGGAAGGGAGCAGCTCCATCCTCTTCCATGGAGCTCCATTTATCCAGCTGGTGCTGGGAAAGCATCCGGGGAGCTCTGCATGGACAAGAACAATTTGCTTTCATTCTTGGGTGTGGTCTTGTATTTTCTAATTTTCACTGTCCATTATTGGGGTAATATTCCAAAGAGATCCAAATAGCTCACAGATTTTTCTTCAGCCTTTGGAAAGGATAGGATTTGTCTTGAAGTAATCAGTGATCTCAGGGAACATGTTTTAAGTGTTATCCTTGGCATGAAATATTCTCTCATTTTACAATTGATCTGATTTTTCTAGCAGCCCAATGAAACTGGATGCAAACAGATTTTAAAGCAATGGTGTATTGCCTGTGCTGAAAAACCAAATCCTGATGTTTCTGTTGAAGTTAACACGATGCCAGTCATGATTCCCTTCATAATTTGATTTTTGCTGTTCCCTTTCAAATAAATTAACTGTAGCATGACCTGTGTAATTAATGAACCTCAGTCCTTAAAGTACCAGTGATCATTGGCTGAGCTCATAAACTAAAGGCAGAAGCATATCATAAATTCTGGTAATGAGAACTTAATAGAGGAAGAGTCAGAGATTGATTTATTCCTTTTCCTTTCTGTCCCCATGGGAAGGGTACCTGCGGAACTGAGGCATGAAAGGATTGTCTCAGTGTTGGGAAAACCATTGTAATCTGTAACAAAGCACCTTCAGGTCTGTTTCTATGGCAACAGGAGCATCAGACCAGCAGAGAACGGACCAGAAAAGAGATAAAAGCCTCTACAAAAATAGTTGTAAGGAGTGTCTGCATAGCTTTGGCTACTTTAAATTCTTTTTTTATAAAAGGGAAGAAAAAAAGAGAAAAACCCCAAAACTTGGAGTTTCTTGAAAGCTGGTTATTACAGTTATTTAGGTTAGACCCTATTGGAACTGAAGGACTGGTAGAATAGTAGCAAATTATTAACTTCAGGGGCATTAACTAAAAGAGTTTATAAAAAAGTTTCAAATCTAAACTTAATAGAAGCAGTATAATTTGTTAAAGTGATTTCTGTGTAACCCCTCTTAAAAAGGTGTTTTCTGAATCTGATGGTCTTTGTTCTTTTTTATAAAAGTTATAATAAGATGAGAAATGATCCATCTTTGGCCTGCAAATGGCCTTTTCTCCTATCCACCTAATTGCTTTATTATCATTAAACTTTGCATTTTGTGTTTAATTCCAGTGATGTGACCTGTAAATCACAGACTGGCTGTCCATGGGGTCAATATTCTTCTTGTTTGTGTTGCCCGAAATTGGGTAAAAATAAGTGAAAAGGAATAAAAAGCTTTTTCCTCCATCTTCCAGATGGACTATGGTCATTCCAGAGGGAAAAGTGGCCTGGAAAATCACAGGCAGATGCAGTTGCAGAGTCTGATTTCTTGGAATGGAGAGCAAATTATGATTGATTGGACCAAGACTCCAGTGAGCACCAGAGAATGGTTCCTTTTAGTGGGTTTGTACAAGTAGAGATGTATAAAAATTATGATATACCCTGTCAAAAATAGGATAAAAAGCAACCTGACTGCAGCGATGAGGTTTGAGGGAGTTGGGAACAGATGGGCATAAGAATATATAGAAAACCTATGTTATGTAGGCCATACACAAATACGTGGAATGTCTATGGAGAAGGTTCTTAGTTTCTTTGTCACAGGTTTTTTTCTAGAATAATTTTCTTCCCCTAGAATCATGTGAAATCTGGGGTTATCTCAAATTATTGTTTCCTTCCTGCAAAAATAATTTGCATTTAATTAAGGATAATTTGAGTCCTACAATCCTAGCAGGCAACAGGAAGAAGACCTGGGTATCCCTTATAAATAGCTTTGTGAAATCTTTCCTTGGTCAAAATTTACTTTTATTCCCAAGGTCTGTTTTAGTACCTACAGCTTGACCTAGTTATGAGTAGAGATGTTGTATTGTTAAATCTGAAGCCTGAAGTCCCATTCCTCAATGCATGTTAATGGCATTCCCCTTTTTTAAACTATATTAAAAAGCTTTTTACTTCCCTTAAGAAAGAAAAATAAGAACTTTAATAGTCAGAGACTTTGATTTTTGTAGTTGTTCTCAAATATTTAGGTTTTTTTTGTCATGCTGATCTTGTTCTACTAAAATTTAGTTGTCAATTTTGAGATTTAGTGAAATCAATCCTCTGGTTTAATACCAAATAGGAGTGAAAATACTTTGGTATTTTGACTTTGAGAGAGGCAGAACCAAAAAAGATAGAAGGATAGTAAAAAAACCCCCAAAGCCACTAGAAATGAAAGCAGTCCTGTAACTTTTAGGAGAAATGTATAAAATCCCTCAGAGTTTTGTTTAACATCTGCTACTTGTCTCTTTGTGTGCCAAGAGCATGATTGGACCATTCAGGAAAATAAAAAGAACTCTGCAATCAACAGACTTTGTTCAATATTCCTGCACAAAGGGGACTCTCCATAAATAATATGAAAGACTTTGGTCAGACACAAATGGGTTTATATTTAACATGTTTTATTTAGAAACCTGCCCACACAGAGGTAAAATTAAGAGAAATAAAAACTTTTTTTTTTTAAATTTGCTGGAAGCACATTATAGAAGAGGGGGTAGAAAATGTTCTATTCTCCCATTCCAGACTAATCCTTTGCTCTTCTGTGAGAAGGTACAGCTGTTTACTGATCTTACAAGCTCAAATCAAATCACAGTGGTTCCCAGTGCTTTGTGTTTGGCAGCAGCAAAGCCCTGGGGTCAAGTGAGGAGACAGCTCCTGCACCAGAACAGACCCCAACTCCTCCAGGCTCCTCACAAGGAGTTCTGTGTCTAAATCAAGTCACTTCAGTGACATAACAGTCCAGAAATGGCTCCTCTAATAAAAGTTTATTTTCAAGTAGTTCTAAAATAAATGAGGAAAAAAGTGGCGTTTTATTTTTTCTCACTTCAGCTGTCCTTGCACTGCATTTCATTTTCTTGTCACTGTGCTCCTGTCACAGCATCCCTTCCCTCAGGTTCATCACTGCTTGTTTTGCCAATACTCTTGGGATACACTCCAAGAATTTGGGCTATTACTCACTGCAATAAAAGATCGATGCATCTTAATCAATACAGACTTCCAAAAATTGAAGATTTCCTGAAGCTGGGGTTCAAAAGGATCACATTAAAAATCAAGTTCCTCCTTCATAAGTAGTAGGTTTTTTTTGTCTTCTCCTGAGAACATCACACACGAAGGTATCTGTAATATGAGATTTTTTTTTTTTTTTAATTAAGGCCTTTTGGTAAAATGTGCCTTACTCTAAAGGGTATATGGAATTCCTCATCCATGCACACACAGACGTGCACACAGATATTTGTTCATTTTCCATGCTCATTAGTGTTTGTGTTCCCCAGCAGAGCCAACAGGAGCAGCAAGAAGGCACTTGGTGCTTCTGAAAATTAGGTTAATAAATCATCCGCACCTGATGTGGGAGTTGGTGAGGGTGTTCTATGCTGTTTAAAATACAAGATATTTGCAGTTTGCACTGGCTTTTTGTTATGCAGTTGAGTGTCTACTTGTGCATAATCATCACCATACAGCTAAAAGTATTTATGGTGTATATTTATTTTAAAAACTTTGCAGTTCCACAAATACCTGGGTGGAAAAAACCTGAAGTACTGAAAGTTATGTTTCTGAAGGGAAAGCTCAGTAAAAATGTTAACTGCTCTGGATTGCAGGGGCCAGCAGCTGAGTTTTGCAGAATGGGCTGAATGCAAGGTACTGCTTTGGAAATCTAGAGAGTGGGGAGAAATTCAGGAGGTCTGGGAAACAGTGGGTTTCCAAGCATTTCTAACATTAGTACAAAATTTGCATCTGAGTCAGTGGGAGTCTTTCGTGCTTAATGAACTGTGCTTGATTTACAAACTTGGTATTTAAACTGTTTCTTTAACACGAAAATAAAGAGCGTGTGCAATTTACAACTGCAGTAAAAACTAAAAAGATGCCAGATAAACTGTGCTGCGTCTATTCCGCTCGGAGCCCTCAGGAAAACGTTGATTATACGAAAGTGTTCAGTGCATTTCCTGTGAACTCCCAGGCAGGAACACCTCTGGCTTTGGTGGTGATGGCAGGAACTGCTGTAGAAATGATAGTGAATGTTGCCTGTAAAACCAGATTAAAAATGTATAGTTCATTTAGTAGGAAATGGAATTTGAGATGCTGCCATGGGTTTAGGGTGTCTTCCTGCAGTCCTTGGGATTTAGGAGACTCAAATAACCACAGCAAGGAGAAATTTCTTCTGCAGGTGAAGAACTGGGATCTCTGCTGGGGACCTGCAGACAGTCATCACCACGAGCTGGGCATTTGCTGCAGTTTATTTGAATAAATGTGCCCATAATTGCCATATATTTTGCCTAAAATGCTGAGTTACACAGTCACCCCATCTTTTTTTTACAAGCTTTGCAGCTTTTGTATATGTTTTATTCATTGTGATTAAAAAGAGGTGGAGTTGTAAATAAGGCCAGGGGCAGGAAACTGTTGGTTCAAAAAGCTTCCTAGAATAATAATTTCAAAAAGCAGACTAGAAAAAAACAGCTTTAACTGGATTTCTCCAGTCTTCCCAGCGTTGTGCAAAATCATCTGAGTATAGCCAGTTTTTAAAAGACTGTTAATGTTATTCTGACTTAAAAGATGATTACTTAAAAGTGAAGTCTGTCAATAAAGGGAGAAAACAAATAGATAGTAATAAAAAAAAAAAACAAAGGAAAAAAAGAATTGTGTCCTTGCTAATGATATTCCATAATTAGATCTCCTTAATGGATGGGTAGAATAATCTATTTAATTGTAACTATAGTTTGTGATAGATTATTGTGCCTTATTGTATTATGTCCCTGTAATGAAAGAACCAGCATTACTTTTGTAGTAAATAAATGTTTCTCAGAATGTATTTTTCAATTTTCTCAATTTACTCATCCTTTGTGTAGGACCTTGTGAAGTTTTTCCTTATTCTTTCTAATAAGACCAATCTTTTGATCCTTTGATAGAAATTGCCCCAATTTCTCAGTTATGGAGCAAAGGTTTTGGCCTTCTATATTTTCAAGTAGATGCTTCTATTTAGTGATTTATCCTTTACTGGCAAGCCTTACGTTGAAATGTTCTTTATCTACAGCCTAATTAAACTAAACCATATACCATCTGTGTCTAGTTCAATTAAAACAAATTGGACAGATTGACCTCCTTAATACTCATCAAAGCATTTTATTAGTCTGCAGAGTCCCTTCAAGATAACTTGTTACCTCCTGAGACAATACTTGCTGTCTGCTTGAAAAAAGTTGGGGAAAAAAATGGCAGTCTGCATGAAAATTAAAAAAAAAAAATTGTTCATCTTTGCACTTGAAACCAAAGGAAAGAGTAAAACTCCTGCGGAGGTACATCAGGTGGAAAGGAGCAGTACAACCGGGGTCCAGGTAGTGGCTGGCACCCTTCTTTAATGGGCATTTCTCCTCAGCTTTTATTCTCTTTTAGGTCTTGCTGTGGTGTTTCCCTGATTTGCTTGTTTTCAGAGCTCTTTGGGCAGGGGAGGGTGAAAGGACCTACTTAATGCTTAAAGTAGAGGGATGTGAAAAATCCTGAAGTATTTCAGTATTTCCTCAGTAACTTTTCTAATGATAATCAATAGTGTTGAATTATTCCAGTATATCTGTGCTTTAGGTGGTGTCCTAAGTTTTATTCCTACGTAAGCGATTTCTGGGCATGTCCTCTTGATAAACAGCAAAATATAAAAGCAGTAAAGCGTGGGGACTGCTGATGACTTTTTAAGTTATGACCTGCCTTCGCTGACCTTGGTGGTCAGATGTAATAGTTCTTTTATTCTCTGTGTGAGATGAACTATGATTTTTGATTCTTCTACTGTGATTAAAGGGATTTCACTTGAGTGGACATTGATACTTTTTTTCATTTCAGTGTTTGTTTACTCTCTTTAATTCAGTTTTTAATACAGTAATTTTTAATTGTTTGTTTCCCTGTTGAACCCTGACTCTCCCCTCATGCTGAAGGACTGATCAGGATCTCCTCTTCAATACAAACCCTCTGTTCTCCCTTCTCTGTGTATGCAGATGGTGTTTCATTTCTTGCTGGGAATAGTCTCTGCAGCAGATGCTGCCAAAGCATCTTCATTAACTGGCTGGCAGAAGTTTTGAGCAATTGACCACCTTTCCCTCAGGTGACAAAATAATTTTGTTTGGCAAATCATTTAGATTTTCTTCAGAGCTCCTTTGAAGCTCTCCTTAGAAGAGTGAGAACTGGGGAACACAGCAACGTGCTCAGGTCTTGTCAACGGGAATGAATTTCCTGAGATTCTGCTACTTCGATTATTCATAGTTCATGCAGGAGAGTGAGTTTAAAATTTAAAAGAAAGTAAAATTTTTATCCTTCAGATTCATTTGTTGTAAATAGCTCTTCATCAAACTTAAAGAACTGTCAGTTTTCAGCAAAGATTTGTTTAATAGCATGGTTGAGACTAAAGCACTTTGTGCCCTGTGCTGCTTTACTGAGTTGGGTTTTCCTTTGGGTTATTCACTGCCCTGACCTTGCATAAACTTGCTGCTTCCAGAATATCTTCTGTGATCATATCCTGAGATGCTGAGACTGTACAATAATCTTCCACGATTTTCTTTAAAACTCATTTTAATGATCTTTTGGAAGAAATTGAATTATTCTGGGGGGAAAAAAAGAAAAAATATTTTTGTTTGTGGTACAGAACAGCAGAGAAGACAAGCAATAATCTTTGCTGGCTATTTGGGTGATTCAGTGAAGGCTGACTGAGCATCTGTTAAGCAATTTGAAGTTGGAGACTTAGCTACAAAATTCGTCATCCTGCAATAAAGAGGAAAGTTTAATTCCATTGTAAATATGTAAGATGTAAATTTACTAAAGCTCCATGTTACTGTGAGTAAATTGTGTTTGAATTCATTAAGAACATCGAAACCATCATCAAGTCAGTAATGAATCATTAACAAATGCAAAAGCAGTCTTTCAATATTAGCCCAGGTTTTGTTGAGGCTTTTGCTGGGTGCTTCTTGCTGCTGCTGCTTATTTCCAGTTTTTGGGCTGATTTTGGAAGGAAACTGCCTGTGTTGTGTCAAGAGCCTCAGTGCATCCTACAGCTCAGGCTTTACCTCTTAAACCATGTCACACCAATTATTTCATCTGCCTGCTTTGTCCTCCTGATGTTTCCCCACGAGTCAGGGGTTGTGTCTGGGTTTGTGCTGAGCAACACCTGAGGGTCTGCAGCCCCAGAGAGGAGGGGCTCAGCCTGACATCCCAAACTCCCCAGTCAGCACATCCCTGCATTATAAGGACCTTTACACCCAGGTGTTTTACAAATTGGTAATTAGGCACAGAGGAAATGGGTCCTGCCTGGATCACACAGAGACCTGGAGAGAATTCCCGCTCTCCTGACCTCAAACTGATTCTGCAGTCTTTGTTCAGCAGAGCTCTCTTTGCCTTTGCAGAGCACTGTGAAAATAAAAGCTCTTTGCTTCCCAGCCTCAGGAAATGTTTCTGGGGATAACATTTTCCAGTTGGAGATTGGGAGAATAAGGTTTCTGGTCTCTGATATTGTCTCAGTTGGTTGGAGCCTGGTGCAAGAAACAACAAGGTTATGTTTGATCCCTGTATGGGCCGTTCCCTTTAGAGTTGGACTCGATGATCCCTGGGGGTCCCTTCCACCTCAGAAAATTCTGTGATTCTCTAATCAAGAAGAAACCCAATCCCTTCCTTAACAAGGGCTTCATTTGGTTTATTACAGTGAGATATTTCAGGCATTTATTTCAAGGCCATGTGAGAAGGTTGTATCTTTGAAAGATACTGAGTATTTAAACTGAGTGTTCTAGGAGGTCCTGAATTCTCAAGGGACAGATTAATAACTTCAAGCTAAAATATTGCCAAAAAAAAAAAAAGTATATGTATTCCAATAAGGTTTTTGTCTCCTTAAAATAACCCAGCTGTGAAACTGGAAGTATGTGGTACTAAGTGTTCTTTGTTCAGAGTTTAAAAATAATTCAAAACCCGAGGGATCTGGAAGCAGATGTCTGCTTCAGGAATCATAAGGCCCCCAAAATGGGAGTATCTCTTTGTCAGCATATTGATTTCAGAGTCATGTGGCACTCATCAATTCACTGAAAAAGTTTCTTTTTCCGCTGGTTAAAACTTCATTTTCAGAGCTCAGGGGTGTGGTGGTGATTTTTTAAATTTGTTCTGTGTGCTTGGGCTAGTCATTGCTCCAGTCTGATCCAGCACCCTCAGATACATCATAGAACCATAGAATGGTCTGGGTCAGAAAGGAGGTATGTATATATTTACATAAGTAATCCAGTCCGTATCGGATAGTGCAAAGAGAACCTGCTCTTCCAATACAACTTAAGGTGTATCTTAAGAATCTCCAAAATTCTGCTTCAATTTTACTGTCTCTTACTTCTGTTCCTTGTTCTTTTGCCATATTTTCCCCCCAAGCAATCCTTCTGCATTCAGTGACTCTGTACAGATTTGTCCCTCTTTGAACTGAGGGGTTGTGTTTCAAATCAATATTGCCATTTAACCCTACACTACCAAAATAAATTATCATTTCACTGGATTGACTGCTTACTCTGAACTCGCCATTTCATGATAAGTAAACTGGTAATATGTGAACACAAATCTATGTTTTATATAGGAAGCTTTAGGTTAAGGATTTTTGTTTCTTTTTCGTTAATGCCAGACGAATTAATACTTTCCTGTAGTGGTTTTCATCTACTTTTGTCGTTGATCATTTGCTAACGTGCAGTTTATACAAAGATGGTTATAACTGTATATATTATTCTCTGGAGAGGAGGATTTTAAACATATAATCTTAGTTCAGAAACATTCAGCATTCGTATTTTGGGCTTTATTTCAGTTCATATATTCAACATTTTTTTATTTAACAGAGAAAACTTTGATTTAAAGAAGTATTTACCTGATTCACTGTGTCTTTGATTAGACATGAGAACATTTTTCTATTGGGTTTAAAATACTTGCTTAGTACAGTCTTGGGGCAGGCAGAAAAGAAACTGTTTAATTGTGTTAAGTTAATGATATTCTGTGTATTTGTTGGGAACCAATGCTTTTACAAGAAGTGGGTTTCTTATTCTCAGTAAAATCAAAGCTTTGCATATACAGCTGGCTCAGTAGATACCCTGTCTTCTAAACTAAGCCCTCTCAAATATGGCATATAGGGTCCTGTTAAAAAATTAATGTTGCATATTTTAGGAGACACTTGAGCATATCTGTGCTGATAGTGAGTGTCAGGGCTGAGACCTGCTAAAGACTGACTAAAAAAATAAAGTCAGTCAGAAGATTGAGCTGCATCTGGAGCAGAAGCCAGACACAAGTGGTGAATGTCTTGACAGAGTAGCTGGTACTTAGAGGAAAAATGATCAGCCAAGTGCTTGGATAAAGTCACTTGTACAGTTTTAAATCTGTATTTTATTAACCTCTCTCACTACCCATGGATCACAAGCAGATAGTGGGGCCCAGCCGAAGCACTGCTGGAGATGAAGTGCAGCAATGTAACCATGTCATATATAATAGGAAAAAAGTAGTGCACAGCTGTGGGACCTCAAATTAATATCTCTCCATCATGAGAGTTTTATTTATGGAGCACTTGGGAATTGTTCTTTTTGCAGGGTGAGACTTCAGGTGTTTTTTCTTTCCTATCTATATTGCAGTGTCATACAAAAAATAATAAGGAAGAGAAAATCTGACACATGGCATCTGTATTTGTCTGTGAAATAAGTGGCTCCGTGGTGGTTGTTGCACAGATAAATGTCATATTTGATCAAACCTGTTTTAATTCTTTCTCTTAGTCATAGGTGTGGACTGGTTTGCTGGTAGAGGACTGGCAGTTGCATAATGTGAAATCTCTGGAAAATAGTTCAGTGCCTTCCAAATGAAACTGTTTTGTTATTGATTAAAAAAAGAAGGTGGGAGACCTCTATTTTGCTTTTTTTTTAATTCATTTTTGAGGTTCTAGAACAGCGGTTAACTGCAAAATCTTCAAAATAAACCCCCTGGCTATGCTGGTATGGCTTCTGCTCTGGGAATCTGCTGTGGCATGTCAAAAAACAGGTTTGCTGTGACCTTTGAGGCTGCCCAGATCACTCTGTGGGGAAGATTTCCATCATGTCTGGCATTGACTAATAAGTTAACTGGATTGTGCTGAACTGACTTGTGCTGTTTTCTGTAAGACCATTTATTTTGCTGGTTGACAGACTCAAAATTTACTCCTTTTCTAAAGAACTCCTTGAAAAAAATGTTATTGCTGTGGTAATAAAACATGTCTAAATGCTTTAGTAGAGCAAATAATTCATATAATACAGGGATGAGAATTATCCTGTATAGGGAAAATTCCACGGTGCTTTTAGGTGCTTCCCCATTAATAACAACAACAACAATGATAAAAATAACAATAATAATACAGCATAGAGCTGTGTTTATATTTTGTGTACTTAAACTTTTATTAAGCTCTGATAAGAGCTTTTCTCTTAGGAAATACGTAAAAAATAAAAACAATAGCACAAGACCATGCTCTGTCACACTTAAAGTAGCCATGGGAGTTGAATGGAATGAGACTTGATAAATTAATGATGCTAAGTGCTGAAGGCAAATGGGGAAGTGATGAATGTAAGGAGAGAGGTGCCAGTCTCTAATCCTGTGATTGACGAGCCAGGCACAAAAGTAATGGCAGAAACTGTGGGCAAGGGGAGAAGGCAATGGATGAATTTAAAGCAAATGGGTGAATTCGGGACTAAAAGTAACAGTGGTTCACAGAGACACATTTGTTTTAACCACTTGTAAAAATGTGTTTAGTTTAGGGAAGGCAATATGATTTTCTAAACACTTAACACTATCATTACTTTTTTTAATGTTGTAGCCATGTGCTTTATTTTACTGCAAATTTAATTTGACTTTTCTAACTGATATTTATTATGAAACTACATTCTTGTTTCAGCTTGAACTGATCTTATTTCTGGACTACAATTTATTTTTTTCTTAAATAGTGCATTTTTATAGATTTCTGTGCCAGATGCAGTCAGTCAGGAACAGCTGTGGGATTTCTTGTGGTCTGGACTTTTGTCACCTTGCTCACAGTAACCCAGGCCAGGTTGTTTAATGTTAAGTCAAAGCCTGTGGCAATGCAGGGTATTGACTGGGGGGAGAGCCTTAAGGCACAGCAATAATAAATGGCATAGGTGCAGAAAACATCTGTCTAGCCTGGAACTGAGTTTGATTTTACTTTGATTGCATGTCAGAATAAGTCCACATCAAGGTGGGTCAGGCTCTTGCCTCACTCCAAATGCACACTGACATGGGGATTGCTGCTGCTCTGAGTGACGGCAGCAAAGCTGAAATACTCAGTGGGGGTTGTGGTGGTGTTTCTGGTACCAGATAAATTCATTTCCTTGTGATGAAGGGGTGTTACAAATTCTCAGGTAACTTCTGGGAGTCAGAAGATCTCCAGAGCGTGGCCTTTCCTTCCTCTCTGACTCATTTGCAGAAAGTGGTTGGACAGCTCGTTCTCAGCAGCTCCAGCACTGCAGTGCAGCCAGGATAATCATCATCTGTGGGGCAGAATCACTGTTTGTGTGGTGGCTGATTTGTGCCTCATGACTGAGCTGAGGTTTGCCCTTCCATAGCTCACATCCCACATTATTTGCCTGGAATTAATCCAAGGGTGGTAGGTGCAGAGTCAGAGACCACTTTTGGCTTCAAAAATATGCCAAATTCCAAAAGCACCCACAGAGGCTGAGTCTGCTTGAGCAGAGAAGTGCTTTGTCATTGTCCCTGCCACTGTTTCAAGGCATTAGAGCTGGCCATAAATCTCATAAAAGGGCAATGCAGAGAGCTCTAACAAAACTCTAAGCAGCATTGGCACTCAGGTATGATCTTGACTGAACAGGAATATCCAAAATGTGGGAAAGAGGTTGAGATGTTGATTTTATCTGAATTAAAAAAAAAAATAAAAAAAAAAAAAAATATATATATTTTT
>NW_008239321.1:491906-503001 GCF_000691975.1 Corvus brachyrhynchos | reverse complement strand
TTTGTACAAGGAATTGTTTTCTGTTTGCACAACCCCTCCATGAATTTGATGGAGATGCCCTAAATCTGACTGGAAATGTAGCAGTCACATGAGGCTTAGTCCTACATCTTTGTGTGTTCTGTCCTCTCCACTTGCTGAAATTTATGGATTTCCCCTGTGCCTCTCTTATCAGAGACACTTAATGTCAGTCCTGGATCAGACGGACTACAGCACATTTCGTACCATGATTGTAGCTCTGTTATGCAAAGCCTGTGATCCCTGTGCAGCACCAGGAATAAAACACAGTAAAATAAAATATCTGTTTGGTGCAGCACATCTTTGGTTTATTTGAACAGATGAAGCATTTAGTCCAGCTTAAAATCAAAAGAAATTAATTTATTTTTGTAAAAAACCAAAGGCCCAGTGAGGAACAATGAATGGACTTTTTCCTGAATATTAAATTCTCAATATAAGCTGTAACAGAAGGATTTATGTTAGTATTGAGCTTTTTCATGCTAATTGCATTATGTTGCCATCTAATAACTTAGATTATGCACATTGTAAAAATATTATCTGAAACCATTTTTTTTCTCTGAAGTGTGAAAGTTCATCTGGAGGGCACACATTATTGTTTCCTTGGGTTTGCTTCATGTAATGGTGAGGACACATTTTCTATGATGAAGTAAATTTTCTTAAGGACTCCTGAAGATGTAATTTCTGGCTGCTAATTCAGTAATATTTGCTTTGCATTTAGGTTTTTCTATCTTGTGCACAGAGAGTACTCAATCATGGAAGCATTTTTCTCCCAGGTTTTTATATTTAGTTTAATCTCCAACTAAAAAAATACCTCCAGCTGCTTTTTGATAGGCTGTGGATGTCCAAATTGTTGCCAAGGTGGCCACTACAGAAGGAAGGATGGACACCTGACTGACACCAGTGATATTCGTGTGGTCCTGCAGGCCCCTCACTTGACCAGAGTGAGCTAAACTGGGTTTCAAAGATGTTTTCTTTGCTCCTCATGTCAGTTTTCCACATGTTTATCATACCAAATTTTTCTTTCAGCAGAATTAATATTATGCAATTCCATTTGTACCTGGGATTAATTTTAATAATTGTTTTTGATGCAGCCTTACAAAGGCTTAGCTGGCAGTGCTAGAAGGAGCCTCTGTTAATCTGTAGATTGGTATTATGGAGGAAGAGCAGTTTCTTTTCTTCTTCTTTTAAAAAATTACATTATTTGCAGATGAGGAGTAATGCCCTGAATCTGCTGCCATACATGCAAGCAATTTTCCCGGATGCCTGCTGTAATCCTGATAAACTCTGATTGCTCTGCAATACCTTTTATGAATAGAACGTAAGATCTTTCCAATTTTTTATTTCCTCCATGGCAATATCAGCCGGCGGAGCTCCCAGCTAAAGGCTGAATCTAAGTGATAAATGATGCAATGAGCAGAGAAGTGTCCAACCTTGTGTTGGCAAATTAATTACAGTTGTAATTACAGTTGTCATTGCAGGGACTCCCAGTACGTGTTTGGTGACTGAATTTCGTGAAATGAGGGTAGAGCCAAAATGGCACAACCCTTCCCCTTTGTAAAGAGAATGAAAAAAGCTCTTTATTTATTAAATTAAAGCTTTTTATGTATTTTTCACTTTTTTTTTTCTTGTCTATTGCTCTTGCAACAGACAAGAAAAAAACTTCTTGTATTTTCTTGTATTTTCTTATGTTTTCTGGATAAAACAGAACTGGTAGCACTCAAGAGGATGAACTTCAGCAATGATGGATAACATGCACAGCAGCATTTAGGACACCATAAATTTACACTGGCTGGGAGCTCTCAGGCCAAGGAGGAGGAGAAGGAAAGAGAAATTTGTACTGGAGAGTCTTACTTGACCTGTAAAATCCAGAACTGTTACACTGGGTGTCACAGACGAGGATTCTTGGGAAGTTTGGTCATGAATTTTTGTTTTATGTTCCCAATAACAAGGACAATGAAGTGTTTGTAGAGGTTCATGGTGCCCTAGTGTAGGTGAGCACTGCAGTGTTTGCCGCAGCAATGAGATCTTCATCATCAGAGGCTCCACTGAGGGATGTTCTCACCCACCAAGTGATTTCTGAGAAATTAAAAGTAGGAATCCAAACTCGCCTTCCCTTTGTTGGGAGCACACTGTGCCAGCAAAACGCTTCTGTATAGGCTTTCTTCCAAATCCTTCCAAGCCTTCAGTGGAATCTGGGAAGCTCCTTTACCATCAACACCCTTGAGAAAAACACTCTCATTAAAGAAGGAGAAGGAAAAATGCTTATTACTGAAGTTTGTGTGCATGGATTGGTTTTGGGATGGGCACACTCGAAATAGCTGGGGGAGGAAGCTGCCATGTTGCTAAATGGTTTGGTGAAGGCTTTCTGTATTTCCTTTTTTTTTTTTCCTTTGAAGAGGTCAGAGTTAATTGCAAGACATTAAATATTTATAGGTTTTATTATAACTCATTGCTAAATGCTGTGAGGACTTTTCCTGATGCTGTGAAGCAGTTCAGACTCATTCAGCCTTCGGAGCAAAGCGGCGATGGCAGCTGTGAGGAAATCCTTCTTCTAGGGCTCCCAGCACTCCTCTGATGTGATTAAACAGTCCTTATTGTGTTCAGATTTTTGATTAGAAAACCTCAAAAGGGTCAAATTCGACTCAAGGGACAGATTCGTGTCAGTTCTTATTTTTAATCTGAGTGTGCCCTCAACTGTGGTCTCAGTGAAACACTTTTCTCCCTGAGAGTGGCATCGAATTTTGGGTTTAAAACACAGAGTTGGCAAATGTTAGCAAATCAGGAGCCTGTTCTAAAAGCCTGTCCTTCTTTCAGGGGTTTTATTGTGCACCGTTAACTTTTTTTTCCAGTTTCAATATTGTTTTCTTCATTTTTAATTGGCTAATAAATAGCAACTGCTACATTGGCATGGAAAAATGTAATGGGCCAGACAGCTTGGTTGGGATCTCTGCCATTGTAAGGTCAGGATCTGAGGACCAAAGCATGTCAGAACATCTTGCACATTCACCCTTAGCTGCCTCTTTGTATTTTATACAGAGGAGTAGGATTAGTGACTTTTTACAAAGAGAAATACTGAGTTCCCTATAGAAAAGATCCCAAATGTTCTATAAATACTGACGAGTCTGATGTCTATATTCCTTGGTCTGCAGAATTTAATGTGCTTGAGTTACTTTGCTGAAGAAGGGTTATTTAGACATATGGAAAAACATCTGTTCCGTGCCGAAATAAATAGTGTTTGAGTGGTTATACAATGTAAAAGACCATCCAAGGACTCTGTGCCTGAGCATTTCCCATGGTGCGATCATGGCTATGATTTATTGAGAGCAGTGTTTTTCACACTGAGGTGTAGATTTGGAGATAAACATATTTGAATCAAATCCTCCAATCATTGATGGGATTTGTAGGTAGAGATCACTCGTGGAACTTTTGTCTCTGGAAGACAAAATTCTGCCTGTGTGGTGAAATGTCTGCCTGGTTTATAGGTGGTAACATTCATACCTCTGAAAACACGGAGCTGAGATGCAGAACAGAATGGAGACGGTGGGTTTAAATTGTGCATATTTTACCCTCCCTCCTGCCTTTATTTTGGTGCTTAACCAATGTATAAAATATCAGGCAAAAAAATGAATTATTCAGTGAGTAACTTTGAACGCAATTTGCTTGGGTGTTTCAGATTCATGTCTGTCTCTAATAAAGTTTGTCAAATGGAAAGCAGCAGGACACCCCACAGGTTCTTGTGTGAGGGAGCTGTTGAGTTGTGAAATTCTGACTGATTCTGAATCAAAAATTTCTCAGACTTTTCCAAGATCACTGTTTCTGAGTTTTTTTGCTCAGTTCAGCACTGTTTTGCTGTTGTACCAGAATAAAGAGGTGGGTCATTTTGTAAAGGGCAGGAAAATTTCAAAATGTATTTATTAGTTTGTATGTCATTGACAGGGATGTGATACCTGCTGAGACATAAATGCAGGATTCCAGTGTCCAAAAAAATAGCGATGCATGTGCCAGTTCTTAACTTGAAATAAAGGAGAGATGCAGAGCTCTGGGGAATGTATCACGAGATGTTCCCTGATTCTGTGTAATTCCCTGGGACAGACCAACTTCTCTTTGGATTTCCTTCTCACTGCACAGGGAACACCCTCTTGCAGCACTCAGTTTCCACAAACAAATCTGTACAGTAGTTAGTGGGGTTAGCTTCAGCTTTTGGACCATATGTTGGTGTATATATGGATACTGCATGTTCCTGTTTGGTAGCAATGCATCCAGACATAAATGTCTTTCCTTGGAAACCTGCTGAAGTGTGCAGCTGCTGCTGTGGGAGGTGGGAAGAAGAGAAGGAGCTATGTAAATAGGTGGGTAAGGGTTTAGTGAGAACAAGTGAGGTGTGCCTTTATAAACTGGTGGGTTCTTCACCATTTTAGAGGGGAAAACAGAGGAGGAGTGGGGAATGTAAACCAGTTATTATTCAGGGCCTTGCGTATTGAATCAGCTCAGAGGCAAAGGCAGCAGCTCAGCACTCACAGTGCCGCTCCCACTTTGCTCTGGGATTTTTTTGGCAAATCAGCTTGGGATTCTGGGCTCGAGTCTATCACTTAATAGTTGTAAAAACCTTCATTCAAACCACCTTAGATGGGAGTAGCTGAGGACAGGTTTGGCTTTACAAATAAAAGCTTCATTTTGTTTTGGTTTTGCCATTGACTGCGGTCAGGAAGCTTGGGGTCACAAAGACTCTTTCTGAAGCTTTCATTTGCCAACAGTGAACTTCATTTAGGGCTGTGATTGCTTCCTAAAGCCAGACTGGAGCCAGTCCCATTTCCCCCTGGATTCTTGGATCAATGTTCGTACAATTCCCTGTAGGAACAGCGTTTCAGCTCCAGCACATGTTGAATTGTTTGACCTGATGCCTCTGCCCTCGGGGTCACTGCTTTTGCAGGGAAATGGGACATTGCGGGTGAGGATGGTTTCCAGCCTTTATCTCCTTTTGTGTTTAATGGAATGAGAGATGAATGATATGAGCTCCAGCTGAGGATAATGAGGAAAAAAAAAATAAGTTGTGTTGTCTCTATCATGAGCAAGTTGGCCAGTAATGAAATATTTAAGAACTGATGGGAAGATCTTGTACTCAAACATATTGAAATATTTAAGAAGTGATGAGAAATTATTGTACACAAGTATATTAATGTAAAATAATTCTCATGCAACCTGATGTCACACAATTAAGTCCTTCATCATGTTAATGATGCACTGCACCCAACCCCATTGCAGATCCGTTGGAAAGCATAGAAACTCCACTGTAACTTGGAATATTGAGCAATTCACCATATTGTACCTGTGGAAAAATAACAATACTCTTCTATAAAGCAGGAACTTAATAAAATTACTCCTTGCTTCTGATCAGTTTAAACTGTATTTTCTAATATGTATTCAAGGTGTAAAAGGGGCTCTGTGTTGAAAAGTGTATCAGTTTGACAAATTAACTAACAAATTACAAAATTATAAAGCTAATAATTTAGGGGGTTAAAGCAAGACATATACAGCTGTCTCTGGCTTTCTAGTGCTCCTTTTGAATCCAGGTCCCTGGATTTCATCTTTATTGAAATTATTTATACACAGTAACATGATGGCAAGTTGTATCTGAAACAAAATCTCTCTCCATTTCTCCTAGTCATGAATCATTTTCTAACAGGATCTTTTGTTTCTGCACTTTCTGTAATTATACAGCAGTTTCTTCATTTAAAAAGAATGAAGAAAAAATAGCCAGTAAACACCGAGTCCCTTCCGGATTTATGTGTCTTTCTAGTAATTAGGAAATTACAAATCCCTGGGAGTAGAGTCATGCAGATCTTCTTTCTCCCTTTGCCAACTCAATCAGTTCTATTCTATACAAGGAGAACATGAACAAAAGGCAGCAATCAAAATCAGTTGATTCAATGACCACCTGTTTCTTTTAATTAAAAGTAATAATTTACTGTGAATTCCAGGAGGGGACTGAAAAATTTGCCTTTGAATCATTTTGAACTGTGTTCACATTGTGCTCTTCTGTACAATTACAGAGAAGAAACAGTTGATTGAAAAAATTTCAAATTTCTTTAAAGCCAGTTTTTTTCTGTTTGTGTACTTTCTTAATTCTCTTTAGAGTAGCAAAGAATAAAAGTGGTCTTAGTTACACAACAGGAAAAGAGATTTTTGTTGTCATTTTTGCATGGGATGTCATTTACAATCATAAAAGACTTCTCTTCTACAGCACTTGAGAATCAGTCTTCATTCCTGAATGTCATCCCAACCCTTGCACCCAGTGAGGAAGGGACTGGATTTTGAACTTGCTGTACTGCAGCTGCTCTCGGTGCTGGTGCAGGTCTGGTTGGAGGCACAGCAGGGTCTGCACAGGTTATATCACCTGTATTTTTGCTATTTTTGCTTAGTCTTTATTTCCTTATCCCACCACTGTTACTGTAGAGTTGAATACAACTCTATTTATGCCCTGAACACCTACCAGTGTGTTCAGGTTTCCCATCCCGCAGATGTCAGTGGATTGAATGAATGAATTCTTTCTCCAAGTTATTTGAGTCACTCCAAACTTCACATTCTGCCTGGAGGTAGATTCCTGGAAAGAGTCTGGGTGTAATTTCTCACCAAGTAGGAAAGCACACTCATGCCATTCCTGTCCTCCTCCACTGCAGCAAGGAGCTCTTGGTAGGTCAACCTGGAGAAGATTTTTTTTTTTTGGGTGCTTGGCAAGTAGATTTGGAGCTCTGAAGTGTCTTGCAGCTGGGGAGGAGCAACCCCATGAACCAAACCCAGCTGATTGGCCCCACTTTGAGCCCAATTTGGGCTCGGGACTCTCAGAGATCCCAGCCAGCCTCAGCCCTTCTGGGATATTTTTGATTTTGAGGCAATAGAAGTCTGATCTTTTATTGCACTTTTCTGAAAGCAATAAAATTTTCCTACACTGCAGCTCTGAGAGGGGAAATATCAAACGAGCTTTAAGCATTTGTACATTTTATATTAAAAAATGATATGATCTTAATCATTCCCAAGAGTCTCAGATTCTCTTTGCTCACAGTCTTACTCAGCCAGGGAAGAACAAAGCTGGTGACCAGTTAAACAAGGGCTTTTTACTCTTCCTTGCTCCTCAGCTCTGATGACAGAAGCCATATTTTAAGCCCTGGAAGTTATTTTTTCCAGTAGAAGCATCTGGCTCCTTGGCTCTTGCAGCTTCAAAGCTGAAGCTGTTTTCTTAAATTAAGATGCAGAGCAAATCACTAATCAATATTTTTGTTTTCCCAGTGCAAAAATAAATAGCAAACAGAAGAAAGTGTCTCAAACAGAGGTGGTATCTGAGTGGGATCCTGGATATTGTAGTCACTGCTTGGAAGGGGTTTAGAAAAGCTGGAGTCTGAAGACCTTCAGAACTTAGAGTGAAATTTGCCTGAGGACAGCGTGGGCTGAATGTGGGATTTGGCTCTGTACAGAGAAAACCACACTCAAATACATTCTCAAATATGTTTTATTAACTTGGTATTCACTTGGGGAAGTTAAAGCTGTTTTAAAGGAAATATATGCAGTACAGATTGCAGTGGTTTCATTGATCTGTTGCAGCAGATCCATACTTCTAAAGACATTTGGAGGGGGGACAAAGAAAGATGTGGGATTCAGTGGTTCTGTCACAGTAGGGAATGGCTAAAGGCTGTGTATTAAATGAGGAGAACACCTGCCAGTCCTTCTGGGCTTTTCCATTGGTAAGGAGGAACAGTGACCTCCTATCTCTTGTAACAATTTGTAAGTTGGTTTGCATATATGGAATATATTGTCATCCCTGTTTTCAGCAGAAACACAAACAGCACCACAGTTTGTGCCGCTGACGTTCAGGAATCACTTTTTTCTTTCATCTAAGGGAAGTAGTTTGAAAATTTTAAGCTTTTATTTCCTGTACACCTTTTAAAATAGTAACTCCATATAAATGTAAGTTTGACTGGGGATGAAGAATCATCTTGTGGTTCTGTTATGGAAATAAAAAATGGAAAGTTGAGTACCTTTGCATTTCTTTACACAAAACTGTTCTTTGTTGTAGTAGGCCCTGATACAACCTGAGGACCTCACAGCTCATCTGCAGAACTCCTTTAAGGTTTTTTTGTAATGGAAAATATAATTCTCCATTCCTCCAAAAGTGTTTTTACACTTGCACTTTTGCATTTTCTGCTTCTTAATGATCACAAAAATAGCAGTTCAGGTATGGAAAAAAAATTCTTTCACCAACCTTAGGCACTTAAAAAATTTAAGAAGTTAATCTTATCTCCTGCCTAACACCTTTTTGACATTCATGTGTTGGCATTAATTGACTGAAAATGGTCCTTTTTCCTCACACCCTAATCACCAGCACAGGCTCTGGCACTGACAGGTCACAGAATCACAGAACGGTTTGGGTTGGAAAAGACCTTAAAGCTCATCCCCTTCCACCCCCTGCCATGGGCAGGGACACCTTCCACTGTCCCAGGCTGCTCCAAGCCCCGTCCAACCTGGCCTTGGATACTGCCAGGGATCCAGGGGCAGCCACAGCTTCTCTGGGCACCCTGTGCCAGGGCCTTCCCACCCTCCCAGCCAGGAATTCCTTCCCAATATCCCATCTAACCCTGCCCTCTGGCAGTGGGAAGCCATTCCCTGTGTCCTGTCCCTCCATCCCTTGTCCCAAGTCCCTCTCCAGCTGTCCTGGAGCCCCTTTAGGAACTGGAAGGGGCTCTGAGGTCTCCCTGGAGCCTTCTCCTCTCCAGGTGAACACCCCCAGCTCTCCCAGCCTGGATCCAGAGGGGCTCCAGCCTTCAGAGCATGTCTGTGACCTCCTCTGGACTCTCTCCAGCAGCTCCAAGTCCTTTCTGTGCTGGGCCCCAGGGCTGGGGCAGCTCTGCAGGTGGGGTCGCACCTGAACGGGGCAGATGGGCAGAATCTCCCCTCTCCTGCTGTCCTCACTGGGGGATCAGCCCGGGGCATGGTGGATCCTTGGTTCTGGTGACACAGTTGTTGACAGTGTCAAGTTGCATCCCATGAAAAGACCTCACAAGTAATAATCTGATGTGCTTGGCATGTAAAACCTCCACTGGTGCACCATCACACGAAGTGGGGTTTGGGTATTTTAAAATTAAAGGCAGTGTGGTGATTTAATGCCTGCAAAATTATAGCAGGTTCAGTGTTGCTATCAGGGGGAATAAAATCCCGATCAAAAGGGAGCTTTTAGAAAGAATTCTGAGATATAATGTTCATAAGCTGTTTTGTGATGTGTTAAGGCACAGTTTGACATGTGCTGCTGGTTAACCATGCGCTTTCAATTATTGCACACCCCCGCCTAAGAGCCACAGAAGTTACGGAATGATTCCTCACAGGGGGGTGCTTTCCATCGCTGTTCAATATAGGAAATGGGTTCATTTGTGCTAAACAAAGGAAGAAGGCAGGGATGGTGGCAGGGGGGCAGGACATAGCTCAGTGGCAGTAGATAGGTGGAAAAACATGTGTGCTTTGGGGAGATGCCTCTGTGTTCTTCTGCTTCCCTCTGCTGGAGTGCGGCAGGATTCCTGCCTGACCCCCTTTAAACACATCCAGAGCTGTCTGGGCAAGAGACTTCTGCAAGCTCATTATTTATTTTAAATGTTTCTGCTCCATTTTCAGGTTTTTTTCAGTAGTGCCACCTGGAGCCAGTGTGTACAACCCTCTCCTGGTGGCTGTGACTCTGTGGCTGCTCCTCTCTGTGATCACATCTCAGCTTTGAGAGTGATGGATAATATTCTAATTTTTGCAGAGCTGTGTGGGGTGTAGTGGCCTGGTTGCTGTTCATCTTTATAGACCCCAGTCTATTAGAAAGTATGCAAATGCAGAGCTAAATTTATGCCAATTCAAAGGTTTTTCAAATCAAAATTTCTATAATGTCTGTGGTATCAATTGCCCAGAAGTTTTATCCCATTTAATTACACTGTATTGCATTAAGTTGTACTTACAAAAATGGAGGACTGTCCTAACATAGCAGAGAATTCACTTTTTAGCATGAAAATAACACGAATTTTAATAGAGCACATCATTCATCACTGCTGAACAAGTGCTTCCCCACTGCTTTCCCATTGCCACTTCCCCTCTCATAACTTTGACGGATTTTGGAAACAGAAGTAGTTTTTCCCTTTAGTTTCACAATTAATCTATGCCAAGTTTAATGCAAAGTTCAATTTTCTTGCAAATAGCAGCCATTATTTGGCAGTTCATCTGTCAGATCCTGGCTTGGCTCCCTGTGTTTACTACAAAATGGGGCTGCCAGCTCTGCTTTGGGAATTATTGAAAGTTTACATTGATGAAAAGGGGATATGTGAAGAAAATTTACAGGAGCTTTCCTTTAGCTCCATAGTTTGCCTTAAGCCAAAAAAAAAGCTAAAGACAACGTGATTTCCTCTATGATGCATATAAGTTCATTAATGCATGTTTAACACTGGGAAGTATGAACCTGTATTAACAACTGATAAAATAATTACTGTTAATATAAGTAATTAGAGCTGGCAGTGTAGTAATTATTATTAATATGATTGCTTATAATTAAAGTGCAAGCCATAGATTCAAGGGTAGTTCTAAGTGGATCAGAAATCCTTGTGAATACAGGAATAAGATGAAAAAATTTTGTCACCTGTAATGGGTGGATAGTGGTCTCTTGACTTTCTCTGGATGTTCTCAGACTTGTTTCCTAAAAAACAATACCTTCCACACTTTGATTTACCCCAAAAAAACCCAAAACACAAAGCGTAGGATTGAAGCAGAAAATAGGATAAAATACTGATGAAGAGTGTAGTCTCTTATGTTTTTGTCATAGGTTAGCAAGCATAGTCCCGGAAGGGATGTCCTTGCTAAGGGGTGCTTACAGCTTCCTCTGGGACCTGATAGAACCTATCAGCTGGCCAGTTTGAATATGGACAATTCTTTAAGCCACTTAAAGTTGTGCCCGCCTCTGTGATCCACACTTAAGAATAGAACCCCTGAGGCAGAGGCTCTCTCTCGTTTCCGGTGCTGGGACAGGTGGCTGCGGGCCCCGTGTGGGGGCCAGTGGGCCACGGCCATC
>NW_008239321.1:469045-491877 GCF_000691975.1 Corvus brachyrhynchos | reverse complement strand
GGAAGAGAGAGAGGAGATGCTTAAAGCTGAAATTCTGTTGTGAAGCTGTGATATATCAGAGTATCCCGTTGTAATTTCATGAAGATATGGCGGGTGGAGTGTTCAACTCATGCCTGTTAGCAAAAGCACCTGTGCTGAGATAGGCAGATGCTGACGCAGCTGTAATTTCATGAGAAGTTTGGACAGGGAGAGATGGAAGCGATGAGGACTTTTGCTTCAAATGGGAAAGGAGAAAACCTCAATTCCTAGAGGTGCTCCCAGAGATAGTCCTAACGATGAAGATGAGGAAGACCCTTTGCTCCCAGGGAAGAAGGGCCTCTGTTCTTAGAGATGAAATGCTCCCAGAGATGGGTGAAGAGAATTTTTGTTTCTGAATGGCTCAACCTTAAAATTGTACCCCAAAAAGCTTCAAGAGTCGACCCTCGAAAGCAGTTGTGGGAAAAGCTGCAAGTCGGGGGAAGGGACTCACATGCGAGCAGAGAGACTCCTCTTCCTAAATGGACTGAACGATATTTGGAAGTGGGCGGCTGTCTCGTTGTGATAATGTTTTCGTAGCATGAGCAAGAAGAGACTCCTCTTCCTAAATGGACTAAACAAGGTTATTATGGAAGTGGCAAACAGACTGAACATCTTAAGGGTTGTCTTTTTACATTGTCAGTGGGAGAAGGGAGGAAGGTGGGGGCAGGAGAAGAGTTCTGAAGGTGGTATAATTTTTTTTTTCTTCTTTTAGGTCTGTTAATAAACTTCTTTATATTCTTTCAAGTTTGGTGCCTGCTCTGTGTTTCTCCTAATTCTTATTTCACAGAAGATAAATAGTAATGAGTATCTTGGACCAAACCACTACACTAAATTGGTGTTTCTGCCCGGTTACAAACCCAACCTGCTACAGTTTTAAATTTTTTTTTAGGACATTCTATTAAAAGGCTCTTGAAAGAGAGATTTCCTACAAAGTTTCCAGTTCAGGAATAGTTTTGGTATTATTTTCCATTGTCCTCTTCTTATTATAAATTATTTAGTGTGTGCCGTTAGAATAATAGCTAATAATAGAACATATGTGCTTCTCCTTACAAAATCTAATTCATATTAAATTGTTCATCTGAAACACCCCACAGTAGGAATTTTCACACAAGGATAGAAAGCTAGGGTTCAGTATAGAAAATACTATATACAGAAAATATAGAAACTTGATTTATTTATTTATTCATGTAGCTGTTTTTTGTTGTTTTCTAAGAATGTTTTTCCTGGGATTTTGTAGTCACACAGAGCTTTGTAGTCAGACACAAGCCCTCACTCGTGTTGCACAGTGAGTGCAGAATGGTTGTCCTTAAATGTCACAACATTTTTAAACCACACACACTCCTGCTTAATGTAATTCCATGCATATTCCATTGTTTGGAATGAAATTATTGGGCAGTGTTACATAATTTCAGTATAATATGCAGGTTCAATTATTTAGTAGACATTGACTGTAATAATTTCCATATATATAATAAAACAGTTCCTTTCCCTCTATACCATTACTTTATGCTCATAAATACCACTTGTGTCAGATGTTAAACACAACTTTAAAACTCTGTTTATTCAGTGTCATTCTTAGGAGCTGTGGCTTTTGTCCTTCTCAGCCACAGATGTCTTACCAGAGTCATGCTTAAGTGTAGATATTTATAAGGCAACAAGTCCCCTTCTGTCATCTAAACAAAACAATTTAGGGAAGAATTAGCTTCCCAACTGTGGTTTAAATTGTTTGGAAGGCACATAGTCACCGAGCCACCAGAGAACCCTTCTGCACAGCCACATTCCCATGACCCTGAGCCACAAGGTCCGTTGCTGTATCTTTAATAAATAATGAAACAGATGTTCTCTGGAGCCGTGGCTGTCACTCCTTGTAGGTTCACTGTGTTTACAAAGTAAATACAGTCGGTAGCAGTTAGCATTTCATATCTCAGGCTGTACAACAAGCAGAATTATTGAAATAGTTTCAATTTGAATTTGTAATGTAAAGTCTTTACTTGTTATCCTGGGTGCTCTATAATTTCTTTCCATACAGTGAAAAGTAGTGGTTATAGATTCACTGTAAAACTTAGAATCAATGCCAAAATGAATTCACATGAAGAATGCTACCAAAACACCAAAAACCTTCACAAAGGGTAATATGGCAAAATAGTAAAATTTTAAGGCAAAATTTTGTCTTCTCATAGTCATATTTTTGTGATAATTACTAATCAAAACTCCCAAATTTCTTGAGAAAGTGCTTATACTGGAGGGATCTTTTCTTTTTGAGGAAAGAGTCAGCAGGTTTTCCATTTTGAGTAACATGCCGGGCTTTCCTTTTGATTTTTTGGAAAGCTTTGATTGGCAGGTAAATTTTAAAAATCAGTATATTTATAAGACAATTTAATACTTCTTATCTAATTTAAGGGTATAATACAAAATGTAGACAGAAGAAAAATATTATAATGTGTCATTTTGCAGTTGTGTTTTCATTGAGGACGTTTTAGACCTGGCATTTCATTATTTCCACGGTCTTTCTGAAAAGAGTATTAGCAAGGATTGATTTCAAACCCCAGTGTGGTTTTTAATGAAGGGTTACTACTTTTCCAAATTTCTGACCAAGACTGTGCAGGGATAGTTCTGACTGAAATGCAGCTGGAGCAGGAAGGAGTCATAAAGGATTTGAAGATAAAGAGGGTGTGCACAGGACAGGGCCATCACAATGTTTGTTTTGGCGTTGTACATCTCCAGCCTGGTGTATGTGGAGTTCTGGAATGAGCCTGACATGGAGGAACCTATGGAAGATGTGGTTTCTTCCTCTGAAGTAAATGTTCCTGGTTTTCCAGAGGGGACCCTTACTGCTAGAGAAACAGCAGATGTCTATGGATGTGTCAGGCATTTAAGTGATTTGGGTGTATTCCCTTTCACTGGTCCTAAATTAGGAAACATATCCAAGCTGCTGGTGGCCTTAAAATGTCCTCACTCTTAAGTTTCTCTGCTCAAAAATCAGATGGGAACAGCAATCTCTGAAAAATATTTACCATGTGCCGAGTTAGAATTCATTCCTTTTCATTTACAACAATAGAGATTATCAACTTGCAGCATTTCAAGATAATCCCATCTGTAAAATCCTGATTTTACAGTCATTGGACTGTATTCCAGATTAGGCCATGAACAGTTTCTTCCCAGTTCTCCTGCTGTATTTTGTGTGACATTTCAGGATGGTGACAGTAACACTGTAATCAGTCTGTGACTCTTCAGCCACAGACTGAACACTGCCATTAAACTTTATGTATGTGAGCAGTCAGTAAATGAAGTTTTAGTGTGCATAAATCATGGGAACAAGCTTGAGCTGACATAGTTTTTTCTTACAGCACCATAAAAAGGAGAATTTGGAACTGAGGTCAACGTGCCTCTGCCAGTGCAGGTACCACTGTTAGGTTCTGAACAAGCTACACACTGAAATGTATTTTTCTGCAGCATGATTTGCAGAGCTGGAAAGCTTTTGGTATTTGAAGTAATAAAGGTGTGTCAATCTTATCTTTTATGACTTGAGAATCTGTGTCTGTTTTTCCCTCCAGGATCCCAGAAGCAAGCACAAGTTCAAGATCCACACCTATGGGAGCCCCACCTTCTGTGACCATTGTGGGTCACTGCTCTATGGACTCCTGCACCAGGGGATGAAATGTGACAGTAAGTGAAGTTTTCCTTGGGCTACCAAAGGGGTGTTCTGGAAAGTCAGTGGAAGCCCTGGATAACAGCTTCTTACTTCGTTTCTGTGGAAAATACCATTTCAAATGTCAGCTATTTATAGTCCTGGTATATTTCAAGTGGATATTTCAGCATCATAATAACCTACTAATGAAAATCACCTCTTCTGCTGAGAACATGGTGTATTCAGCTTGATGTCGCTGGGGAGCCTTTGTCATGGTAATTTTGAGAAAGCCTCTTTTTGGACTGTCTGTGTGAATACACTCTCAAAGACTGAAATTTCAGTTCAGTTTGTAGTCAAGGTCTACTATTTTCCTTGTATGTAATTTGTCTTGGAAGTCTTCCACAGGCAAAACCTAATAGTCAATTTAAACTTAACTCCCTTCATTGCTGACGTGAATGCTCTGTTTTCTTAGTCATATTCCCAGCAAGTCTTTATTCCATTTTCACTTTTTTCCCCCCTTCAACTTCATTAATGATATGTTTAGCTTTCTGAAATAGATTATTTTATTTTCTGTTGTATTAACTCTCTACAGAAAGTATTGCAAGATGGAAACCAGACGTGGCGTTTGGTTGAAATCCAGGCAGCTTTAATCTGAAAGTCTTACCAATAATTAAGCATTTAGTCTTCATTTTCACTTTAAATTAATTTTCACTTAATTTTTAGCTTCTCATGGGTGTCTGAACCATTTTTATGTCCACAGCCTGTGATATGAACGTTCACAAGCAATGTGTGATAAACGTCCCAAGCCTCTGTGGCATGGACCACACAGAGAAGAGAGGAAGGATTTATCTGAAAGCTGAAGTCACTGGTGACAAACTGGAAGTAACAGGTAAACAGCTCATTTTGGAATTTTTCAGGTTTTATAAATGTATGATACACACTGTGAGTTTGTGTGCCTTGGTCAGATCTTTGTGCATTAAAGCCACTGATGGAAAATTTCCTTCCAGAAGCTGGAGGATTTCATACAACATGGCTTTGAATCAAGAAACTCTATGAAGCTGTGTTCATAAAAATCAGTAGAAAAAAGGAAATCTGTAGTAACAGCTTTAAAACCTGGGGAAAATTAGTTAGAAAATCACTGTATTGTCAGTTTTTCATGTTGAAAGCAGCCCAGCAGGATGAGTAGCTGTTCACGAAGTTACCCATCATCTTCAGAGCACAAGAGATTCACTAAACCTTCATCAGCTGAGGAGTTGTTTCCTGTATTTCAGAGTATTGAATAAACAAAGGCAACTGGGATTCAATCCCAAATATTACTCCCAGTGAGTTTTAAAATATAAAAAAACAGTTCTCACATTCTATAAGCTTAAGGTGACCAAGCTGGGGAGGAGGCAGAGAAGGGGAAAAAGGAGAGGGTGGCAGTTTGTTTCCTTGGAAGTGTTTCTCTGTAATTTGTGAATAATCTGTGGTTGTGCACACCCAGATGTGCACACCCACACCCCCCCACCGACCCACCCTGAGCCAGAAGTTTCCAAAAAATACTCCATGAAACCAGTACAGGGCACAATGCATTTGTCACTGCCTGCTTGGTGTTGCAAAATGGAATTGAATTTGGGGGTAAAGTCAGAGTAGGACAAAGTGGGCGGTTTCTTAGAACATCTCAACTCCTGCCTGTGTTTCTTGGTGTGGTTGTCACAACCTGTGGGTGTAGAGTGTCATGTCCGTGTGGCTCAGGTGACAGAGCCTGGTACACACCAAAAGGATGTTTCTTCCCCCCCTACATTCAGTAGAGACCTTTCCCCTTTTCACAGAGGAAATCAGACCATCACTGAATTTTCGCAGCTTCCAGAACCAGCAAACTTCCCTGCTGACATTATCCCTCTATGGTTTTGTTCTTCCTAAATCCAAATAGCTCCATATTCTCCTGTCAAACCCTGTAAAATGCATTGAAAAGGAGACGTTTGATAAAATTTAGTTAGAAAGGATCAGAATAGATCCCAAGTGATGCTTAATTGTGGCTTAACTTTTCAAAGAGCTTCCTGTCAACGTGGGAGGGGGAAATTTGTCCAAGGTGCTGTCATTAAGAGAAGGTGGTTTCACTAAGTAATGAGGCGTTTCAGGGATGGTGATGTGGGTTCTAAAAGTAATTGTACCATGAGAGGGAATTAATTTAAAAATCATCCAAGTGACAAAATTTAATATTTGCTTTATTCTAGGCCGCTTTGCAGCAAGGCTCTTAAATATGGCTTAAACTTTCTGCAATAATACACATAATGTGACAAATAACATGTGCTTACTTCCTGATGATTCAGTTGGTTTATAATCGTTTTAGGGACAAAAACATTTATCACAAGTCATTGTGGAACGAAGGCACTGTAAAGTGATTATACAAACAAAGGATCCTTTTAGTTCAGAGTTTTATTTGAAAAGGTCTTGTCTGAGAGGTGAACATGGTAAAATTGTAACAAATTTTGTAGGTTTTCTCCATAGGCTCTTTTTGGTGTGAGTGTACTTGGCAAATGTCATTTCTATTGTGTTTATAAATAAAACATTTCCATCCCACAATTAAGTAGGTTTCTGGACAACAAGAAGAATGTTTACTATAACTTTGTTATGTATAAAACAATTACAGTGCTGTGGTTGTGGCTGAGGCTTGTCAGCATTTCCAAGCTTTCTGAAAATTTCTTTAAATAAAAATTATAATTGTCCTGAAAGCAAGCTGCTTTTTTTGTTTTTTACGTAAGAAATACCATATGGACTAGCCAAAATGACATTTCAGGTGCCTTTTGTGTATGTTTAACTGAAAAGGAAATTAGCAATTGCCAGTTCATGGACATATTACAAAACATAAAAAAAATGCTCCTAGAATGTCATTGCTTCTAAAATATTTATTGACAAAAGCTTTGTTAGAATATACAGTTCTCAGAGCTCCCAGGCACAACATCACTGCCCTTAGCTTTGGGAAAGGAGGTGAATTAAAGGTCCAGGAGGTTTAGGAACAGCAGGAAAAATAATCAGTGACTGACTGTTTGGTTTGAGCCTTTGTCTGAATCTTTTTCAAAGGAATTACTTTGTAGGTGTTGAACTCCTTCAGCTGAATTCCTCAATATCCCTGCTCTGCACCCTGTTTTGGTTGTTAATTAGTCCCTGCTGATTCTTTCCCAGCCAGCCTTGATTACATGCAAAACATTTGTGCTGCTAAATGGGGACCTGCCACTGGTGTTGGCAAATTGCAAATCCTTAGGCATCCCAACCATCCCAGCCCCACCAGGACACAGCTGGCAAAGGACAATTGCAGAATGTGGTCCTTTAGGTGATATGGTTTATTTAGCACATCCCAGTTTGTCTTTCTTTCCCTCTGCCTTCTTCTTTGGAGGGTTTTCTGGTGCCTTTTGTTTCTAAGAAGCCCCACACTACAGGCACACTGAATGTTTTCCTGGTAAAATGTTGGAAATAGGGCTGGTTTTTAATTCCCAGTGAATTCTAGGAAGGAGGTGAGGCAGGCACTTCTGGGTGGAGCTGCCCAGTGGCTCCCTCAGATTATCTACAATCTCCGAGTTGGCAGGTTCTGAATGGAATTAATGGTGGGAGTCATTCAGTCCTGTGTATAAACACACTTAATTCCAGTTAACTGAGTCAGATCTTCAACCCCGGTGCATCAGTGTGGACACACAGGTTTGTCTGTGGGAATTGTAGAGCCTCTGCAACACTTCTTCACAAAGGAGTTGGAATTTTGGATTGATTTCCTCTGCCATAACCTCACCATCTTCCCAGGGCTACTCAATCTGCCCCATTCAATGCTCATTTGTGTTGTAATTCTTAAACATCAGTGGTTTATCGTCAATGGTTGAGTTACTTGCTTGAGAGCTGTGTTGAATATTAATAATTTATGGCACTTACAGTACAGAAATGTGGTAGTTTTCTTTTTATAGAAACACTCTTGAAACGCATATTTCTGAAATCTCTGAGTTCGTGACCCTTTCATAGGTTGGATTGACATAGGGGGGTTGCTCTTAAGCATAGTAAAGTGCTTTTTGCTATTCTTAATCTCTGCTTTTTACACTGAATTTTCTTCCTCCTGATGTGTGTTAAAAGTTTTTTCACTCTTTCATTTACTCCTTGACCCATCTTATAATTTAGGGCTCTTCTGAGTGAGCTTGTAGGTGGTTGAATCACAGTTCTGATTTTTTAAACTTTATTTTTGAATTATTTTTATAGTGAATGAACAATAACCTTTGTGAGAAAAATAACCCCATCTGGTGCATTGATATATAAAATGCTGCCACAATACTGGGACTTCAAACTGTGACCTCTCAGGCACTGGAAGTTGGATGTGACAGCAGCTGACAAGGAGGATCTGCCCTCCTGACACTTATTTAGAAAAAGGATGGTGGTGACTTTCTGGCAACTAATGCACCCCCTGTTACATAAATCTTATTAAAACACATATAGGCACAGCACAGAATTTTCAGGGGGTTTTAACTGTATTTGCCTAAGCTGCAAGGATCAGAAAATCTGGTTTTATTCTTCAGTGGTGCTTCTGTTTAAAAGCAGAGGAAAGCTGGCAGTGATCCCTGCAGAGGCTGGGAGCACACAAGCGGCTCTCCAGCAATGATCTCCCAGGAGCTCCGTGCTCCCCACTGGACATTTCTCAGGTTATTTATGAATGTGTGAATGCTGAGCCACCTCCTGGCACTGCTCATTATGTCCTGTCACGCTGCTTGTTGAGGGCAGCTGGAGCAGGAGCCCCCACCCAGACAGGCTGGGGACACAAACTGCAGAATTCTGGCACATTCCTAGATCCTCATTGTTTCCTTAAAAGACCCCACTGTGCACACACTCTGATAATTTTATTGTGGTTTTCTAGGTCAGTGTCAGTGTCTGTCTTTGTTAACATTAATTTCATAATCTGCAGCTGATTTTAAAAGGGAACATCAATTAATATTCTGGCTGTTTGACCAGCTTTTAATACCAAATGCCTATAAAGTGATCCCAAATAATTGTTTCCATGTAGGACATATTTTTAATGTCTCAAAAAACATGAATCTCATGGTTTACTTCACTAATATCTTCTTTCTGACATTCCCAGAATCTGCAGGGTTGCTGCAGTCATTACAGGAAAAGCTATGCCTTTAGCAATGCCAGCCCTGGTGACAACGAAAAGCTTCCTTCCCACCTCAGTCATTAAATTCACTTTACCATGAAGAAACAGGCAATGTAAGGGGTTTAAAAAGACCATTAAGTTTTCAGTAACGGCCATCTGCATGCATCCAGAAATATCAACTAGACCCTGTATATTTAGGTAAGATAAGAATTACAAATGTAACAGCCTGAAGCCTTTTCCATCTTGTGGTAAGATTTATGTTTCATTAAGCAGCTGTCCTGCCCAGTAGCACATATATTTTAAGATGATATTTTTTGTAAATATAATCTTCTTTAAAACGAAAATAGAATTGCTTGTATGAGATTCCCAGGTGAAATTGAGGCTGGAGAACCTATTGCAGACACAAGAACTTAGGACGCAGTGTTAGGGATGATGGTAGATTTTTTATTAGTAGGAGAGAATATCCTAATAAATACAGAGGAATCAAGTCTCTTGTAACATCGGTTCATTTTTCTTCTCGTTCTAGACAAGGATATTCATCAACTGTTCCTTGTACATCACATGTACAGTGCAGGTGTTCATTATGTTGCCATTTTTCAGTGCTCAGGCACTGGGCTCAGAAAGGATATGAAAAGAAATCTTCACTGGGCAGGGGAGTAGTTATGGAATAGAGAAAAGTCTCATCTCTGAAAGCCCTTATAGTGATGAAAACCATAGAGACTGAAAATTGCCTGGAAAGCAGGATTTGTTTCGGAGTCAGTCGTACCTGTGAGTCACAAGCAGCTCCAGAAAAGAAGAATTCAGTGAGTTTTACAAAATCTCATAATAAATATTCAGTGAAAGTAGAGCAGTTTTGGAGGCAGCTTTTGGATTTTGCATACAAAGGAGTACAAACCCAAAAATGGGAAGACTATTTTCAGTAATAGGTAAATCTTTTAAACTGTGACTGAGGAGTGCAGGAAGGTATTGGGGAGACAGTTCCTTGGCTGGGAGTGCAAGATCCTCTGTCACTCGCTCAGCCATCTGTAAACTGGGCAAACCAGAAAGTCTGTACCAGAAACTTCTTCAGGAGGCAATGAGAATTTTGGAACAATTTAACAATGCTGTGTTGTGAGAAGACAGGAGCTTTATGATGTGTTGGAGCTAACAACAGTCCCCCTTTTCCTTCATTTCTCTGGATACCATGCCAGGTGAGACCACTGGAGTCTTGCAGTGTCTCCTAAAAGCAGCTTTTGCCATGTGGATGAGAGATTTCTACTCATCTAAGTTGCCTGTAGGACTAAAAGATTGGCAAGAAAAGGTTGCTGTGATTAGTAAACTGTTTTATTATCCACATTTGGGAATTCAGGAAAAAGGTATCTGTGACTCACTCGTAAAGCAACTGAGTGGACTCATGCTGCGAATCATTCAGCTTTGTCCTGGGGACAGAAACATTTATTTAGTCATTCCCATGATTAAATTTATCTGCTGGTACCACAAGAAGCTATAAATCCACAACTGCATATGGCTTGCAACTCTTGACCTACACAATCCCATGGAAAAAGTTTCAGCTTTGTTATCCACTCTCTGAATTCCTTAAAATCCTGCCTGAATTTCTTCTCTTTACATGAAATGTCAGTTGTCTCTGCCAGCCCACTCTGTTTTATTTAGGTTTTTATTTAAAGTATGAATACCTAAGAACGAGCTCTGTATTTGCTTATGTCCTTACATTATTCCTGGAAAAGCGGGAGTCCCAAATTTAGGCTCCTGGATGGATACTGCTGGTTTATAAGTAGCACTTAATAGAAGAGCCATAGGACAGATATCAAATAATCTGCATTTTCTGCTGAATACACATTTATGATCTCTGGTGCCGGTTTGGACAAATTTGGAGGAAAATATCCTCTGACAGAAGGCAGGTTATAACCACCCCTCCCGCACCCATCTTGGGAAAGATGAAATTTTCCTCAGAGGAAAGTGAAAGAGATAAAAACTATTTATTTAACAAACACACGGGAAAAGAATAATAATGCTAAATAATAAAACCTCTCGCTGTGGAGAGAAACCTGGGAAAATTTCAGAGTCCTTCTGTAGATGTAATCTCTCTCCTCCTCCTTGAAGCTGGGTCATGGGCCCACCTCCAGGGCCTTGGTGGGAAATTCTCCCAATGTGTTCTGATGTTGAAACAGTCCAGAAGAGAAGAAGGGAAAAACCAAAGTCCCAGGAAAACAAAGTTCAACTCTCCATCTTCCTCAGGAGAAAAGGAGCCGAAAGCTGGCTGAAGAGCAAGAAGGGTGCTTCCTCTGCTCTTGCTACCGCAGCAGAAGAACACAGAGGAGTGTGTGTATTTGTGTCCTTGAAACAACTGCTTGAAAAGTGTGCTCAGGTTTTTTTTTCTCTCCCTCCTCTCAGGCTCAATTTAAAGGCACAGAAAGGCACAGTTAATTTCTGGGCATAGAGCAGCGGTAGGGGATACACATCATAAAGTCACCCCAAGACATCTCTATTAACAAGGAGGAAGAAAATGGCACATTTTTTCCCCAATGCAAGTTGACAATTTTTTCTGGGTTTTAGAAGGAAAACCTGAGCAAGACTGGATTTATTGGAGACTTCAATCCATACTTGTCTTTATTGTCTTTTTACCTGTGTGCTTTCTCATTCCCCATTAAGAGTCCAATCTGGACAAAATGTTAGGAAATTTAACCGGTGGCAGCTGCTTTGCTCAGTACAGGGATTATTATCATCCTTAATATTTGTGACAGAAAACTGACAAGGAATATTTCAGGTTTCTGCCCAACCTGAGTCCGAACTGCACCTCCCTTTAACCTTCTCTAATTTAGAGTAGCATCTCTATCACAGTGTTGGGTTTAATTAACAAGTAATTACCAAGCAGGATGAGATTGCTTGCTATGGTTACAATTATAGCAGAATTCAGCCACTGTAAATTGATTTATTCTCGTGGAGTTATTTTTCATTTAAGTTTCTCAACCACACAGAAGAGATATTGTCTTTGGTGGGGAGGGGAAATCTCTTCTTCATGTCAATTCTCCCAGAGAAACCTGATCTGTCCTGTTAAAAATAGGGCACGTTAAAGAGATGAACCACTTGGATGCTAATTCTTGATAAGCACTATTTAGCACAAGTATCATCACGCTGTTTCCTCGGGAAAAGAAGTGCTAAGTCAGTTGGAAAAAGATGTCTAAGGGTATTAATTATGCAGACAAAAGTACAAATGGGCCAGATATCTTAAAACAGGGAGTGAGATAATGACTTCGTTAGCAGCCTGTATTTAATACATTGCATTTTTTCCTTCCCAATTAATCTTTGAGCTTCTCCTTCTTGCACTTAGAGGGGGGTTTTTTCTTCCATTTTCTGTGTTTGCTGCAGAAGAAAGCAGCAATTTTACATGTTCTGCCATGTCCTCCTGCTGCCAGAGCTGTTTTGCAGCATTTATCAGGGCTGGGCAGGGGTGGCTTTGTCCAGGGATCTCTCCATGGCAGAGCCTCCACATCTACCCAGCCAGTCAGTCAAAATTCTGTGTTTCACACTGAGCCTCTGCAGGTAAAATTTAAACATAAAAGCTCAGCCCGAAGATGGTAAAATTAAGCTATTTTTTTTCAGAGATTTTTAGCAGAAAACTTACCACCGTGTATTTTTAGGAAGCTGTAGAACATGTGGAGAGTTCTGCTCCTCACTTATGGCAAAGTGCAACACAGAAATAAAAATCAAAAAGTGGATTTTGAAGTAATAGCTCCTGTGCCAAACCTGGCAGTGCAGTCACAAAAACCATGCAGAAGAAGACTGAAAAAAACCCAACCAAAAAAGCGATCATAAACCCAAATATAGGATGAGAGAAAGCAGCTTGCACTGAAAGCTGTCACTTCATCCTTCACTCTCTTCATGGTTCTTAGTCCCTTTGGGATTGTAAATACTTAGCTAAAATAAGTTATTTAATCTCAGTGCTATTCCTTGGAAGTATTTGAAGATTATTTTCAGTGCGCTCAAGTTTTAAAATTGGGTGTTTTGGTTTTTTTCATGGGTTGAAAAGAAATGTTCTTCCAGCTAACCACTGGGTGTGAAGACCATCAGAGCGCAAACTCGGAGTAAATGAGAGTGGGGACAATTTCCTTGGCCTGAAAGGCACTATTACCCAGCTGCAAAGCCCTGTCAGCTTTAGACATGCATTGTGGAAAAGTACAAATGAAATAGATTGCAAGAAAGATGCATTTATTTTCTGTTCTTTTAAAACATAGTGATTTTTTTCCTGATATAATTCTTTGAGGAATACACATAGTGAATAGAATTATACTTTATTCTAAAATTTTAGTCCATAAGCATTTTCTGTCTCTCCTTTTAAAACCAGAAATTTAAGAAACTTAATCAGTATCAACTGTTGGGTCAAGTTAATATGATTCGTTTACAGCCATGATCTAATTTCATTAATTAATTTACATCAGAGTATCTGTTCTGCATGAGAATTATCTTGACAAAAAAAGTGGTGTCTTCCAAATCAGTAGCTCACGTTCCTGTACTCCTATTCTGTACATAAAATAATATCTCTGCTGTTTGGATGCCTTTTAACCTCCGTGCTGGGAAACAACAGACTGAAATCCTGGGTAGCTCTATAATTTTTGGGTTGTAGTGCCATTTAAATCTGGTGGAAAGGAGAACAATGCCTTGAGCAAACAGTAACTATTTGTTGCTGAAGATCCTGACAACTTTTTTCTTTTTTTCTTTTTTTTCTTTTTTTTTTTGAAAAGCTCCAACTGACTTTCATGTGGCTCTAAAGTCCAAATTTCTGTAGGAAATACTTTCCATCAAGAAATATTAAGTTACTTAAAGGTTGATCTTTCCTAAATTTCCTTTAAGATTTCTTCAGTTAGGTAGATAAATTTTAGAAAGGCCTCCTGAATGAAAGCAGTAGCTGAGGGCAGTGTCAGTCCTGGTTTATCTCTCCAGTGTCTCTCAAAGGCTGGAATTCCTTCATCCCTTCGGAACCACGGCACCCTCAAAGTTTCTTGCAGTCTTCCTTGCAGAAACAATTCTAACCTTAAACTCTGACTGTCACAAAGGAATTCCTGGGTGGAAGCTGTTTTCTGTCCCAAACCCCAGAGGGCTGCTGCTCCCAGGTTTTGAGATGCCCAGCTATGAGCTCCAAATTCCCCATCCCAGCCTGATCCCAGTTCATCGCAGCACAGGCTGGTTTGGGTGGGACAAGGTTTCACAGCATGAGGAAAATTCACCATTTATTCTTCAGAATTCTTGTTCCATGATGTGGAAATCTTGCTCAGGTGTCTGACAGAGGGAGAGCAGTGCTGTCTGTGCTCACCCTTTGGGATACTCCAGCCCCTGCAGGTTCCTGACTGTTCCCTCTCTCTTCGGGGATCAGGAACAACTCAAGATAAATGAACTCTGTTTCTTCCTTTGACATTGTAAAAGTAGAAGCTGTATTAGGATTTTTGTGAAGCTGAAGCTCCACTTGTCTTTCCTGCACTTTTCCTTTGGTTGCTGTCATGACAATGCTCACAACTATTCCATCTGACAGCTAATGAGCCGTGAATCCATGGGAAGGTTGGTGTTAGAAACCTTCCAAAGTGGGCTTGTGTCAAACACCTGGTCCTCTGCAATCCACTGTGATCTGGCTGTGGCTCTTACAGTATTTGGCTCCTAATCCTGTGGTTGTATAACCTAAGACTGATGAGGGAACAAAAGCACAAAGAGTTGGTACCTGCTCAGAAAAATTACAGTGATGGATTTGGGTATTTAATCATTGCGTTGCAGGGAGAGCTGCCTGGAAGCTGCGTGTTGCTTGTGAATCACTCTTCTCTCCTGTCATTGCTCCCTGCTATTCTTATAAATACCACTCAGTACAACCTTTCTTTACAACAAGTAGGTTCTTCCATGCCAAGCCTGACAAGTGGGTTTCACATCTTATTTATTTGTCAACATGCTTCAATAGCTCTGGTCTGGCATGTAATTTCTTTCTTACCAGTGATATGTAATCCTGCGTTTTATATTGACAGTGAGAGAAGCAAAAAACCTCATTCCCATGGATCCAAATGGACTTTCAGATCCTTATGTCAAACTGAAGCTCATCCCAGATCCTAAGAATGAAAGTAAACAAAAAACAAAAACCATCCGTTCTACCCTGAATCCGGACTGGAATGAGTCATTCACATTGTGAGTTTAACACCCTGATTTAATGGGAGGTCTTTGGATGTATTGAATTGTTTATTTCAGTGTCGACAACTCCTCCATTTCTCTCCTTTTCAGTAAATTAAAACCTACAGACAAAGATCGTCGCTTATCCGTAGAGGTCTGGGACTGGGATCGAACAACCAGGAATGATTTCATGGGATCACTCTCTTTTGGGGTGTCAGAGCTTATGAAGATGCCAGCCAGTGGATGGTAAGAGTTTCTGAAAAGAGAATGAGAGAATATATCACCAGAATTTTTAAACCTGTCTTTTTTTTTCAATGTGATCTACCTTTTCTTTGAGCTTTTCACTGTGTTTCAGGCTATAAATTCACTGAAAGTGCAACTAAACCTAGGAAACACAGGCTATATATCTCAAAGGAGGATAACAAAACAATTGCTTTTCTTCTGTGCTGTTCCTGGAACTTCTGCTGGAGCCAGGAGCTGCTGCAAACTCAATTCTGTGTACATAGTCTTGTGATACAAATTTTATTTTTATCTGCAATATGATGTGTTCAATACTATGTGCATCATGTTATATATAGCTCTGCAAAGGCAAAGCACATGGAAAGTGATCTCATCAAATGCCATCTCATTACCTACCACGAGAGGGTAGAACTCATCACATCTCCTCAAAAAGGACATTTCTTCAAAGACAGTTGTTTAGGGCTATGGAAGCACTGGAGACAAAGGTTCCTCCTCAGGGTTGATGTCTCCCATCAAATCCCAGGATGAGTGGGAAGAATCTCATTGTCCATTAAACTGTCTTGACAGATAGTTTGGGATTAAAGATCTGATTTCAGGTAAAATATATTCTATTTGTGAGTTTGGTGTTAGAGATCAGATGATATTTGGTCTTTGAGATCAGTTCTTTGCATACCTGTGACATTGTTACAAACCACACACAAACAACTAAATCAGATTATAAATCTATCAGGGAAAAACTGTAAAGTCACCAGTTTTTTCTCAAATCCACCACAGGTACAAGCTGCTGAATCAAGAAGAGGGTGAATATTACAACGTTCCAATTCCAGATGCTGATGAAGATGGAAATGCAGAGCTCCGGCAGAAGTTTGAGGTGAGGATTAAACACAGATGCATGCAACTAAATATTGCATTTATTTTTCACTTTATTACAAAACAAAAAAGAGCTTGTTAAAAGATACATATGTTAGAGTGCTCCTATTTCTGTTTCTGTGACAGCTCTGTGTGTCTTTGGTTTTCTTGAAGATTGGACCAAATGGTTTAATTCAGAGATGGCATCATTTTCCTGACAGTTCAGCTTCTCTGCTATGACACTTAGAAGTTGGTATTTTAAAATACGTTATGTCAAGTATATGTAATAATTTCAATGTCTCTTAAGAATTGCTGTGAAATCTGCCAGCCATTATCACTGCTGTCTGCATTATTTGACAAATGAAATTCTCAGAAACAACGGTATTTTAATACTTTGAATGTTTCACGCTGTAAGTTGGGGTGTTTTAAGAAAACACTTTCAGCGTTCATGCTTTGGAGCTTTCAAGTCTTTGCAGAAGGTTTTCATGTGAAATTCTGCTCCCTGTAGTGTGGGGAAGGATGCTGATGTTTCTTAAGGATCAGAGGTATTGCTGGTTATGTACAAAAAAGAAAATCCAGAGAAAAGTGATGCTTTCTGCAGTTTCTTGCCTCCTGTGGTGCCAGCTGGAGAGGTTGGTAGCCACAAGAATGGTCTCATGTGCCACACAAAGGAGTTTTTTGTTAATGATCAGACTCTGCCTCTTCTGACAACCACAGCCAGAATTACAACAAAATATTTGCTGGCCACTGAGCCCAGGAGCAGGAGAGGTATGGCCTGGGGTGGGAGGGGTTTGCTGGTGGGTCCAGCTCATCTGCCCTGCCTGCTCTCCCAGCTGCACACACAGCCAGGAGTTGGAAATATTCCAATCTGCACTGTTGCTTTCTTTTTTTTCTGGTAGGACATTTACAACCTTAGCTAAGCTGTTTATCCAAAACATAATGAATGTACCTGTTGTGCATAAACCAACCTGCCTGTTCCTTTCAACCTGAAATGGCAATTTTCTATGTTCACCATCAGGCAGAATTCTCCATTGTTATTATAAAAGATGGGTTAACCCACGAAAGTGAGGAAAACCGGCACATGTTCAACTTCCAAGAAAGAAAAGGAAAAGGTGCACCAATTTCTTCTGAACGCATTTGGATCAGCTCCCATGTCTGCAGCATGAACTATGATTTTTGTTACATATTTGAGAAGTATTTGAACCTCCATTCCATTTTCCTTTCTTTACAATCGTGATCTGACCAGTGTGATTTCATTTTGCTGCACTAGGTCATTTGCTGTTCAAGATCATGTTTATTTTTTATCCTCCCTAGAAAGAATAGCTTCAAAAGTAATCCTGTCTATGTTTCTGTGCATTATGCAGAGCCTGGAATTGGGTGAATATTTATATATTGGTATAAAAATTTGCTGGTTTTGTCTCAGGTCAGAGACAGCACGAAGACAAGTCACTAGAATTGTCCTCTTTAAAATGTCAGCTATTACATGCAGTGTGGTTGCATATTGAATTTACAGTCTGAGGTTGATTCTTAATCCTGCTGTAAATACTTTGGTTGCAGGAGGAATAGTCAGGGTTTATCCACATCCTGCAATGAAGTGGAGTAGAAATCCTGAGAGGATTTGTGTAAAGCTACTGGACCTGGTTCCAGAGACAGCAGCTTCACCAAGGGGCAGCTCTGCCTCAGAAATAATTAGTCTGGCTCAAAGTCTAATTAGTTCAGCCTCAGCACTGTGTATTTGAGGCTCTGCCTGTTCTGCTGTAGGCTGGTTGGTGCTATTTGAGTGACTGAATTAATCCAGGGAAGGGAATGGGTCTTCACTAGGCACACGGTGTCTCCAGGAATGTAATTTCCCAAGTTGGACAATGAACAGTTTTAAAACTCAGTGATGATAAATGAGAATATTGGTATCTGAACAAACCCTGTAATTGTAATGAGGCCAGGGCTGGTGTAATGTAGTGTTACGTGGCTGAAGGATTTGGGTTCACCCTCTTATCCTATCTCAAAGTTTATCATTATGAGAAGGAGCAGAGGGAAGCAGCACCCTCCATGGAATATTCTTCCTTGGTTTCAAGGGGCATCACTGTGATGGCTTCTGAAATTTCACAGCACAGATGTCTGAATGGTGGTATTTCACTTATTAGCTATTCTGGTGTGGCACATAAGTGGTGCTGACTCTGATCCTCCTTTATTTCTGTTAGCATTTATATTCTGGCTTGCACAGGCATTTTATTTTAGGTGCCCTGTAACATGGAACAAGTAGACAGCCCTGAGAAAAATGCTTCTATTTGTGTTTTAATGATATCATCTAAACAAATACTTCCACTGTTCTAAAATCACCATTGGAGCCTTACAGGAAGAAGATTGCAGGTCTTGACTGTCACTTTCCTAGGGAAGTGAATTTGTCAGAAGATTAAAAATACAGATAGACCAAGGGGTCACGCTGGGCCACCTTCCCATTCATCAGTTTATGGAAGGAGTAACTCCAGAGTTCTTCCCAATCCAGTCTGCAATCCAGTGGTGCTTGGTCTATTTTTTGGTATATGAGCATGTGATTGGTAGCCAAACAACGTTGATTTAACTTTGAGTACAAAATTAGAACAATTTCCACAAAATACTGCATTAGTAATACCAAATACTTTAAATAAATACTGGTGGCCTTCAGAGTAAAGGGCTGTATAAAGACCTAGGATACACAAGAGCAGGGAAACTTTAGGATTAGGATTTCACTGTTTCATATTAAGAAAGAATAAGATTATTTTTGGGTTAGAAAACACCAGAGGGCCAATAGATGTAGAATTTCTGAAACCAGTTTCTGATCTTGAAAATTCTAAGATGTTCTGAAAATTGACTTTGCCCTTTTAACTAAAGTTTAGAAATGTGGGTGGGACCTCCAAGACCACTAAGGAACTACCTCCTATTTAAATCAGAATTTTAGAAATATCTGCCTGCATCTATTTTTCAAGAGGCAGATATTTAAGATTTGGCCTCCAGCTCTCATTGATCTCAACCCCTTTACACACTACCATCACATCCTTCTTAGCACATCACTTTCACAACACAGATTTCTTATGGAAATGTGGCTCTTAGCCACACAAATCTCATGGAAATGCTGCTTTGCTCACTGCACAAATTCTTAAGGCATTTATTCAATGTCAATATACCTTAAAATAGCTATACAAGATTATAAATAAGCAAATAATAATAGATTCAAACATTCTCTTCACTTATATTTGTAATTGAATGCTAAAATCTATTTGTCAGTAATTTTTCATGAGAAGTTTCCTCATGGGCCATTCTGCCACATCTGAATCAGCTGAAAAATTAACACCCAGCCTTTGCCCAGAACAGATCCTATCCAACAAATGGGGCCAAATTTGGAAAAGAAAGAATGGAGGAGGATGGTGCTTTTTTTTACCTTTTGTATTTTATTGCAAGGAATTTTATTATATTCAATGTATAATCAATATGAACTTGTGCAGTATATAGAACTTGAGGTGTATTATGCAGAGGTGCAATGCAGTATTTTCTATACAACAAATTTTATTCAATATATGTATTTTCTGGATCTCACTTCTCCCTAAAATTCACAGATCTATTATCTGCTCATTTAGCAGTGTGATCAAATCTGTCCTCAGTGATTTATACATGATACATCATTATTGATATTTAGAGATAAAAATATACTCCTGTAGGAAGTGGAGTCAGGATAAAATCTGTCACTATTTTTCAGTTGGCTTTAACCTTTAGTTGTGAATTTTCTCTCTGGAATGGCATTCTTTGTGGCCATCTCAGAACGAAACTCCCTTCTCACCAGGCATATTCAGAATAATTGTGGCTGCTCCATAATTGTCCATGCTGAGGTTGCCATGGGAACTCCCAACAGTCCCAGGTGCCTCCGTGGACCAAAACTAGCAAATCTTCTAATGCAGCACCTACTCTTTGTTATGTACTTATTTTCTTCTTACAGTACTTTTTTAGTCAAAGAAAAAAGCAGAATATTGAAATAATGCAACCTTCTGGGTTTTTTTTCTACCTGGTTGGGATTTGAGCAGTAAGATGTCTTTGCCATTTAGAGCACCATTCCTTTTTTCCTGAATTTGGGGGAAAGAAATGTACAAATTTTAAAACTTCTGTTGTGCGAAATGATTTGAGTTTGGTCAAGCCCTTTTTACTTTTCCTGCTTAGTAAAGCACTTCTTGATACTTAAATATCACCTTAGGATAATAAAAGAATAATGCTGGTTTGAAAGTAGCCTGTTGAACTGTTCTATGATCTCCCCACTTCTTTCCACATCACCAGCACTGGGAAATGTTATTAAAGTAGCTGTTATGGTCCATATAAAGGATTTTTTAAATTAAACAAAGAACAGAGCAGCCATAATCCTTACCCATGGGCACATTTACTGAGCACAAGGTGTGTTGATGATGGGAGCAGTCTGAGTCACTACACCCAGCTCTGGCAATTGCAGTGATCCCAGCACGTTGCTGCAAGGGAATGGGATTCGTAAAATCCTCATTTTAGAGCATCTCTGGGAAGGCACACAGTGGTTTTCCTGGTGCACACTCTTCACAGGTCAGATATGTTCTTTTGTTCTAATTATTTCCTTTAGTGTGGCTCTCTAGGTGGCTTTCACAGAAACAAAATCCTTCCCTTAATTTCTGAGAGCTGCGACTGCTGTCCCACCACGGGGACGGTCCCTGGACCCTGGGAGGGGACAAACATCCACATCCCTGGCTTTGAGTCCTGTTTGTGTGAGCGACTCCAGCTGCTTTGACCCATGGAATTGCTGATGGAAGCTGTGCAGGAGCTGGACCTGTAGTTCCTTTCTGCAGCCCAGAACATGAGGAGAGGGAACAGAGCTGAGAACAGGGTGGATGTCATGTCTGAGCACTGGAAGTGGTCAGTCAGTGGTGATATTTTGGTGACATCTCAGTGCTTCTAAACAGAGCTATTAGTATGATCCTAAAGAAAATGTCTTCTGAAATGCTTTATCATTTTAAAGATAAGAACAGGAAGGATGTGGAGCTTGGCCATCAGGCTCAGTTATAAATACCTGGAATCTCTCCAGTGACGCAGGATCTGAGAGATATTTCTGCTCTTGAACTCCTCCAGCATGCAGGGCAGCACTTTGTTTGACCAAACTTGTGTGTTAATCCTTGTGCAGACCCGAATTTACAACGCAGAACCCTCAGGCTGTGGATCTGCACACAAAGCTAACGTGCATTTACACCGTCAGGCCTCTCCTTGTGGCAGCACAGCTGGTGTTAAACAGGATCTGAAACTGTCACCAGAGTTCAAGGCACAACTAAAACTTACTGATGAGTTTTGTTGCTGTTACAGTCTAATGCTGAAGAAATCTCTTTCATTTATTTATAATTTCTTTTCTGAACATCAGTACACTGTTTTAGATTGTTTCAGTGCAGGCCCTGCATTTCTTAGATCTTTAACACTCCTCTTAATTTTCTTTAAAGCCATTTCTGTCTGCTTCATTAGAAAGGAGAAGACCAGAACTTTCTTGATTAATCTGGCATTCTTCTGATATTCACAACAATTTTATATTAAAATGGCATTATATTTCTTTCTTTTAATCAGTGACCAGGAAATCCTAGAGCTGTCTTCATTCTGAGCTGGAGGCTGGGTAGAAATGCTGCAGTTGCATAGCCAGGGCCATAGCAGATACTCCAGGGACTGTTTCAGTAGGTTCTTGAGAACCCAGCGAGTTTTCTAATTAAATCTATTTTCATTCAAAAAAAACACCCCAAACAAGCAAACAACCACAAAACCCCTAAAACAAACTGTAGAGGAGCTTGTGATTTTGTTAATTTGTGACTTAAGTTCTCCAGGTCTATTAAAGTGTTATATGGGCTGTGAAGGAAACATTACTTTTACATCTTTGAGGGATGGTGATGTTTTACCCCAGAGCTGTTATACTGCAGTTACTTCACTCTTTTTTTAAAAAACAAATAAAAGATATGATCTCTGATCTCTTCCATATCTGTCTCTAACCAATATGCATTCCCACTTTGAAGCTTCAGACGGGTCAGCAAAGGGGAAATGCAAAAGAAAAATAACATTGCTGACACTTCAAATTGCAAATGACAAGATTAAATTTACTTTTCAGGAAACAGACACTAAGCTACACTGAAATCATGACCAGCCAAAATATCACTGGCACATCAATCCACACTCATTATGCATATAGAGATATAAAAAGAAGAGCTGCTTTTTTTGGCCATGGCACTCATTCCTATTTGTAAATTGTGCATATTTAATCATTAGAGAATAGTTTGCAGCATTATAGAGATGCTGCTAGATGACTCCATCTGTTCTGTACTGTAGTTTGGCAGGGGGAATTCCCTTATGCAGTTGTCTGGAGGTTTCCCATCCACTCACCACAGCTCAAACTGGAGAACTTGAAATTTCCTTACTAGATGGCATAAATCTCTGGTTTCGGTTTGAAATCAGCTGCTGATTTCCTTAAGGCTTTTCTCAGTGTGTTGTGATTTGAGGTGAAGAATATAAAAAATCGTGTTGATAGCAGGGATTTCCTTGTCCCCTATATAAAGGTGAAATATGTGTCACCCTCCCAAACCCCTCGTGTGCTGCCGCCCCTCTCCGAGGTTATGTAGCGGTGAGAGCCCGGAGTGCTCCTGCCCAGCTGAGCACACGTGGAGGTGTTTTGCCGCGGGGGGTGTTTCGTGCATGGGGTGTGTGTTTGTGAGGCTGAGGTCACGCCAAGGAGCAGCCCAGCCCCGGCCCGCCGTGCTCCTGTCTCCGCTCCTCCCTGCTCGGGTAATTAACACCGATTTATTTGTCGTGGGTTTTTTCTGTGCTTAACAGACGTGTCCATTT
>NW_008239321.1:463804-468604 GCF_000691975.1 Corvus brachyrhynchos | reverse complement strand
CTGCTGTGTCTGTATTTTTTTATTCTGCTACTAATTGTGGTTGCTGTGCTGAGCCAGCCCGTTACTAACCATGCAGTGTTTCTCCCTTTCCTGTCTCTTCCAGGACTGTCATGTAAATATCCACTTCTTCAAGGTAGTTTTCTCCTTGGTGTTCTCCTACACACAACTCCCTTTACCAGCATCTGAAGTTTATTAAGTTTAATTTCATTCTCACCATCTTTTAAGGATGCACTTGTTTTTTTCCCACTTCAAGCTTTTCTAATGGATAAAAAAAAATAAGAATTGAAGTACGAATTTTCCACAATTTGTCATAAAGTGATCCCCAGATTAGAATTTTACTACAAAAAAAAATGAGTGATCAAACCTGAGCAGATGCAACATGCCTTTCTCTTTGAGGGAATTACTTAAATGAGTGCCACCTTCTCGTGGAAAATGGAAAAAGGTGCATCTTTAATTTGAAAGACATTCATGGAACCTTAAGTGACTTTCACAGATAAAATAATGCTCGTGGTCACTGTATTTTTAAATAGATAAATTTAGGTAATAGAGCATGCATGTTTTATGATTGAACATAGTGCATCTCTTCCTGAATGTTATTTGGAGTATGCTATATTGTAAGAGATATTACCCATGTGCACAGATGCTCTGATACCTGAAGTACCAATTCACCTGTTTATTTCTCATTTTGCTCCTTTCACTACTTCCCACATCACTGAGTTACTCCCATAAAAGTTACACCTCAGCATTGAGCACATACATGTGTTTTGTTTATATTTGCATGTATCTCTAACAAATGATCTTGCTTTATTAGGGCAAAGGCCACTGGCACAAACCACACTTTCAGTTTCATACATTGGCTAAGTTACAATTTAAATTAAAATTTGAAGCTCCTTTGTTTTAAATTGTTCTAAGACTCTTAAGATTATTGGAGCCATTATCATCTTCAAATAGTATTTTTACAACTGAAGTTGACCTGGAGCACTTTACATTATCACTCAAGGCTTAAAATACTTTAATTAAAAAAACAAATGTTTTTTTTTAAGAGTGGTTTATATTATCAATGCATGATTTTAACAAATGTTCTAACACTGAACCAGAAAGATCACATTATTTACTTTTTCTTAACTTTGATTCTGTGTCTCAGAAAAGCGTGTACAGAAGAGAACTGCCCTTCCTCAATCCTTTACACCTCTTCATATTTTAAAATAAAATCATATGGTGGTTTCATTGGTGAAACTTGTCTCATTTTTAAACAAGAGCAAAAGTCACCCTGACAAAATGCATCTGGAATAAATAGGAAATTTTGTCACCTCATTGTAAAATCCAGACCTTGAAGAGCACTGATACAAGCTGACAAAAGTCCTTGGTTAATTCACGTTTCCACCACAGGAGTGCACCCAGAAAAAGTACTGAAGAATTTCCCACAGCTGCTGCTTCACAGGCAAAATTCATGTTTAGTCCTGGTGGATTATAAACATGAATTCCAACGGAGAAAGCTGGCACTCTGTTTCTATGGGGACACTCTGGAATTCAGGGGTTTTCATGGAAAAAATGCTTCCTTGTTTATCATCTGTGTTTTCTCACTAAATCACTACAAATCCTCATTCCCCTGCTGCTGGCAGTGACAGTGAGCCCTGAGCTCAGCTCAGGAGCATTCCTGGGAGGATCCAGGAGATCCCTGTGCCGGGAGTGTGTCTTTGGGAATGACCTGTGGGGAATCACTTCATGTAGAGCTGCTGGGGAGGTTTTATGCCCAAGTTTGCAGGATTGGAACTGAAAGGAAGCAGCAGGAGAAAGTGAAGGAGGAAGAGCTGCATTCCTGAGGATAACCCAACAATTCTGAGCTAGAAACCAGTAAATGTACAAAAATTAATTTATCATAGCAGTTGGGAGATGTTGTGAATACTTGCTTATGGAATAATCAGACACCGGGATAGGTCACACACCTATCCTGCTTTTTTCCCACTGCAAAGTGTGTATTTAAATAGATTATTTCTCAGCGTCATGCAGAAAACACCTTCATCTATGTGTATGTGTGTGTGTGAGAGAGAGAGAGAGAAATCATTCAGAGCGCATTAAGAATTGGATACAGAATCCCAAGGTTTTAAAATCAGTCATGGTCTGCAGCTTTGCGCGGCTGGCGGGGTTTGATTGCAGGGATTTGCTCTAAGATCAGGGAGAACTGAAGTCCTTAAAAATTCTTTTAGAACAGAATTTTTTTTTCCTTTATCAAAATGAGTTTTAGGCTTGAAAGCAAATTCCACACTCTAGATTTTTTTATTATTGAAAACTAGCAGTAATTTGCATAATTAAAGAATGAAGGAGCATATAGAAAAGCAGTTCTTCTTTTGGCACTTAGGGATTCGCTGTTGTAGCATCCTATTTGCTTTTGGGGATTTTTATTACCACTACCCACGGGAGTGGGTAGTGGTAATAAATTCTTCTGCAAGAATTCTTGAATATTATTCCTAGGCAGCCTCTTTAATTACATTTCATCTCGTTAGGCACTGCTCTGTTGCAGGGGAGGGAGTGTTTGGCAATAAAGGCAGAAAACAAAGTGGACTCAGGTGGCCGCAGGATTATTAAACAGATTAAACATGTTGACAGTGCCAAATGGGGAACTGGAAACTCTTCCCTCTCTGGATTTCACAGCTCACAGACAGACATCATTGTCCAGGGCAATATCCCCTGAAACTCCTGAGGACAGATGTCCAATGTCTTTCATAGTAATTTGACTTTGCTGTCTCCATTTTCTAGGGAGTATAGTTTACCTTCACCCTGTGCTTGGCACATTTGGGAATATTGTAGAAATCATGTGTTCAGGTTCTTCATACAGTTCTAACGTCTATGCAGCAAAACAAAAAAAAGAAAAATAATTGAATAGGGAATGTTGTTATAAACCCCACAAAAGGTCTGTTGAGATGCTCCAGAATATATTAAACTGTTGTCTTGTCCTTTCAGATTCCCTTTTTTCCCTTTATCCTAAATAAAGTTGTGCTTGAGAAAATAATTCCTCCTCAGAGTGAGAAACCACAAGAGGTCACCAAAGAACAGGGAAAAGCTCCCAGAGCTGAGCTGGCTCCAGCAAAAGGTCTGAAAAGAAGGAAATCATCCACATTGTTTGTGTGTATATATATTTAGAAAGATACAAACCCGTTAAATTAAACCATTTTTTCAGTAAAATTCAGTATAACATTTTGCACACAGCCCTTTATTCAAGTTTTATAATTGGCACTGATGATAATTTTTCCTCTAATTAAAATATTTTATAATTTCAGGTGTAAAAACAAGTACTGCTCTGCTCACCTTGGGATTGCTTGGCCCAACACTTTGGTGGCTTCAGGAGTGGGGTTCCCGTGTCCTTGGACAAGCTTTCTGCAAAAGGCATTTTTAATCCTTTCCATATACAGCACAAATATTTGTTTCAGGAAAATCTTCCAAATAAATTTACTGTTAGTCATTAACAGGGTAAATATTAAATAATTTTAAGAGGAGGAGGAGAGGAAATGAAGGGAAAAGCAAACTAAAGACATAAAGTAGTTGGTATTTTACTCCCAGGAAGAGTTTTATCACCCACCTCATTTACATCTTTATGAAACATCCCATTTGCCTTGATGCCTTTTTGCTAGCAATGGGAATGATATGAATTTTTTCCCAGCTCTTTTCTCAATAACTATTTTAGCCATTGAAAGAAAAATGCATTTTCTTTTTTATATATTACATTTTTTACTAATTACATCATAGTTTGCCATTGTGACATTTCCGTCACGAAAATGAATCTGAGAGTGCTGATGATCAGTTTTTGCTTATTTACATCTCTTCACTGTTCCCCTTGCTGCAGGGAAGTGTTGCTGCAGTGTAAAGTCACCAAGGAATGACTGAAATCCATGTGTGAACCTCATGAATCCTTGATGGTGTCCCTGGTACAGGGCACCTCCCTGGTTTCCAACAAAACTCTGCTGATGAATTGTAAGCTGGCCCTAGGTTATGGCATTAAGATTGGACCTCTGTCTAGTGAAGCATTAGGTCTTGCTGGGGCTTAGAAATGGACTCTCCTCGTTTCAAATTCTCAACATCCTGGTAACTAAGTTGTAGAAACTAGGAAATTGATAGTCTATCGTAGCATCTATAATTACATGGAAATGGAAATGCAATAATGGAACAAACAAGCTGCCACAATGACAGAGAACATTTCACTGAATGGGAGGGCTTTTTGTCCAGATTTTGACTTGAAATTTATTGGATTTATTGGCTTTATTAAAGGCTTGCTAATGGCTCAACACACTGATCAAAGTCCCCACTTTTTGTGTACATGACTGGAAACCTGAATGGGTCCTTCCTTGAGACTTGGATAAACCATTATTATTTCAGTCTTTCCATCCTTAGTATCAGCTTTGCTGTTTCTGTCAGTGACATCTTCTATGGTTTGTCTGAGATCTGAGCTACTCTGATGCTTCTTGTGCAGGGTCCAGGTAGCGCAGGCAGAACTGAGCATTAATTTCAAACCGCAGCCCCCTGGGCCGAAGCAGTGAAGCTGGAATTTTACTGTTCAGGCTCTTCCTTCCTCACTTCTCACCATCCATTTTGCCGTTTTTGTAAGTGATATGCAGAGTGTTACCTGCCCTGGCTTTGGGTTAATTTAAGAATTAGGAGCAGAAACCTTGGCTCAAGGTGTGGCAGTGTGAGATGGCTGATTCCATCACACAGGGACATCTGAAGAGCAAAGAACTGCTGGTTGCAATGTGTGAAGCAGGGACTTTGTTATCATTTTTAGAGGGATTAAGTCATGGCAAGGAGACA
>NW_008239321.1:453143-463649 GCF_000691975.1 Corvus brachyrhynchos | reverse complement strand
TTGGGACCTTGGGACCTGAGATGGGTTGTCCAGAGAAGCTGTCCATCCCTGTAAGTGTCCAAGGCCAGGTTGGACAAGGCTTGGAGCAACCTGGTCTGGTGGAAGGTGTCCCTGCCCATGGCAGGGGGTGGAATAAGATGATCTTTTAGGTCCCTTCCCAAACTGTTCTGTGACTCTGTTACTCTGAGATAAGCCCTGTGCAGTCACTCCTTGAACTGCTGAGGCTCATGCAGTCAGAGCTGTGGGGTTTGGAACAGAGACTGGACAGTGCCACTCTCTTGTTCCATCACTCATTCACTGCTTTCAGCGACTGCACGGGCAGAGCAGGGGGTGGTGGGTGGAACCTGCTGTAAAGATGAGGAGGGAATGCTGGTATCCATGGGAAGCAGAGCTGTGAGAATCCAGAAGAGACAGCTGCCAGGAGCCGAGCTCTGGATTTACCTCCCTGTCAGGTGTTGGTGGGGCCAATAAGGCATGGACTGTGGCTCTCCACACAGCACCCTGTTCACGTGGTGGCAATTCAGCACTGTTGTTAAATATTTTTTCATTTATCACTTTTTCTTCTTGAAAATGTGGTGCCAGGGATGATCCTGCTGGCATCTGGGAACTCACTGAGAGTGAGTTTCCCTGACAACCAAGGAACACATCCTCTAGTGAGCTGCACACAAAGCTTTGAGTTGGCTTGGATATTTTGCCATTGGAGAAGATGCTCCTGAAGCTGTACTTGGGGGGTAGGAGGGGGTGGCTGCAAGTTTGGGCAGGCTTGGATCCTGGTTCCCATATGGGAACAAAGCCGGTCTTACCAAGCTGAGCATTGCAAACAGCAGCAGAGAAGAAGCAGTGGAGGAGAGCAGTACAAGGTGTTAAAGCACTGACATCTTGTAAAGAGACTCATTGCCCTGAAGAGATTGGAAGGAGGAAAGGGAATTTTGCATACTTTTTTTTAAATCCTCACAAATTGTGTTTATTATTGGCTAATGTGGAAAATGACCAATTCAGTCTCTTTGCTCTGTAATTCCTAAGATTCTCTACTACAGATATACACAGAGGGCAGAAGAACCAACATTCAGAGTTATTGTTTTGTCCTATTCAATTGTCTTCTCAGGGAAAAATCAGAATGTTTTGAAAAGAATCAACAAGAACTACTGCAGTTGCCATAAAGAATTACTATTCCCTGAATCGCTTCTGTTTCTTCTTTGCATCACACTTCTCATTAGGTTTTGGATAACCTTTTTCATATTTAATTGAAAGTACAGTTGTTACTCTTAGATTAAAAATAAATCGAAAGCATTTTTACTGTGAAACTTGAGATATCTTTTCCGAAAAGCACCTGCCAAATTCCAAGAGTCTCTCCAGTGTAGCACACTGTAATTTCTGTAACACTCCATGGAGAAGTGAGTTTGGGCTAAATATATAAGATATGTCTCACCTGTGGTTTCAGGGTAAAAGAACTGGCCGAGATAAGGTGCGTCCAAACCAGAGGAAGTAAGATGATGTGCATGTCTTGTTTTCTTTTTAGATTAACTTTCCTGCTACCAGTGCAGACTAATTTATCTTTAACATTCTGTTTTCCTGGTTGGTTTGCTGCAAGCTGGCTTCCTTGTAACAATACCCTGTTTTTATCCAAGATAATAAGCCAAGGAGTTGGAATGTAGATTGAAAATTAATCCAGGACCTGGAATGCCATCTTCAACTTCAGCAAGTTTTAATATCCATAAAAAATAAAGGAGGATTCAAACAGGATTCTGCAATTTTCAATTTTAGTTGTGGTAGGAAAGGCAAAATATCAGTCTTTTCCAATAAGCTTGTAGGAATAATTTGAGTTTATGTCCCTTCTGTAGCTGCAAAATTGGTTTTTTGCTCTGGCAATCCAGAAGAGGATATTGGCTGCATGGTATTTTCTCTCTGCTATAGCCCAGGTGTTTCAGATACAAAACTCATGATAGAGCTCAGTGAAATGTCTTGAAATTCCCTCTCTGTTTCCACTAGGACCTTAAGCCAAAGCACAGTAACAGGAATTCACATGTCAAATGTGGAAAAGGTTTTTTTGCATGCTTCTGAAAGGATGGTGGCTGGCCAAGGTGGTGGGAAATAAGGGCTTTTGATAAGGTTATGATAATTTAAGGAGTCCAGCCACTTTGGGGCTATGTGCTTCCTTTGAGTCAGTCTGGTTGTTCCCCAGCATTCCCTGGCTGCCCTGTCTCCGTTTTTTCCAGCTGGTTTGCAGCAGGGTTCTCCCTACTCCTCCCATGGCAGCTCAGCCAGGGGATAACTGGGATTGTCACCTTCCCATAGGCACAGGTCACTCCCAGCTCAGCACAGCCAATAAACTCCTGCCCTGTTCACCTCCTGCCTCGGTCAGGCAGCACAGAGCCCACCTGACCACACAAGAGGAACCCTGTGTTCTCCTCAAAAATCTGCCATCTGGAAAAAGAAATTCTCAAACTGAGAGTGATGGTGATGTCTAATTTAAAAAAAGAAGAAAAATGGAAATGAGAGGAGAGTGTCTGTTGCTCATTGAATCTAAGTGCTCAGAGGATGCAGAGAGGCCCTGGTTGGGTTCTCAAATATTATTTTAAGATGCTGCCTTCAGATTCTGGCAATTCCAGCCCATGTTCACTCTGAGTGAGTGCAGTGCCTCCAGGTCTGGAGCGAGCTGCAGGAACAGGAGCCTGCTGGTGAACCTGCCATGGTTTTTTATGGAAAAAGTGCAGGAAACCCCAGAGCCTGGGATTGCAATGCTGTGAAGAGACCTCCCCGCCTGGTTGGCAGATTTGTATCCAAAAAAACAAATGACCTTGAACAAAATTTGATTTTTTGTTTCAAATTAAGCATTTTTCGAACAAGCTGCCAACAACCTGCCCAGTGGGTTTTAAGTGTAAGAGATAAAGCTGGTGCTTTCCATTCAGGGCCTGATTTGGATCTCCATTACTCAGTGAAAAGGAGGATATTGAAATTGCTTTGTGCATCAGAAAAGCAAGATCTTTACCTGAGATCCCATACGTGGGAGCATCACAAAGGCATGGCCAGCAAAGCTGCTCCCTTGGGCCACATCTTTATCTTGTACAAATAATGGATATTGGGATTTTGGATTTTTTCACTTGTTTTGCTTATGGCTCAATCTTGTGTGGCCTCGAAAGGAGTTTTATGCTGCCAAAGAGCTCCAGCACAGATTTGTCCCAGCAACCAGAACTACCACAGGAACATCCCTTGCAGACTCAGGGATTTAAGCTGAAATCCAGGACTGCCTCTTCCTAAATGTTTGCACAGCACCTGATCCAGATCAGCATCTCCAAGTGCTGCTTTCATGCCAACAAGTAATAACATTGCTGTGTAGGAAATGCCCCATTCTAAGCGGTATTACAAGTTTTTTAATAAAGAGATCTAAATTTCCAAAAATCATATCCCTGTGGGCAGGACATAAGATTTTCTGCACTTACAGCATTGCAGGAAGAGTCATCTAAGCTGAGTATGGTTTTCAAGTGACATGTGGTTATTTTGTCAGATGATTATCTGACATTACTGCCTGCAAGAGTAGATGGAGTCTGTGAATCGAGTGCCTCTCAGTTTTATGGTTTGAAACTCCTCCAGGGAGGGGAAAGTTTGTAACTTCCAGTTTCCAGTGCCAAAGGTGTATGCCGAAGGTGTATGCCAGGCATGGCTTTTAAAGAGATAGATTGTGTGACTTTGAATAAACCTCCACTTCTATAATTTTCTTTATCTATAAAACAGCAATAATATACAAATATTGTCCTTTTGTGGAGCAGACAGAAGAGTAGTTGTCCTGAATTGTCAAACATACATCAGTGGCAAAAAGTAAATTAACCATATTAGAGGTTATTAACCAGACCAACACACCAGATGGATGGGGAAAGCACTTATATCCCAAAGAGTTATTAAACCTTATTGGCTTTGCTTCTGCTGGTATAGGGGATTATTTTGAGAAAACAAAAAAAAAAAAAAAAAGGGATATTATCTTGCAGCCTGCATTATCTTTTGGTGAGTCTTACTTTTTTCTCTTCTGTTAACTCTGAGATTTGAAATGCAGCTTACTTGAGCCTTGACATGGTGTCTCATGTGAAATACTGAGACTTGCAACCTCCTGTAAACCAGAGTGTCTGGCCAAGGCAGAGCCCTCACCTGTAATATTCCCCTTTCTCCCTTTTCCAGATCAACCCTTGATTGAAAATCAAAGTTGATTGTACTGCTGGTTTGAAAGTGGCCGTGTTCATCTGCATTAACTCTCACGTGTTGTGGGGTTTTTTAATGCAGGTTACTTTTCTTAGTGCATGTCAAAATTTTCTTAACTCTTGCTATGCAATGACTTGAAGAATTCCATTTTAAAAGAGAATATTTTGAAGAGGTTGTTTATATCCTAAAATACCCAGTGTACCTTACAGCATGGTATTTTCGGAGAGCCTCTTTTTTTTTTTTTGTGTTTCAGAAAAAAAGCACCATATAAGCTGCTTTTGGCATGAAAGTCAATGATCTTTTTTTTTTTTAATTTTGTTTTTGGACTTTGCTTTGGTTTTGCTCTTTTAACCAGATAAGCATATCTTATCTGGAATGAGTCTTTGAAGGTGTGTCTGTGCATATTTTGTTATGCAGATTTTTGCCTGGGTTTGCCACCTCAGACCTGGCCATTTCCAGTTCCAACTTCCACCCAGTGATCCCTTCTGCCACGAAAATGTGCTGTTCTTCTCACTTTGCTGTTTTTGTGTGTGTATGTGTGTGTGTGTTCTTCAGAAAGCCAAACTGGGGCCAGCTGGTAACAAAGTCATTACTTCAACAGAAGACAAGAACTCAAGTGTGCCATCCAACAATCTGGACAGGGTGAAGCTGACAGATTTTAACTTTCTCATGGTTCTTGGAAAGGGGAGCTTTGGGAAGGTAGGAATTCTTCATAATTAATCCACTCACATTCCTTTTCCTTTTTCCTTTTTTCTTTTTTCTTTTTCTTGAAGAAGAATGAATAAAAAGTTCTCTGAGAAGCAAAATCCAGAGTCAAAAGGATGTGCATTTTTGAGGAAAATGTTAAGAAATCAAGCAGTAAGGTCATTCCCCTAAGGACTAGTAGGCTTCAGTCCTGGTTGGCAGTTTTCTTGGAAAAAATAAAAATAAATATAAAAACTCAGACTGTTGGGCAAGATGGGAACTCGTTGCTGACTTTCAGATCCCCACTTCTTGGCAGTTTCAAGGAAACTAAGTCTACTTTTCTGGCTTTAATACCTAGGTCACTGTGCCCATTCTGGAAGTCACCAACATTGGTAAGGCTGAATATTGGGGAAAGAAACAGGAATAGTGTGTGTGTATATATATATATTTGAAATCCTATAGTTGAGAGAACAGACTGCTATTTTTCTGTCTGTTTGAACAAAATTCAGGTGATAAAGTGCCCTTTACTGAAGAAGTCTCCTGGGACTTAACATTTTATCAGCCCTTCAGCAAGGAGCCCGCGATCAAGCAGCAGGTTTGGGCACAGGCTGTGTCTGAAATGGCTGTACAATGATCATAATTGTGGGGGTTTGATCAAATTTGTCTATACAAATTAAAGGAAAAACTGGCTTGCCATCTCTCTACATCTTCAGGCATCTGAGTGACCTTCCCTCCTCAGCCTGGGGGATTTTCACGCCGCTGTTTCTCTTTCCTGCAGGTGATGCTGGCAGACAGGAAGGGCACAGAGGAGCTTTATGCAATCAAAATCCTGAAAAAAGACGTGGTGATCCAGGATGATGATGTGGAGTGCACCATGGTTGAGAAACGAGTCCTGGCACTGCAAGATAAGCCGCCATTCCTGACACAGCTCCACTCTTGTTTCCAGACAGTTGTACGTGAGCTCTGTCTTTCTTGCCACCCTAATGTTTCCCAGACTGTGTGCTCATGGATTTTATCACTTCAGTAACATTTATTATCATCCAACCCATATATGGTAGCCTCTGCACACAGAAAATGGTGAAGAAGTCCCACATGTAATTACCCCTTGTATCTTAAATACAAAAACTCATTTTAAAGAGTTTTCTTCATGCGGTCATTCAAGCAGGCCAGCGTGGCAATTCCTAAATGTAATTAGATGTGCTTTCCTAAGTCAGAGCCTCAAGCCCAGATTCCCACAAGCTCCTAAATACTCTTAAAGCTCTGAGGATAGTACTTGAAAAGTCTTAATGGCTGTTATTATATCATGGGGTTATTAGTCATGAATCAGTGTTGGTGGATTTAATTTTCTGTCACTTTTGGGTGACACTGAGGGTTTTTTTCTTTTTTTCCTTATAAATATGTGAAGTGGATATTTGCCCATCACATTGCAAAACATCTCCCAGTGACAGATTTCAGGATGGATCTGATGATCCAGTGTCACTGTGCCAGCCTCTTCGATGGCATGGAATCATTGAGGCTGGAAAAGTCCTCTAAGATCACCAAGTCCAACCACCTGCCCACATTCCCCACAAAACCATATCCTCAAGTGCCACATCCACACCATTTCCCAAAGGAAAACTTACTAGGAAGGATTAGAAATGGCCTCAAAGCAGGAAATTTTGACCACCTTTGATTTTTTTTTTTCATTTATTTTTAGAGACAGATTTTTCAGACTGAGCTATATTTGTATAATTCTTGAAACCGTTGAAGACAAATAATCTGTAATAGCATGGCACAAAAATTGGCAAAACTAGACAGACCTCATCAATCATTTACTCTTGAAGGTTATACAAAACATTCCACTTGCATTTCCTGATCTATAATTTTTTCCCAGTCCTAATAATCCTAAAAGCTTTTTAATAACGTGCTAGTGACTTTCTTTTTTGGCTGATCAATGAATATCTAATATTCTCTCTAATGTATTTATGTGCCTCTTTAATACTTGATCCTAGGACCGGCTCTATTTTGTGATGGAGTATGTGAATGGTGGGGATCTCATGTATCACATCCAGCAAGTAGGAAAATTTAAGGAGCCACAAGCAGTGTGAGTGTTCATGTTCATGTATTTAAATCATGTCATCATCTTGATTTTACTCTGTAAGAGGATTTGGTTTCTTCTTCTTCCCAGGCTCAGGATGAAGTCCAGGCTGGCCTTTGTTTGTTTTTAAGGCCCAAAATCTGAACTTTGTGGTAAAAATGTTGTTTGCACACATAGACCAAAGGTAGCTGTGCCTTTATTCAAAAATACAGCACAAACAAAGGCAGGAGAGGCTACTTGAAAAGTGACAAGAATTTAAGCAGGGCAGCAGGAAATTAAAGATGTTACTTCATATTCTGATGATGTTTTTAAAAAAAATATTAAAAGGAAATAAAAAACAGTGAGTAGAATACTTCAGTCAGAATTAGTGCTACAGAGAAAGGCAGTACAAATAGACTCAGCATTGCAATATAAATTACAGTTTATACAAGATAATGTATAGCTTGTAAGAATTTCTGTGATGTATTTGTGAGGAGTTAATAAGGGATTAGAAGTTGTTTATGTCCATGGTTCTTTTCAGGTAATTGTACATCTGGCACATCAGTGAGCAACTGAAAATTATCTGTAGCATATTTGAGAGTGAATAGTTCCATCAGTACCATTTTAGTCATTCTCATAATACCTCATCGCCACTTATTAGTGTTTCATAAATCATTTACTAATGAAACTTTAAAATCAAGGGTGACCAACTGCTTTAAGCATTCAGTTAAAATAATTTCTCATTTTGATTTAAGCCATCAGGGCTTGTTGAAATGAGAGGCCTTCTAAATATAAGTATTTCAGATGCAGACAAACATTTTAACAAGTCACTGAATAAAACCGAGATGGTGTCAGATCATCCTTGACTCCAAGCTAATGCATCCTGCCAACACTTGACAAAATCTGTGGTGCTTCATGACAGCTTTTGCCTGTGCTGCATCTTCATCACACGTGTTCACAAACACCTCTGAGTGAGTGTTGCAGAGCTCAGTTGCTTCCTCTCCCTTGTGCTGAGCCTAAAAATTAATCTCATCTTTAAATAATCCTCTCACATATAATTTGCACAGTTCCACAGCAACCAGCTTCAAACAGCCACCAGTACTCTATACCTCTTAACTGCATTCAGCAATTATAGTTTATATGGTAATCATTTTAATTAGCTTGGTGTAATTAATCCATTAACAGGCTGTATAAAGAAATACTATTTCTGCAAGTTATTTCATGCCATATGAATTGCAATGTACATTGAGCTGCCTCCTGAATTCATCAATATGTGATTAGAGATAAGGACCTTTGCAGCAGAGTTAGATCAGTGCAAAAAAGAGCTGTGCTCCAGCTGCACCATTTTTTGTGGCCCAGGGAGCCACTTTCACCTTTTTTTTTTTTTAAATTCTGCATTATTTTATCATCAAATACTCAAAATGTATCTGTTAAGGTCCAGTTTAAGTGAAATGTCTTTTATGTCACCTGTATATATAGACCATAAATTACATATTTCATATGCTATTGTATTATCATATTTTACCATGATTCATTTCCAATTTATTTTGCCAGAAGAAAATCATGAGGCAGTAAGAAATCTGTTGATTTTTTTCCCACACAGGTTCTATGCAGCTGAGATCTCAATTGGGTTATTCTTTCTCCATAACAGAGGAATTATTTATAGGTGAGTATCATCTGACATAACTAATTTCTGAACTATTTTTAAAATGCAAAAAGGATCAGTTTCTTAAATGTTTCAGTGTATTTTTAAGACAGTTTATAAAAAGCTATCAGTGTAGAGCTCTTTTTGTTGTGTTGGTGCTGGTGAAGTGGAAGGTCTGTTTTACCTGAGCTTTCTGACACCTGTGCTCTGCCCAGCTCAAATGGAAATTCTTGAAAATGAAAAACTTTATCTTTTGTATTTCTGTGTGATGTTTAATAAAAAGTCTCAGGTGAGGGGTCAGACACAGCCACCTCTTTCATTCATTGTCCAACCCAGAGAAGCTTTTGCTGCCCCTCGATCCCTGGAAGTGTCCAAGGCCAGATTGGATGGGGCTTGGAGCACCCTGGGATAGTGGAAGGTGTCCCTGCCCATGGCTGGGGGTGGGACTGGATGATCCCTAAAGTCCCTTCCAACCCAATCGTTCCATGATCTTAAGATCATTCTTGGATGTCTGCCCGCCTCCCTCCAGGCTGAGCCAGCCCCACATATGAACCCTGAACCTCCACCCCCAAAGAGCTACAAATATTCCTTATTCAGAATAAGCTGGCCCTAGCTGATCCCAAGCATTAACCTTTAATTACTGTGATTCTTCTCAGAGATCTGAAATTAGATAATGTGATGCTGGATTCAGAAGGTCACATCAAAATTGCTGATTTTGGAATGTGCAAAGAACACATGTTAGATGGAGTAACAACCAGGACCTTCTGTGGCACTCCAGACTACATTGCACCCGAGGTAAATATTGACCCTTTCAAGAACCTTTTAGTCTCTTGAAAGGGAATTGTCCCTACACATTTTATACCACTGGGTTTGGATGGCTGTTTCTCCAGATTCTCCATGGATGGCACCATTTAACTTCTGCAGGTATGCTGGATATATTTGTGAATTAATGCAATGTTATCAATAAGACTTCACTATTTTAAGAAATACCTAGTTGATTGAAAAACTAACTTTTTATGAGATAAGTGCTTCAGATTTTGTTCATTCTAGCAAAAGACTCAAAAAAACCTGGGTTCACCAACTTGTGATCTTAATTTTGTAGCCTGGACATATTGTTATACTAAACTTTGCACTTTGTGAAGTTATACAAACTTCATGGGTGTTGCTGAGCTTGTTGCTGAGATCAGCAAATATTTCACTGGGAGCAAACAATGCTTCTTTAATCTACTCCACAGGTTCACACAGCTGCCAGCACACATTTATTTAAAGGATTGTTTGGCATTTTCAAGAAATCACAAACCACTCACTGGTTTTTGGGAAGGGACTCATGAGGTCTTGAAGCTTTTTGCTGACCTCTCTGTGGTCTTCTTCAGGCCATGTCCTGCAAGTGCTGCACAGGTGCCACGAGCTGCTGCTCTTCACCTCAGGAAAGCTCCTGTCACTGAAGGCCTTTTCCAAAAGCTGTGAGATCAGGCCTTGAGTGGAGTTGTTGTAATAAATCCATAACTTGCCTTGAGTTTTCCGTGACATGCCCATACTTGTGCAGCTTTCAAGCCACTGAATGTGACATTGAAGCCTGAACCAGCTGCAGTGGGTCTAAAATGAAAATTTGTCCCTGAGAAGCACAGTTGTGCTTTAAGGCACTGGGATAAACATGAGCTTAGAGTTAAGATTTTGAGTCTAGATATGATTTGTATTTCAGTAGTTGAGGTCTAAAGAATTGAAAACAAGCACATGTGCTGATTTGGATATAATTCAAATATATGAATATTAAAATCTGGTATTTGTGCATACTGAGCTTTCAAGAGCCTTGATTTGTTTGGCAGCAAATTTGATGCAAGAGGCTGGATCCTGATCCAAGAGACTCAGTCATTCACTGGGTACTGAGCAAGAGGCAGGTCCTGGCGGGGGCATCCCTGGCTGTATTTAC